>NC_143564.1:99295833-99634166 GCF_054136105.1 Typopeltis vanoorti
TGGCTGTGAGGAGGGATCTGACGGAGTTTGAAAGAAACGTCGTGCAGTCCTATCATTTCATCAGATTTTGACAAATTGGGCTATCTCAGGTCAATAATCAGCAATACCATACTGAGATGAAAACGCAGAGAGTCAACTGCAAATGTTATCATGAGTGTACAGTGTACGACTCACCAAACATGGCCGTAGGATGCTACGAAGGATAATATTAGATTAGATATAATATTCAATGTAAAAAACGCCATTCGTTGGCCGACATGTTGAATGCAGAGTTCCGGACATCGACTGGAATACGAATCTGCACATAAAATTCAGAACCGAGATTCACAACATGGGTTTTCATGGCAGGACTGCAATATGCAAACCCTACATTACCCGAACCAATGCGTCGTTTTAAGTGGTACAAAGAGCGCATACAGTAGGACGTGGAAGCTTGGTAAGCTGTGTTATGGAACGAGGAATCACTATACACCTACCGAGCAGATGGACGGATGTAGCTGTGGCGGATACTCACTGAACGCCTCATACCAAAGTGTGTAATCCCAACTATGAAATGCGGAGGTGGCGGTGTAATGGTACGGTCCTGTTTTTCCTGGTTTGGCCTCGGACCTCTGTTGGTGTCACGAACATTGAACTCCGAGAGGAATCTGAAAACAGTCTGGACAATGCAGTTCTTCCTATTTTGTGGCATTTCTATGAATCTGGCCATTGTCTCTTTCAGCAAGACAATACACTGTTTGTGATAAAGCTGCTGTAACTGCGTAGTTTGTGGACATGAACGTCACCACACTGGACTGGCCTCCAGAAAGCCCTGATTTTAACCCTATTGAACATCTATAGGATGAACTGGAGCGTCGGTTGAGGTCAAAGGGACGTCTCCGCCTCCACAACAGTCTAGGACCTCATTGCATGCCTACAGGAAGAATGGTCCAAAATTCCCATTGATCGCTATCGTACGCTTGTGGAAAGTATGCCCGTAGGATTGCTGCAGTCATCGCGGCGAAAGGAGATCCTACATTTTATTTTATTATGTATTATTTTTTGACTTTTCTTGTAGCTATATGTATGATGTTTGCTTTTAAAGTTGATTTTAGGAAACACTTTTAAAGAGCACAGAAAAATTATCTTGCACGTTTCCTTTGTTCATTGAATTTAATTTTTAACCATATGCGAATACAGGTACGACTCAGTTTACGCCGGAGTTATTTTCCTGAGATTTACGGTTTAAATTGAAGCACAATATAATGGTAACATATGTAAATACGAGTATATTAGGTTCCGTTCCAAGATTTTCAGTAATCAACACAAAATACTTCAAAAATGTTTCATTTTATGAAATTTACGTATTGAAGATTGTATAATGCTTAAGAAAAAAAAATACTGCTTTAAAAACGATAGAATAATTGACTGTTCGGTTTTCTTCTTTTCTGATAAGTTATAGTATGACTGTAGAACCGTCTCAATTCCTCTTTTAATGGTTGAGCTTCGCGCTCATTTGATATCCTTTATTACAATAATAAGAGCAATAGCCTCTTGCACTGATTTCACTGTTAGTGTCCTAACCATCACTGCAGAGTCGGCTTCGCTTTCCTCTGTGTCTTTGGACAGTTGCTCAGCTAGTTCTTCTAAATCTTCCGTTGAATCTTTCAACGGAAGATCTAGAAGTCTCTCCAACAACGTCTAAGGAAATATAGTCCTATTTCCTTCGATATCTCTGTCACTTTCTCTGTTATTGACTCAAGGGGGTAGTGTCGTGCTCTTGCGAATCCTGATTGCAGTCAGGCCAAAGCTACGCCAGACACTATTCATAGATGATTTTGGCACTTTACTCCAGGCCACTGAAATGTTGGAGATTTCTTTCATGATGTCGTATGACTTCCAGTAGTCTCTCAACGTGACATTATCGGACACTTGAATAGCCTCAGCAATTTCCTTGAGTGTTGTGAGTAAATAAATAAGCCTTGAAGGTGGATATTTCTCCTTGATCCATGAGTTGTAGAAGTGAGGTTGTTTGTCGGAAGGTAGACAATCTTGACCTCTAAGCGATTGGTAGTCAAATTACAATGCAAGTGTTATTACAATGTCGAGACCATCTATGTCTTGGAAATCAGGCACAATCATGACTCATCAATCACCTCTTCCAGTCATGATCAGTGAGAGGCGCAAAAGTGAAGCGGCGTAAACCCAGTCATATTTGTATTTATAACTGTCTTTTACTCATGAGGGATTAGACATTTGCCTGTGTCAGCCTCTTTCCAGGTCTCTCTCTCTTTCTCTCCCGCTGTCTCCCTCTATAGTTGTCCACTTCTTTTGGTAGCCGATGATCCTATATAAATACTTTAATTTCTCTCTATATTCTTTTGATCTTTTCATTTAAACTATGAAGCCCCGATTCTTTTAATATCTTAATTGTTATACTGTCTAATTTTGTGCATGCTTTAATTGTTCTTAAAAATAAATCTCATTTCTGCTACTTGTATTTTACTTTAATCATATTTTATCATAGTCCATATTTCTGAACTATATAATAGTGGGAGTGGCTTTTATTTTCTATAATTTGATTTTCTAATCATTTATTCTGTGTCCTAATTGTTTCACAGATTTTCTGAACTTTATTTTTTCACTCATATCTGTCGTTTAGTTATTTTATTATGTAACCTAAATAATGAAACTCTGTCATCTGTTGTATTATTTTTTCTTCATTCCTGACACTCCATTCCTGTCTTACACCTTGATTGATTCCAGTCTATTACTTAACTGTAACTTTATTTTTGTATCTTTACATAAACTATAAACTTTATATAGCTTTATATTAAATGTAATGAATATTCTTTTTTTTCTGTTCTGCATACTTTTTTTTGTCTATGAAAAAGTTTCATAGAGAAAAGGTATGGAGAAAGCCTTATCAGAAGCTTTTTCATTATCTATAAAGACTAGATGCGTCTGCACATCCTCTCTCTCTCGTAATAATTTATTTTTAGACAAGTATTATCTACACATGATCTTGTCTAAATCTCTGAGAGTAGATTGTTTGCAATATTTTTAAGTATTTTATTCGAACTTTATAACTATTAGAAATATTTATTTTAAATATATCTTGTGTTTCCTTGTTAAACCGATATTCCACTTGCTAACTCAAACTAGTACTTCCTTATCTCTCCTCCATGTTATTACAAAACCATACCTTCTTTGCTCTCCAAAAACATCATGTAACTTCCAGAGGATTCCGGAAGTGCAGTCTTGTAAGCATATTTGAAATATTAGATATAATATTCTCAGACCTTGTGTGACTGCGTCCATTTTAAGTTGAACAAGCGTACACACTTTGAATTATTACGAGATTTTACAAAATGCTGTTTCACTTTTGCATAAAGACAATTAGGATAAATAAGTACATAACGTAATATGGAAACGTTTGTGTATTACACACAATAAACAACAACAAAAAAAAACTTTATTCTAACGTTATTTCTATTTTTTGATAATCCCACATATTTATAAAATAAATTAATAGAATTGCTTAAGAGTTGATGCTACATAAGAGAGCTGACTCCTCAAATGTCCAGTCCTCAACTCTCGTCCGACCCCAACATTACTAGAGATATACCTGGATACTGAACGAACGAGCATGAGTTGGCAATTTAGGTCTTATCCAGTCAAACTGTATTCTGCATTGACTGAAATACAGCTAATTCTCTTTTTACACTATTTCGAAATAACACGGATTAGAACACAAAAGCAATTATATTTTTACACTGTATATTTTGATTTAACACAGTTCAAATTGGTTTATTTAAAAATTTTTTTTTTTGAATTCAGTTCTGTTAAAAAGGGTATTTCCATTATAATTATAATCTCCTAGTACGGTACATATGAACTTAAACGGTATATACAGTATGTACTTAAACTTGAATTTTGGGGAATCCCCTCAATGTTTTAAATATCAGGGATTACTCTACGCTACAGAATGTAGACAAATGCCAAGTAGAACTTATATAGAGAAATCACAAAAAAAGTGGTGGTGGCCTTAAAGCAGATAATGATCGTGTGACTATTATTTTGCAGCAGTGCTTCAGGAGATCGTATATTAAAACCATTTCTCATTAATCGATCCCTTCGACAGCGGGCAATGAAAGGTGTGGAAACAGTTTAAACGCAAATAAAAAAGGTTGAGGTTACAAAAAAAAAAAAAAAAATTAATTAATGATTCCGTCAATGTTTTGTTCCAGAAGTTATACGCTATTTGGTGAAAAAAAATCGGGACTTTATAAAGTTTTATTGATTATAGACAATGTGCCTGTCCATTCCTGTTTTAGAACACCCGAATGCGGAATTTTGTTTTCTGCCACCTAATACAACATCCTTAATACAAACACTAGACCAGGGTGTGATCGCTACCTTCAAAACTTACTACATAAGAAGAATATTCCGATACATTTTTGATAAACTAGATAAGGATACTTTACTGACAGTTATTGATGTGTGGAAGGAATTTTATATTTTGGATTGTATCAAACTTGCTAAGTTGGCGTTATCAGAATTGAAACCATCAACTTTAAATGCATGCTGGAAAGCTACTTGGCCAGAATGTGTGAAAAAGGAAAACCCTGTACCTTTGCATACAACTGAATATCCCAATATCATCAGATTAGCACATGCAGTTGGCGGAGAAGGATTTGATGATTTTTCGTCTGCAGATATTGAAGAATTGATGGTTGACAAGGCTGTTAGTGATGACGAAATAATAGAATCTTCTTTGAGAATTTCGATGAAAAAGAAAAAAGTGATGATGATGAAGAGATTATACTTACTGCAGGATTAATTAACGAAGTTCTTCAAATGCCTAGTAAAATTGTAGAGTCATTTTCTTACACATGATCCAAATACTGAACGAGCTGAACAGTTTAAACGTGAACTGAAGTCATGTATAGTGCGATATAAAGAGTTATACAAAGATCTAGTCAAAACAGGATTTCAATGATTAATTACAGAGATCGTGGTAAAAAAAAAAAAATCAACCTTCAGAATTATTGGAAGTTAGTGCTAATTTAGTTCATTTTACTAAAGAAAACGTTTCGCCATTGCAGCATGAACAGGATGGCCAAAGTGTTTCAAGTGATGGAAGTGATTTAATTCCAGTCTCACAGAAAAGAATGCGGCTACTTCAGAAAGTGACAGCGAATAAAATTTAACTAAAAACCATATGCGTGGATGTATTGTCCTATTTGGATCTTTTCGAATTTCTGTTTTATTAGTCACACACTATTTTGTTTAAGAGATGCATATATATATACAGGGTGTTCGGGATAAATTTGACAGTTTCGTAAGGAAAAAGAAAATCTTCTTTGTATCTATTAAATTTAATGAATTGACAAAAAAACATTACAGGCAGAGTTAATTACAATACTATCAACAAGATTTACTCAAAATAACCACCATTAGCATCGATCACAGCTTCAATTCTGCTTCAGAACCTCGAACAAGCTGATGCTACAGTCTCCCTGGGAAGGGCCGCAAAAACTGTTTTAATTTTATCCATTAACTGGGCTTTTGTATTACTGGAAGTGCGATTGGTGTCTTTTTCAACTGCGCCCCATACAAAATAATCCATGGGGTTAAGGTCTGGGGAGTTTGGAGGCCAAACATTTGGACTGGTGAAGTCGTAGAAATTTTCAGACAACCATTTTTGACTTTTCCCAGAGGTGTGGCAAGGGGCCGAATCCTGCTGCCATACATACGGCCTACCATTGGCTACCCTTGTTATCCAGGGCTTGACTACAGTTAGCAACTCCACGAACAAAGCCCGAATTCCAATGCCAGGGTTCTTCAACACCTGTTCCTGCAGATTTGCGAGGAATTCTGCTGTACGAACGCGATCAGATCGTCTGCTAGGGATCTTTCTTCTTGCTACATCCTCGTAGTCACCATTGCAAGTCTCTAGTTCATGCCTGATTGTTTTTACTGTGTTCAGGGAGCATTGGGCAGCAGTCGTAATATCCTTATTTTGATGGCGGGCACGAATCATCATGATACAAGTTATTCTCTTCCATGATTCAGGTGGGTTCCAGCTATCCATCCTTTCTGACATCTTGTATATGAATGAAGAAGGGTCCAAACTTTTAAATGAAGAGAAGTGTGTGTTAATACATGTAACTTACGGAAAAATATAATTAATTATAAATATGTCAAATTTATCCCGAACACCCTGTATATTGTTTAAAAATAACTTGTTGTCGGATTTTCACATCTGAAACCATTATATTTTTTCATATGCACTGTATTTTTTTTTTTTTTACACGTTTTTCATTTCATGATTTTTTTCTGGAACCAATCTACCGTGTAAATGGAGAATTGGGTGTATACACATGGTATAAACCCATGTGTAGCATTCCGGCTGGGCGGAGAACTTCATCCTGTTTATGCAAGACATGATCCCCCCCCCACCCTTCCCTCAAGTGGTTTCAGCCAAATAATCGAATCATGGCGAGCAGCAAAAAGTCCTCTGCTGTCTCAGATTCTTAACAGGATAGTCCCATCTGAATTGAAGTAATATCGTCAGAAGTGTCAATGGGAAAGTGATGGAACTAGCAGAAAAATTACAAATACCATATCGACATGATTAGCGTTGTCTCACCTATTTTTGTCTCCAAAGAAGTCTGAAACGGGTGAGATCCTCCTATAAACAAACCGAATTTTTCAAATAGGATACTTGGTCACTAGTGTCTAAAAAAAATGAGCAGCTATATTATTCGACACGAAACACGAAGATTAATTACTTGAATTTAAAATACGAGGACAGACAGAATTGGAAATTGGACACTGAGACATTTTTATCTGTGTTCCTACGAATGTTCCAGCAAAGCAGTAAAAGAATTTCTTGATACATTAGAGAAGGCAGCTGACATCAAGAAAAGCTTGATATGAAGACTTAAACAGCAACTAGAAATCATTTCCATTGTTTAAAAATAACTTGTTGTCGGATTTTCACATCTGAAACCATTATATTTTTTCATATGCACTGTATTTTTTTTTTTTTACACGTTTTTCATTTCATGATTTTTTTCTGGAACCAATCTACCGTGTAAATGGAGAATTGGGTGTATACACATGGTATAAACCCATGTGTAGCATTCCGGCTGGGCGGAGAACTTCATCCTGTTTATGCAAGACATGATCCCCCCCCCACCCTTCCCTCAAGTGGTTTCAGCCAAATAATCGAATCATGGCGAGCAGCAAAAAGTCCTCTGCTGTCTCAGATTCTTAACAGGATAGTCCCATCTGAATTGAAGTAATATCGTCAGAAGTGTCAATGGGAAAGTGATGGAACTAGCAGAAAAATTACAAATACCATATCGACATGATTAGCGTTGTCTCACCTATTTTTGTCTCCAAAGAAGTCTGAAACGGGTGAGATCCTCCTATAAACAAACCGAATTTTTCAAATAGGATACTTGGTCACTAGTGTCTAAAAAAAATGAGCAGCTATATTATTCGACACGAAACACGAAGATTAATTACTTGAATTTAAAATACGAGGACAGACAGAATTGGAAATTGGACACTGAGACATTTTTATCTGTGTTCCTACGAATGTTCCAGCAAAGCAGTAAAAGAATTTCTTGATACATTAGAGAAGGCAGCTGACATCAAGAAAAGCTTGATATGAAGACTTAAACAGCAACTAGAAATCATTTCCATTGTTTAAAAATAACTTGTTGTCGGATTTTCACATCTGAAACCATTATATTTTTTCATATGCACTGTATTTTTTTTTTTTTACACGTTTTTCATTTCCTGATTTTTTTCTGGAACCAATCTACCGTGTAAATGGAGAATTGGGTGTATACACATGGTATAAACCCATGTGTAGCATTCCGGCTGGGCGGAGAACTTCATCCTGTTTATGCAAGACATGATCCCCCCCCCACCCTTCCCTCAAGTGGTTTCAGCCAAATAATCGAATCATGGCGAGCAGCAAAAAGTCCTCTGCTGTCTCAGATTCTTAACAGGATAGTCCCATCTGAATTGAAGTAATATCGTCAGAAGTGTCAATGGGAAAGTGATGGAACTAGCAGAAAAATTACAAATACCATATCGACATGATTAGCGTTGTCTCACCTATTTTTGTCTCCAAAGAAGTCTGAAACGGGTGAGATCCTCCTATAAACAAACCGAATTTTTCAAATAGGATACTTGGTCACTAGTGTCTAAAAAAAATGAGCAGCTATATTATTCGACACGAAACACGAAGATTAATTACTTGAATTTAAAATACGAGGACAGACAGAATTGGAAATTGGACACTGAGACATTTTTATCTGTGTTCCTACGAATGTTCCAGCAAAGCAGTAAAAGAATTTCTTGATACATTAGAGAAGGCAGCTGACATCAAGAAAAGCTTGATATGAAGACTTAAACAGCAACTAGAAATCATTTCCAGACATAAACTGCTAGATTTCTGCTCAGTACATGGACATTATTTATACAATGTCTCAACATAAAAACTGTGAATAGATTTTCTTGGAAAGAACACGCACACACAAATCCGATCTTTCTGAATCAGGGCAGATTATCTGAAGTGTTTGAAGCAGTGAGGAACATCCAGTGACTGGCGGAAATATATTTTAAATAACTAAAAGATTTTTTGGAAAAAATAAAGTTATAGTCAACATTTATAAGTCAGAAATCTGCACGCCACTGAATTTTTTTTGATTCGCTTATATATATAAAGTTGTATATATATAAATTTTTTTCACAGAGAATGAAATTAAGGGGGAACTGCGATTTTTAACATGAGAAATACATAGTGAAAAATCCCAGTTTGCTACCTCCACAGTAAAGGCTGTTTTGGAGGCCTGAAGTGACTTGAAAAAGTTCCATATTTAGTCTCTAGAGTAAAGTTTCCGCATTGTATAGGCCTCGACCTAATCATGGTAGTGATACTAATGTGCATTTCTTTTACAGTCTTTCGTGGGTGGGATTCACATAAAGAGGGGACATTGCGAAGACGAGGGGACCTTTGCCTTTCACAAAGGTCTCCGGTCGGTCTGCCTGTTTTTTTCAGGAAGAAATATCGTATATTCTCATATGTGAGAATGTAGGATTTTTCATCCTGCAAAACAGGCAGACCGACCGGAGAAGACATAGTTATACATGATATGATGCTGGTCCCATTCTCTTGGTTATTTTTCCTAATTCCGATCGGTACACGCTATTAAAATTTTATGCGTCTGTTTTAAGTATTTTTAATATATTAAATAGTATTTCTTGAGTGATTATCCTTCTCATCTGTGAAGGGACCTTTTTATTATTTACACACACACACACACACACACACACACACACACACACACACACACACACACACACACACACACACACACAGTATATATGCAGGTTTTTCCATATGTATCAATTCTGTCTCAATTTTATTTAACTTTTTTTTTTATGGTTTTCTGTTAAATTGCTAGATGTTACTATAATGAGAACGGTAACGTTCTCATCATAGTAACATTATAGTATCATCTCATAGTAACATGTGATGCGGCTGCTACAATTAGTTATATAAACATTAAAATAGTATTCTAAGAAATGAGAGTTCCCTCGACAGCATTGTATTAAAAAAAAAAAAAAAAAAAACTTTGTGAGGATACATTATATAAGACATAGGAAAGTAGCATTTTTCCACTTTTGAAACCTGCCTGATCCATAAGTCCGTATTATTCGAACTATGAAATAAGAAAATTCACTTAAACTGCCCTCGAGATCAGTAGTTTGTTCTATAAGAAAAAAAAAAAAACACTTTCCTCCATCCTCTAATTTCTTATCTCATGCTATCGACTATTCCATATCGTATATGTTGCTTTAGAGAACAAGTGAAGGGCAAGAATGGAAAAGTCACAGCGTTCGCCCTTCTACCATCCTTTCCTTAGCTCTTCTGTAGAACATTTGCGACATTAGCCCTTCGATCGAAAAGACCTGGATTCGAATTCAGTATATCTATGTCGTGAGAAGCTTTTAGTTATGGACTTTTTCATATGAAGGCGAGTTAGCCGGTCTCATGCTGAGATGACAGTGATTTCTCTTGGGGTTTTCATTCTCAAAACAGCCAAAATTGCCGAGAGCAGACGCAATTTCATTTGGTTGGTTGGTATTACACCTTCGGCTTTCATAATTTTAACTAACCAGTCAATTAATCAGTATGAAAATAGATCAGTATTGTACAGTCAAAAATCGTTAATTTATTGCTATTCACAATATAATGTATTTTTAATCCTGAACGAATATGATTGTCTTCCATTCAGCTACTAGTGATTATTGTGATGGCTGATGAGACATGCGTGATTCACACGACCTTCCACAGTAGCAATTCTTCAGAGGAAGCCCTAATGATTGAGGATGATTTCACGCCTTTTCTTATTCTTCTCTTTTCAGTTTTGGCATTCACCTTACAGTTTAAGAATACTGCCCTTATGCATCAGCATCAGAGACTTAACAAACCAAAACGTTACCGATATACATCTAATATTTTGAAATTATTGACAAACCTCGCGAATTTTTTGAGAGAGAATTCAAAGGAAAATTTTGTAAACTATTCAATTTTTTAAACTCTTCTAGTATTGTATAAAGCTTATTATATATGGTTTTAAATTTAACGAATTCAGTGATTTAATGTAAAATTTTAATTATGGATCATAAATGGTTATAATTATTAAATGGAATTCATGAAGTTAAATAAATAAATATATATATATAACTAAACGTACGTCGAAAACTTCTGCCCAACCTATATTGGGCAGAAGTTTTCGACGCTCAATATAAGTTGGGGTCTGTATGCGGAGAAAAATTGCGAATCTGGATGATATCAGAATATAGTAGATGATAGAAAACATGAAATACCTTGTCACGCGCATGCATTCATTCCTTACTGGTGATTAATAAAACTACTGAAGCGTTATTACCTCTACTTTCTTGTCCTCGATGGGGGAACTGACTGAGTTCTTGCTTTGTACCCATTATTGTTTGGTACAGATGCTTAAAAATACAGTAATTCTTATAGAAAATTATTAATAATTCATGTATTGAAACCATGAAATGAGATACTCATTTTCGAGGTTCATTCAGACCCGAGATTGACTTAAATATAATTTAAAACGAATGTTGAAAACTAAAACTTGATTTGATGTAAATATCTGGAATATCCAAGTTGATTCATTGGCATGATAACAACTCTTTCAGGAATTGGTTTTCGTGGAAAGCTGGAAATTACAAGCAATTAATTTACCATCTTATAAGTTCACATGGTATCTTTTCTCTGAACTAAGCAAAGCTTTCTCTTTGCCTCCCCATCTGATGTAACCTTAGCTGCCCGCATTTAGAAGAGATATCTATATCATTGTTATCCAGCTTTACGTTTCAGTGTTTGTGCATCACATTCTACCCAATCCAGTGTACCTAGTATTGCGAATGCCATTAAAGTTTTAGTAATTCTTCCCATGCGAGCCATTTTCAAATTAATATATATCATCGTGCTGTAGCAGGAAGTGGCATCATAAATTAACTGTCAGAAATGACCCGGGCAGCAGTGCGGTGTGTAATGGATTTCGTGATGGCGACGCACGAGGGCAGGAATGCCGTTTTGTATGAACTATTGCGCTGCACCGATTTGACAAGGTTGAGAACCACTCTCCGTGTTATATATCCTGCTGCATTTCTTATGCTGTTTATTGCAGGAAAACAATTAGGATATAATGACTGGCGAAAATTAACGCGGCTTAATTAAAATTTTTATGCAGACCTCCGTTAGCTGCGGGAAGGGCAATGTCATTTCTCATTTAATAGGTCATTTTATGCTTTAACGTTTACATTTTTTTATGATCGTGCATATACAAGTCATTTCAAAAGTTCTACACACTGTTAAGCTGTTGTTAAATCAAACCATTTCATATAAAACAGTACAAGCCTTCATATATGCTCCATTCTGCCTTAGTACTGCATTCCTACATTTTTTTTTTTTTTTTTTTTTTTTGTGTTGCTAATGTTGATTTTACCTCAGCAATGACTTCGTCATTGGTAATGAAGCATTTCTTCTTTAGTGATTCTTTCAACTTAAGGAAGTGATCGAAAAAAGGAGGGTTCATTTCAGGATTATAGGCTGCAGGGAAAATCACTTCCGTCCATACCTTTCCATAGGATCAGACACATGTGATCTTGAATCCATAATGAGTCAGATTCTTTCTCCATTCTGAAGTCTTTTTCACAGAAAAAGAATACTAGAAACAGAAAGCAAGCACACAACGTTTTATCTCAGTTCAGCTGATTCTAGGTGGGAAGTATTAAATCATCCCACTGACCTCATTACGCTTGGTTTTGAACATCTACATGCGTTCGTGTCGCATATTCCTTTCTAATCCCTTTGAGTAGTTTTTCTTTCTTTTTTTTCCCCTCCTGTTGGATTACTTTCCTTTTACCACTTTTCTTTGAACTTGTTTCTCGTTGTGGTTCATAGCCTTTCGTTATTAAATGCAAGTGACGTTTTTATTAGGGATTTCATCAACATATGCGTCGAAACGCTTAGATATCTTTGTTATATTAATTTTATTTTTTTAACTTACAAGTTTGAACAAAATAAATATGATAAAATGATGAAGCTAGTGATATTTATTTGAATTTCAAATCGGCATCCATCGAGTACAACTTGTCACAGAACACAAGGCATTAAATTGTGGAAACAATTCAAACATTATAACGGGAATAGGAAATAATGTCTTGTCCTTGCATCCTTTAGGATTGGTTTAAAGTATTTTACCTCTGTTTTGGCTGAAGGTGGTTTCAAAATGACAATCTCCCATATTTTTGTTAAATTAATATAGTTATATTGAGGTTAGTGCTGACCCTAAAAAATCGTCTCTGAGGATAAGTCTTGGATGTAGTACTATGGTTTTTCATTTTTAATTATCTTTAAAGGGATGCCTAGTGCATGGTCTACCATTTCGGATTGCCATAATGATGATGGCGCATGTTCTTGGGATGGGGTAACATTTCATTGTAAGCTGAGTTGAAGGAGGTATAAATTGCATATTTGCGGATGTTAGTTGAGAGAATAGAATTTACCTGAGAGAATAGATAAGAGTTTCTGAATTGGTTGTATTAATTTACAATTTTTAGTGGGGGGGGGGGGAACTCATTCCGCTGCCACTTTCATTCTACAGCTGCTGAACTCAAAGTGGTCTGAGAAGCTGCTTTAAATTCAGCCCCAGAGGGTACCATGATCGGACGTAAAGTTATATTTTTTTGTCCCTCCAATTTTTTATTATTCCATGATTGTAGTGCTATGTTTCTGTGCGATTTCTATCCATATGCTCTGCCCACATGCTTTAGTGGGCAGAGGATTATGTCTAGAAATCCAGTAAAAGATCAGCAGCTTAAAATAAATTACGTATTTATTTTGTTCGTGCGAGGTGTTGTGAGCCATAATCACTTATGATCAGCTGTAAAATGAGTTGATTACAAATTTTCAACAGATCCACACCACTAACAACATTTTGCAATCCCTCTTTTTTAGTATTGATAGTATATTTTTATATCGCTGTATTTTATAATCATTTTCCACTTATTAAGCATTCAAAATTTCTTTTGTTTCCTTGTATAAAAATTTCTTAACTTTATTCTTTTGTTATTAGAACTCATAACAAAAGTGTTTCGTTTAGTTATAACATTATCTTGCCTTACGGATGCTCATCGTAAAATATTTTACAACATCTTTGGGAACATCCCTTTGAAGCAAAGCTACTGACTTTCACAAAATTAAAATTTAGAATTTAAAAAAATGAAACTACATGCTTAACTGTTGGGTGAATAGAATTAGTTCACATAACGTAAAACACTGTGTTTACAAAGGAATAATTTAAACGTCTGAAATTTCAGGCGTGCGACTGAAAATTCATTAAATCATTAAATGCTTCGATCAATTGCTGCACACAGGACGTTCTATTTGTCCATACAAAGCCTTCTCAGACGACAGTGATCTCGTTCCTGACAGACTGTCTTAGGACCACAATTACGTCTCTTAGAAAATCAATTTGGATTTTTCTACTGATTAAACACCTAGGTTATCTCATCTTTTGAGAAATAAGTCAGCTCGGCTATTTTCAAAATCGTGACTCCAGTCAGATGGGCATCCACAACAAACCCTTTATCGAACTCCAAAAGATTCTTTGTTTTTTACGCTGTCATCAACACAATCGATGATTACTGACCAGCAGAATTTTTAAATAGTTGCCTAGAACACGTGCGTGACCAAATATTTTGCGTATACGCTGCGTAAGTGACGTTTACGTACATCTTCATAAAGGTTTTTAATTCAGTGGCCTGTATTTGTAGTATTTGCATATATATATATAATTGTATAAAAGATGATGCACACTTCAGAGTGTGCATCATCTTTTCCGATGATGCACACTCTGAAGTGGAGTGTGCATCATCGGAAAAAATTTTCCTTTTTTCTGCAATAACTTACATGAGTCTGAGTTGAAATTCTGTCCATGATTCATCCCCCCCCTTAGTAAATGTGTATTGCAATAAAAGAACCCCAACTGTGAAGAATTATTGTATGTCATCCCAGTAAGTAGATCCAATCCAAAATCGTCACTGTAGTTTAGTGATTTTATCGAGAAAGTGAGGCCTTGCGTAAGTGACCATATACAGTGCTATAAGTCCAGCACGAGAGAGTCGTATTAACAGATGTAGAACCTGGCAAAAATCTTTTCTAGCATTTCCTGTATACCTTACTTGTTTCTATTTAAATTATCCATTTTTAGTTAATGCTCCGTGGTGAATTTTATAATTTCACTTACAGTTGTTCTTTGTAACGATTGTGTTGACCAGGGACGAATGCTGGTCTTGAAATTCGCGCTTGCTCTTGTTATCATTCAGGGAGTGAGAGGTGTGATTGAAGTCTGATTAGTGGAATAATGAATTACTGACCATTTAAAACTATATTTAGAAATTTATGTACATTTAATCATACAAATACAACATTTATTTTACAAATGATATTCTATCTTTTTCAATTTTTCTACTTGAATACAAATTCTACCCTACGGTTCTTCCTTATGAACTGGTCAATAACATCGTCATAAAAAGTTGGTTGTAACTTAATTTTCCCAAGCAACACGCACACTTGTAAAGGCTGGCTAGAGCTACTTTGACTGCGTATGGCCTGCGTTTAAGACGACGTGAAAGGAGCGGAAATAGCTATGCTCGCGCATGAAATCATACTGCTGCAGCGAGGACTTGGAAGCTCCTACAACCGAGCAAGCCAAGGTAGATTTGACTAGAGCAGGGGTCGGCAACCTGCGGCTCTTTGAATGAATAATTGCAGCTCTTTTCGTTATTAAACAATCTATTTTTTAATAACGCAAAATGAATGTTATTTATTAAATTAGAAACTAAAAAGCCTAAATATAGCATTTGCAATAAATTTGGAACATTTTACAATTGAAAATAGTACATGCGATGTTGAAAAATTTAATATTTTCATGTTTGAACTTTTGAAATCGTACGCGATAATCCTTCTTTACATTCGTCTTGGATTATCATGGATAATGCAAGAATTCATGAACCCACCGATTTGTCAAATATTTGTTTTAATTATTCATGCCAATTAAAATTACTTAAGTTATGTTTTATGTTGTTTTAATTTATTAAACCAAATACCTCACGCTAGGCTAGCACATGTAGCGCTACGGTAGCGCTTGCCTGTCTGAAAGCGCTCATTGTCTTCGCATATAGTGCAGGTGTGGTCTGTAAATCTGCTCACTTTGTTAAAATAAGTAAAAGTTTTGTAGTGGACGTTGCAGTGCTTTCATTTACTGGTGATTGTGTTAGGTAACGTGAATATTGTAACATTAAATACTATAAAAATAAAAATATTTTTATAGTATTTAAAATGTCAGCAAAGAAGAGAAAGAGATAGAACAAGAAAATCGGGAGTTTAAAAATGAATGGACCGAAAGCTTCGCATTTGTAGCAAATACAGCAGGATTTTCAATGTGTTTAATATGCCATGAAAAGCTTTCAAACAAAAAAAAATCAATACTAAGACATTTTTTAAATAAACACGATACATTTGACAAAGCATATCCACTGGGATATGAAAGAAAAAAGGCAGTAGAAGAGCAACGCAAAGTAAACCTAACCAAATGTTCATTTTCCAAATGGATAAAAGCATCAAGAAATACAGCTATTGCTAGTTTTGTGGCCGCTCAAGAAGTTGTTAAACGAAGGAAACCTTTTACGGACGGCGAATATGTGAAAGAATGTTTTATTAAAATGTCCGAATTTCTCTTTTGCGATTTTAAAAACAAAGCGGAAATAATTTCAAAAATAAAAGACATGCCATTATCTGCTAAGATTGTAAGGGACAGAACTATACGAATGGCAGAAGATATAACAAATCAGCGGGTTACAGATCTAAATTCAACACCAAGATTCTCCATTGCCTGTGACGAATCAGTGCGATGTGGATGACATTGCACAGATTGTACTGTTTGTAGATACGTAAACTCTCAGAGACCTCAGGAAGAATTACTCGATATACTGTCACTTACAGGACAAACTCGTGGAGAAGACATTGAATCTGCTGTTACCACTTGTTTGAAAAGTAAGGGTATTAATATTAACAAAATAATATCTATTGCGATCGATGGGGCCCCGAGCATGAAAGATACAAAAAAAGGTTTTGTTTCTTTATTTAAAAAACAAATTTTGCGTGACGTGTTTTCCTTTCACTGCATAATCCATCAAAGATACTTTGTGCACAAACTTTTCCAAAAGAGATAACAGTAGTGATGGATTTAGTTGTAGAAATTGTTAACAAAATAATTGCAAGCCCGCCACATCATCGGCAATTTTGTGAACTTCTTAAAGAAATCAATTGCGAATATTCCGATCTTCTTTTGCATAACAGAATAAGATGTCTTTCCAGAGGTGTGGTGTTGATGCGATTTGCCACCTGCCTTAGAGAGGTTAAGTTGTTTCTAAGACAAAAAGACTTTGAATATGCACAGATTGGTTACAAAAATTCTACTTTATGGTGGATATGACTTCCCATTTAAACGCACTAAATAAGAAACTACAGGGAAAGGGAAAATACAGCATTTTTGCTTTTAGAAGAAGTTATTTCGTTTGAACAAAAATTATATTTGTTTGCGGCAGACTTAGAGAAAGGCACATTATTACATTTTCCTACGTTGAAGAAATATCATCAAGAACAAGCTGATAATAATTCCATAAATTTAACCTTTTTCAATGAAATTATGGTAAATATGCAATCTGAATTTAATGGGAGATTTGAGGAGTTTAGAAAGAACAAGGCAACTATGTCATTTTTATTGCGACCACTTGAAATTAATCCTGCCGAATTAAATTTTTCATCTTTTGCTGGAATTGATGAGGCTGCATTTCAACTTGAGTTAGAGGACCTGAAAACCAAGGGTTTGTGGAATTCAAAATTTAGAAATCTTGAAGCTGACCTGGAGGAGTTGGAAATACAAAAATCTACCCTTGCAATACAACACAAATGGTCTGAAATAGATCTTAAAAAAGCAAGATCAGATTATGTTTGACACGTGGAATTGTTTACTGGTCACTTACATTCAGTTAAAAACATACTCATTTCGAAAACTATCGATTTTCGGATCGACATATTTCTGTGAGCAAATATTTTCTAATATGAATTTTATTTAAGTAAGTTGAGATTGCTATAAGTAAGATGAGAAACCAACTAAACAGCGTGAGTCTTTCGTCATCAGCAAAAGTCGCACTAAGAAGATATTTTAAATTTAAAAAAATTAAAGAAATAGGTATGTTATTGGATTTTATACATATGTTTTTGTAGGGAGAAGGAAATCTTTGTTTTATTATTTAATATTTAAAAAATCATATAATTTCGTGTGCCATGCCACTGTGTTTTACAAGTATGATAGCGTGTTACTGTAAAAAAAAAAAAAAAAAAAAAAAAAAAAAAAACTGAATAAATAATTTAATTATAATATTTTTCAATGTAGTTTCTAAATTTAAAGCAGTGATGAGCAATTAAATAGTAAATCAAATACTCGGTTCGATCCGCATAAAGAATATTTTTTTCTTCGATAAAGTATTAATTTATTTTCCATTATTTAGGTATATTTTAATTTTTTAACCTGCACAAATAAATCCACAATGTAAATATCAACATTCATAAAATAGATTTTTAATTAAAATATACTAATTCTGCCGTACAAAACGAACACCGTGGACCGCACAAAAAAACCTGAGAGGGCCGCATGCAGCCCGCGGACCATTGGTTGCTCATCACTGCGTGCGGCTACCTAAATTTTTTTTAACAGATATAATTTTAAAAAAGGCTCTTTCCAAGAAAGGTTGCCGACCCCTGGACTAGAACACGCATCGGCATTCGATACACAACGCAAAGCTGAATTATTGCCGCGCAAGCTTAAGATGTCTTCTGTCTACAAAAATGAAAGCCTAAATGGAATGCTTATAAATGCATGCATTTATTAACAAATAAATATTACTTCTTTCTCAATTAATGAGCTTGCGCAGCAAGCATGGAGAATTCGCCCCTGGTGTTGACTGTTGTGGTCTGTGTAAGTGCATAGAACATTCGTCACCACATATCCTTCACGTCCAAAAGTTGTTCTCCCGGAACAATGAGTTAATATCACATTGATAAAATGAAAATCTTTGCCATTTTTACAAAATGAATTTACTGAACCGTTCTTCGCCAAGGATGGATGACATTGCAAATCTTTCGGATTGTTTTTTTTTTTTTTTATAGCACTGTGACTGCACTGAAATTTTAGGTTAGGTCAATTCCCCCATTCCCTAAGCCAGGCTTGTCAAACTCGTTTACCTCCAAGGGCCAAATTAAGAATTATACATTCAAGCCGCGGGCCGCAACAGAAAAAAAAATCTCGAAATAAAGAGGAAACATTTTTTAATATTAACATTAGAGTATAAAGTACAAAATACAGCCATGTTACAAAAATACATATTAAATAAAGTTTACAGATTTAAATAAAATTATACATATCATTTTTTTGAAGAAATGACAATTTTTCATTAACGAAATCTTCAAAATTTGGTTGAATTTGTTGAGCTAGTTATTTTCAATATTTCTTACACATGCCTGTCTGTTAATCTTGATCTTTCCGCAATTTTATTATTCTTTAAAGTTGAAAATAGTTGTTTACATAAATAGGTGCTACCGAACATAGATTAAATATGCCTAATTGCAGATAACACATTGGGGTATCGATCGACTGATAAATAATTATAGAACTTTGGAATTCCAACATCCACATATTTTTGTTTCAATACGGAATCACACCGAATTTCGATTAATTCCAACTGTGAATTATCATCAACAGTTTCAACATCAATTGAGGAGAAGTCAGTGGGTGAAACTGATTTTCATATTTCTTAAAATCTAAAAATCTTCATTCGAATTCATTTTCTAATAACTTAATTTGATTGGCATATTCTGAAAATTTCAATTTCGGTGATTTTTATAATAATGATTGACAACATTCAAATAGGATAAATTTTCTTTTTGAATTTGTTTTTGCCAAAGTAATAATTCCTGTTTTAAAATGTTAATATTGTCATATAACATGGTAACTACTTAATATTTGCTTTTATAGTTTAAGATTAAGTTGACTTAAGGTGACTTGTAATGTCAACTGAAAAAGCTAGGTTGATAATTTTTTAATATTTCACATTCATAATTTTTGGATTCTAAAAAAATGATAATTTCGTCCAGCAATTCGGAGAATCGCTTTAAAACTTTATGACTGGAAAGCCATCTAATTTCTGTATAATAAAGTAGATCGCTATATTCACTTTCTATATCTTCTAGAAAGTTACTAAATTGGCTATGATTAAGCCCGCATGCACGAATATAATTTACATTACTGACATTTTATAGGACATGCCCAATATTTAAAACTTTGGAGCATAGTGTTTCTGATGAATAATGCAATGAAAATGTTGAAAATTATTATTACCTTGTTCTTTGCATTTTTCTGTTATATTTGTAACAACTCCTTTAACAACACCAGTCATGGCAGGAGTACCATCAGATGCAAGACAAACTAGCTTTTTTAACGTAAATTCTATTCATTCAAAACTTCCATTAAGGGCGTCAAATATATCAACTCCAGTGGTTGTATTGTATCGTGCATAGGAATAATTTCTAAAAGTTCTTCACTTACTTTTAAGTTCATATCAAATCCATGAATAAAAATAGCCAGCTTAGCTATATCCCGTACATCTGTTGCAAGGAAATAGGTCTGAAATGTTGGAATTGTTGATTTTAGTTGATTCCTTAAGTTCCCGGCTGTATCATCAATTCTGCTAGCAATGGTATTTCGAGATAAGCTTATATTTTAAAATTTCTTTAATTGATCAGGACACAACACTCCAACTGCTTTAATAACACATCCACGAATAAATTCCCCTTCAGTGAATGGTTTCGACTTGCTTGCAATTAAATGTGATAACAAATAACTGGTTTTTACCGTAGCTGTATTATCTTCAATAGGTTTGATAAATACACTTTGTTGATTTTGAAGTTCAACTTGAATTCTGACAATTTATCTTCACGAAGTTTCGCAACATATTTGTCATAGTTTTCTTTATGATTTATATCGTAATGCCTTTAATATTATATTCTTTACAAACTGCAATAGAGTTTCTACACATCAGGCATAATTTTTTTTTCTTTGAATATAAATATTGTAACTCCCATTTTTCTTGAAAACTACGATGTTCTTCTTCAATTAATCGTTTTTACTCATACTGGTTGAAGGATTCGACATTATTTTTTATAAATGTCTTTATTAATTATAGAGAAAACACTACACTTTCTTACGACTTGAAAATTGCTAACGGCTATCCTCCGATTGCTGTGGTCAGCAGAGGTAGCCGCGTACGTAGACTTGCTCGTTAAAATTCGGAAAAAAATCGATATTTATGCAGTGGTATAACAATACTTTTTGAAATAACAAATAGAACATTATTTCCTTTAGAAATTGCAGAGTAGTTTGGTGTATAAAATAATCTTAAGTGGAAATGTTAATTTTTTAAATATGTTTATTTAATCCGGTATTGTCAAAAGTTAAATAACCATATTGGTTAGAAAGTTTGGCGGGCCGCATATTACTTGCCGGCGGGCCTCATGCGGCCCGCGGATCGCGTGTTTGACACGCCTTCCCTAAGCTTTTAGTAATCAGCGGTGCTCACAGCGCGGTGGGGAGATTGGAAGGAAAATAAAGAAATCCACCCGTCTTTAAAAATCAGAGGCTTATGCTCAAAAGATTCACTATATGTACAGACGGTTAACGCACCAGTTTAATCAGTTAATTTGGTAACACTTTTTTTTTTCATGCTTCAATACTATCTCTCTTTTATAACTTGGTTCTGTAATGCTTAGTCTTGTTTATAAAAAAAAGCTTTGTTGCATTTCTTTTATAATTTCCATTTATTATGGAAATTTTTCCTCATTCTGAAAAATTTTGGGATAAAATTATGGGATAAAATGTGTTTTTGCATCTAATTTTAAATTATATAAAGGACAACGATTATTTTAATCTATTGTATACAATTTTCATATAACGAGATAGGAATCGTAGCAAACCAAGTTTTACATTAATTGCAATGAGGCAAGTGGAACTTAGTTTTTGCGCATTGAAGTAGACAACAAACTAACCGAAAGCATGTTTGTTAGGTGTAATAAAAAAATTCTCTTTTTTTTTTTTTTAATATTGGATTATCGTTCATTTTGAAGTCTACTTCATACTACTACATACCGGCGAACTCTGGCGTAAATTATTTCATCCACGTTTTATGATTGTATAGACAGTTTAGTAGGTGTTAGTCTTTCAACACGTGATTAAGTTACCTTTCTTTTTCATCGCTTTGTAGGCATTCTTTACTGCCATAACCATACTACTTTCGACCTTGCAGCAAAACGAATCTTAAATAAATATATTGTCACAGCTGCTGCTGGTTATGTGAAAATATGAACCGGATAGTGCCATAACTTATCCGAGGTACCACACATTCCTTCAAAAGAGGGAGCCACTTAATGAGTCCTTAAAAAAAAAAAGAAGCCGTTTTGTGTCGACAGCTGGTGGCCGGAAGGTGAAATAACATAGCCACGGACACTGAACAGAGTGTGCGGTAGGCTTATGGTTCTTTCGGCTGTGCTCTATTCGGTTATTATTATGAACCCGATAGTTGCTGTGAGCGTACCATTAGCACTCCAATTTACTGGGAGGTTTACATAAATAGCTCAGAAACTCCGGGATCTCATACGAGTCTGGTTTGTGTTCCATCTGGTGGTCTGTTTATGAAGTCCGGTGATAATGCGGATCCTGTGTAGCGTAGTAAAGTTACTGAAGCATGATTTACTGCCTGCGCTGTAGCTCCAGTCGGTCGTGCTTAATATACAGCAGGGCTGAATTTAAACAAGCGACGCGTGAGCTGTTTTTATGTATAATTTTTACTGATGGTAACTTTTTATGTAATTTATATATATCAAGATGCCATCTTTCCTTCAAGTGCTGAACGGTCACTCATTAGATATAATTATCACAAATTCGTAATAAAGTGATTTGAACGAACTGAACTGTTTTGTCTTTTTTTAAATTATTTATTATTATTTTTTTTTACGGCTTCCCTTTCTCTTACAAAACTAAGAGAAAGGAATGGCGTATAACGCTCAATTTTTTGAGCGTCATACTGTTTGTTCGTGGGTGGATGAAGTGCTTTTAGCAGAGGCTAGAATTGACCATTAACCTCATTAGCTGAGCTGTTAACGTCGTTTCTTTCAACCAGAATAATGGCTTCAAATTCCATTTTGACATAGTTGTGTGAGGAAGATGTTAGACTATTTTATCAATCGGTGAGAAACCTATATTTGTTGGAAGCTTAACAGTCATGGAAAAAAATGTTTGGTCTCCCATTGAGTATCTTTTAGCCCACCTACATTACTAATGTGCTGTATTTTTTGACCAAATTAAAGTGCTTAGAAAAAACTAAGTTTGATTTTAATATCACACACCACTATTGTGACTGACATACTCAGAGTGTTCTTGGAGTCAGCTCACAGGTTCGATTTTTCTAAAAGGAAAAAGTATGAAATTCTTAAATGCACTTTTTTTTTTTACTATTACCTACGTAAATAATAACTAGTGATTTAAAAAAGAAAACAGTTCAGTAGTTTTTCTCTAAACGACAGTGATAAATCGTTACATTGCTGTTCATTTTGGTGGTACAGATCTTTCGGTAACGAAATGTATGTGTGTGTGTGTGTGTGGGTGGGCGGGCGGCGCTCGCGCACAAAACATCTGCACCTTTTTGGGACAATGCACACATTATATCAAAAGAATAAAATTCATTTAGCCCCAGAATATAGCACCACTTTGAATATAAAACGCACTTGTAACATAGAGGCGGCGCAGTCCATCGGTATTCTGTCTTTAAAAACATCCGATGTGCGCTTGTCTCTTCTCCCCCCCCCCTCCCAGAAGTGTTCCCAAATCACCATCACCTGCCTTCTGTGTTATTCTTGATACACTAATGGATTGCGGCTTTTGTGTGTGTGTGCTTTTTATATTCAAAATAGTGGCCTATGCTGGTGCACAAAAGTAATATCCTTTTAGGATAATGTACGCATTATTCCAAGTGTACAGACATGTGGGGATCCAAAAAGTTCCAAAACTTCTTCATAGAGTAACGGTATTTAATAATACCAGCCAGAAGACATAGATCAGTGACAGACTGCCTATACCGCTTTTTTTTTTTTTTTTTTAAACGTGAAGAGTTAAGAATTGCATAAATAGAATATTTGTAGCAATTGATCTTGCCGAAAATTCATCGTGTCTCACTGTAACAAGAAACGCTACTCACAGATTGAAAGTCTTGCTAATTCGCAGCGAGTGTAGGAGAATAATTTTGATCCATCTAGTGTGTTGCCCAGTTCAAGCGGATCCTTCAGATTGTGAGAAGCTTTTTTGCTTGGGCTAGGCGAGAGAATAATTGCTGTAGTTCCTCTTGATGGGTGTGTGACTTGCAAAACGGACACTTCTCGGACCATGTAAACAATGCATCAATTGCTACAAATAGAATATTTGTAGCAATTGATCTTGCCGAAAATTCATCGTGTCTCACTGTAACAAGAAACGCTACTCACAGATTGAAAGTCTTGCTAATTCGCAGCGAGTGTAGGAGAATAATTTTGATCCATCTAGTGTGTTGCCCAGTTCAAGCGGATCCTTCAGATTGTGAGAAGCTTTTTTGCTTGGGCTAGGCGAGAGAATAATTGCTGTAGTTCCTCTTGATGGGTGTGTGACTTGCAAAACGGACACCTCTCGGACCATGTAAACAATGCTAGCAACACCCAGTTTCTTGAACCATAACTAATGGATCTTGATCAAGCGTCATGAACTAGTCTAGCATCAAAATGGTATCTCCACAACTCCATAACTTTTATACCGGTTATGTGTAACTGTCGCATAAGTACGTATCTAATTATGAGCTAGTCATCGCTGCACTTTGTCTACTCCATTGCTGCATATCCTGTTCTTTACGTTTTTAAAAATAACACCCAAACACACACACATATACACACGAAAAAAAAAAAAAAAAAGGGCACAGCAGATTTCATGGCCTACATCACTCACATCTGGGCGCATGTCATGGAAAAGTTTTCAGAAACGTGTGCTTTTGCACTCGATATTTCCAAGGCATTTTTGATAGCGTTTGGCATTGAGGGCTTCTCATGGTAGACATTCTTATGTGTGTTTCCTTTGTAATTGGATTGCCAATTTTCTTTCAGGTCGTTCACTATGTGTAATGGTGGAAAGTATTTTTCTTCAGATTTTCTTATTAATGCAGGTGTTACTCAGAGCTTTGTAATTTCACCATCCCTCTCCATCAAATATAAAAACGATCTTCTTTTACTGACCTCAAACCCTATTTACAGTTTTGCTGATGATGGCACTCTTCAATTTGGCATTCTTCAATTTCAAAATTTGGGTGGATCTCAAATCCACCCAAATTTTCAACACTGCTCTCACATTTAGGGTGGAGCACCTAAGACGTCTGGGCGGATTTGAGATCCGTACGGACTAGAAATTGAACAGAAGAGAACATCTCGATCTGATCCATGTAAAAATTTTTGATTTTATCCAAAAGAGAGCGCTTCGGTTGATTGAGGTTCTCCTCTCTTACAGACTATTCAGCCGCTGTCTCATAGACGGTCAGTTTCATCATTGTGTCTTCTACAGATATTTTCATGGTTCGTGTTCACCAGACTTGCATCTACTATCAACCTCCCCTGCCTCCCAATTTCTGCTAAACCTACAGGAACACGAGGAGCAGCTGATGTCTAGCATCCTTTTACAGTTTTATCTGCAGTCCCAACGAATTTGTTTGCTTCCGGTCATCTTTTATTCAATTTACCTTGATTCTGTGGAACAGCCTGCTCCATGAAATATTTCTCGGACTTCGAGCGCCAGTTCTTCAAGAAGGACATCAACAATGCTCTTGAAACATTCATTTGCTATATGTCATGTGACCACATGATCCCTCGTTTAGATTGATGTCGGTATATTTCGTACCGAAATACGTATATTATTTTCCCGGGATATTTTTTTGAAATTTGAAAATTTGGTTTCAGATCTTTAACTGATATTTGTCGAGTCCTCCCAATTTTGGTTTTAACAAGATAATTCAAAACAAAATTACGTGTTACATATATTTTCTATTACGGTAAAATAGCGCTAAATTCAGAAAATAAGGGGATAAACATCCTTTGTTGTTTTATAGCCAGTAAGCTTTCGTTTCGCTTACTGGCTATAAAACAACAAAGGATGTTTATCCCCTTATTTTCTATATTAAGGTGCCAGAAAACTAGCCATTTGGCTTTTTATCTTAACTAGCGCTAAATTCAATTGATGTTATAAATAATTATGTCATTAACTCAGTTAATTTCATACTTTATTTGTTAATGTTTGACCTCACATTTTGTGACAGGTCATATGCTAGTGTAATTATAACGTATTAATTTGGGATCTGATCCTTGGACTACAGGCAATTCTAAAGATTTAGTCTACACCATACCTTTGAATTTGGAGTACCAGACATTTACATAACGCAGTGATTTTGTGTAATGCGCATTAATAAAAGGAATTTAAAGCAAGCCCTTATGCATAATATAAGCCTTACACCCTTAAGGATATGTTCCAGAAAATAAAAAAGTTCTCTTCTCACGCGCCTACAAGACATTGAAGCTATCTCTTAATGGATAGTTCTATTTTCTGTTTTATGTGGTTTATATATATATATATATACACACACACACACACACACACACACACACACACACACACACACACACACTGCTCTTCTGTTTGTCGTCTGCAGAGAACGAAGTTTAGATAAACATCCCGAAGATTGTATGTGTACGCGCTTGCTCTTATATCGGGCGACCAAATCCGACGTGTTAGCGCTTCAGAGAAGATGGTACCAACAAGAAATGATATGTCATTACTAGAAACGTTTGTAGTTCTCAGTAGTTTGCCTTGCGTATAATATGACATCTGTATAATAAAGGCCTCTTGCAGTGCTGCGTTGGCTCATTAGCAGATAACAGCACTAATAGTACGTATGATTTTGCAACTAGGGGCATGTAATGTCAGAAATAATAAAATAATTGCGACTTTTTCTTTCTTAAAAGCATCTGATTTGAATATGTCATGTTTATATTTGCTTACATTCAAAGCATCTGATTTGAATATGTCATGTTTATATTTGCTTACATTCTGTCTCCTTTCCCATATTTCTCATATAGTTTAGGAAAGAAGAAAGATTGAAATTTATGAAGTACATTTTAGTTACGAAAATTATCTTGTGAATCCTAAAAGAAAGGAGTATTTTAACATATTTTTGAGTATCTCTGGTATTATTTTAGTTTAAAAATTAAATTGCAATACTTCGCCTGAACATATTTGGTAGATACCAATTGGAGTATGCTAAATAATGGTAGAACCATTATATACTAATTAGTTGCGCTTCTAAGTTAACTCGTCCAAGCACATTCTGAACGGGTTTCGTAGCCAAATAGACAAGTTTTATTGCAAAATTATGTGGAATGTCTTTCATGGTATATAATTTTGCACAAGAAAAATTATATTAAATATCATAAGAAAAATTTTTCTTGTGAAAAATTATATATACATTGATGTGATAAAGTTTCATTACCCTGACTTTTATGAATGGACTGGATTAAGCATTAAATGCAATAATAATTTCCACGAAGTTGATATTTGCCAGAATGAATGGATTAAAAGCAGGGGCGGCTCGTGCATAGGCACTGCGGAACTGCAGCACCCCCAATTTTTCTCGATATATAAACATATTTATTAGTTTATTTGTATTTGCTTGTAATATTTAATTTTATCATCAACAATCCTATACAATTCTCGTATTTTGTATAAAAAATAATAAAAATCCATCTTGTAGCACTTAGGAGAGTGAAGGACACTAGCAGCACTGTGCTTACCACAGCGTCGTGTTGCTACGCCCGCAAGCATATGCACATCATAGTGAGATGCGAGCTATTAGCGTAATGCGACACTGTCCGTAACGCAGTTCCACTGTTGTTTCTATGCAGTTTGCGCCAGTAGTCGAGTGTTCGTAGTGCTTAACGTGTTTACTCCGTCGCTTTAAATATTTGGCCATTACAATTAGAGGATTTAACTGTAATGTCCAAAAATTGTAAATCCATTCCTTTAATTACAATTAAAGAAATGGATTTTATTTTTAAGTAATTTTGAATTATACTAAACTGTATAATTTTATCGATAATAAACACTATTTTTTAATGAAACAAAACAAGAAGAATATATTTTATTTTTAAGTAATTTTGAATTATACCAACCTATATAATTTTATCGATGATAAACAATATTTTTTCATGTTTAATTTTTTTTTTTACCATAATTTTGATATTTTATCCAAACACGTATACACTGTAATTACAGTGTGTATATATATATATTTCGAAAGTTGCAGCACTCCCACGATTTCAAGCCATGAGCAACCACCGATTAAAAGTAACTTTACTAGAGGGATAGATACTAGGTGAGTAGGATGTGGTGCCGGTGCATTTAGTCTGCAACAATATTCAGCTGAGCTGTGTGTGTTATTCAGGCATCACTCCACGTATCACGTGATCTGTTTGTCTGAAAACATTCCCCGTATCAGCAGCAGCTGCTTGCCTATAGTGACAAATAAGTCAATTAACCCATAACAAATATAAAACAGTTGGAATTAGGATATATCGGACCATGTGACTTTTTATTTTTGTAACTCTTAAATGTGTTCAGTGTTGATGTTCCTTTCGGCGCCATCTCTGTAGATACTTATGAGCCCATCTGATGGCATTGACTGTAGATACTTATGAGCCCATCTGATGGCATTGACTCGTGCGTTTCGATATGAATATTATTATTATTATTAGACACCGCCAGGGAGCCCAGAGACTCTTTGAGGGAGGGTACCTGCTCTACAGCTCTGTGTCCCGCACTCAATCCACCAACGCCATCTACCGCCGATCACCACCATTAGTATTTCCAAAGACAATCACAAACATCTATGCCCACGGCGGGATTCGAACCCGCAGCCTTTTGGCTGAAGAGCGGATACGCTAACCACTCTGCCAGCCAGCCAGCCAGCCAGCCGGGCTGGCCGAATGGTTAGCAATATACAGTACTGTATTGTGTCATTTGTGCAATGGCGCTGCTCGAATCCGCAATCTCTTTCCGCCCACAAGGTTCCCTTTGGCCGAATATTTTAAGGTTTTTCAGGCCATTCTCAGTACTCAAGACAGTATTGCATGTTAATTCCAGCAAGATATTAACACCGCACTTTTGGCACAGATTATCATGCTAGATCACTGTCTTGTTGTCTCCCCACATTGTAAAGGAAGATATGTAAAAGCGGAATGGCAAGGAAAGGATTTCATGTTTTCACCCCCAGAGAAAAAGTGGTTTCAATTTATTATTCGTTAATTGAGCGATTGTTTTACATGGTTTCATCTGATAACTACAAACTCTCTGAAGACAAGAATCATGTTACTGACAGCAGAATGGAAACATATTTCGGTAAATGTTTCATGCAAGGCTGTTAATCTGTTAAGATCCCGGTGGTTTCATGGTGTGCAAAGTTTTTAAGATAGATAGTTCCATAACCAGAAATATCACAAGTATACTGTTGGAAAGGAGTGGCTGATCCTTGTTGCTGCACTAA
Source organism: Typopeltis vanoorti (assembly GCF_054136105.1). NCBI lineage: Eukaryota > Metazoa > Arthropoda > Arachnida > Uropygi > Thelyphonidae > Typopeltis > Typopeltis vanoorti. The sequence continues at coordinate 99,325,213 of NC_143564.1, forward strand.
CTGACCAACTGGGTGGGCAGTATGCGGGATACTTTTCTGTAGTGACATTGTGGCCTCGTGTCATATTCACTGTATTTCAGGAATGACAATGGTTACACCTGTGATGTCACTGATCAATAATTGAATATGTTTGAGAATCCTTAAGATGATTTTCTTTAAAAAAAAAAAGAAAAAGAAAAAAAAAAGTCCCTTCGTGCCACTTTTTTCGAATGCGGCAGTTCACAGCATCATGTGTGTGCAGAAATAGGCCTACGAAAGAAAGAATATTACAAGACCTATACTCATCCGCTGACACTTGAACTAAAAACACAGAGCAAATAGCTATTGTGCAAATACATCTTTAGCGAGCACGTTTTGTTAAAATATTAAAAACAGCGGAAGGCATTACCACCATCCTGCTGCAGTGGGATTCGAATCCATAGCCTCTTCGCTGAGAAGAAGGGACGCTTTTCGGTCAGTAAATCAGGTTAGATCTAGCCAATCAGGTAACCGGATTGTCCTCTTCTAGATAGCATACAAAGAATTCTTAGGAAGGTATTTGGTGTAACTTGAGTGGAAAACAGTGAAGTGTTTTTGAGACCGAGGAAGCCACCGACAGTGCTGTGTTTGTGCCAGGAAAAGCTGCTGTTCGCCAATCCATGAAGAGAAATATTGATCTTGCTTGGCGATGTGGCTATTATCAAAGGCAGAGGGGTAGATGAGTTTTTCAGAAATAAGAACTGTGTTTTGATAGTACTAAAGCTCATTGAAACTCTTTAGGTGTGTACCATTCATTCCTGCACTTTCTATCTCACAGCCAGATAGTACTATTGTCACATTATCCAAAAACATGTCCACCCTCTTGGTATCAGTCTTCCTCTGTAACTTTTAAATTGACAAGACAAATCACTTCCCATTATACCAAGAAGTGCAATATTTCATTTTTTTCATACCCCCTTCATAATTTCTTCCAGTTAAAAAGAATATTTGTGGAGATAAGTTAGTCTCAAATGCAGATGCTTGAAAACAGTAACGTGTATGTTACTTTTGTTGCGCTCTGCCCTTGACGAAACTGAGTTTTGCCATGTGAGCAGAACCATTCTTTTATTGGAAATATGGAATCATTGCGTCCCATCCGTTTTACTTAACAGACGAACTTAATATTACACACACACAATGTGCAATGAAATGAGTCAAATATTTGGAGATATCGGATATTATCCTAGATGTCGTTATGGCTTACTACCGATACATAACGTGTGTATATGCTTTTATCATTCTGTTCAGAACTTAAGATTCAGGATAAATTCCTGACTTTCCTATCTGCAAAACTTTATTTAGCAAGTAGATTCTGGTTAATGTGATCACGTTTCCATATTTTATTTTGATTATATTAAATGGTAGTTCGTTCATTAAACGAAAATGATGGAATTTGTTGGAGGAAGGGGAAATTTTTGCCGTTGTACTTTATTACTTGTTGTGTAGAAGTTTTGCAGGATATGTTTAGCCGGCCTGGTTTGCCGAGTGGATAGCGTATCCGCTCTCCAGCCAAAAGGCTGCGGGTTCGATTCTCGCCGTGGGCATGGAGGTTTGTGATTGTCTGTGGAAATACCAGTGGTGGTCGGCGGTAGATGGCGTAGTTACAGTCAGTTGGTGATTGAATGGTGGAGACGGGATTGTAGAGCAGGCGCCATCCCTCGATGAGTTTTTGGACTCCCTGGAAGTGTCTAATAATAATAATCATACACTAAATTCTCCATTTACACGATAGATTCGTTCCAGAAAAAACCGTGTAAAAAAGAATACAGTTCATATGAAAAAATAGAATAGTTCGAGATGTGAAAACCCGATGCGAACAATAAGTTATTTTCAAACAAAATATGTATATATGCCGGCCTGGTTGGCCAAGAGGCTGCTGGTTCGAATCCCGCGTAGGCATGGATGTTTACGATTATCTTCCACCTTCACACATTCATTCACCCAAGTATAGATACACTCTCCCAATATGGATTGGGTAACCATGGTAGTAGTAGACTCAAACCCTCCCGCAGTGAGAGAGGCATTCACCCTGCAGTGGGTAGAAAAATAATCATCTCTTAAAAAAAATAGTGTGTCACTAATAAAACAGAAATTCGAAAAGGTTTAAATATCTAAATACATCCCGCATATGGTTATTAATTAAATTTTTTTCACCGTCACTTTCTGACAACAGTAGCCGCATTCTTTTGTGTGAGACTGGAATTAAATCATTTCCATCACTTGAAACACTTTGGCCGTTCTGTTCATGCTGCAATGGCGAAACGTTTTCTTCAGTAAAAGAAACTAAATTTGAACTAATTTCCAATAATTCTGAAGGTTGATTTTTTTTTACCACGATCTCTGTAATTAATCGTTGAAATCCTGTTTTGACTAGATCTTTGTATAATTTTTCATATCGCACCATACATGACTTCAGTTCACGTTTAAACTGTTCAACTCGTTCAGTATTTGGATCATATGTAAGAAAATGACTTTACAATTTTACTAGCCATTTGAAGCCCTTCGTTAATCAATCCTGCAGTAAGTAGAATCTCTTCATCATCATCATCATCACTTTTTTCTTTTTCATCGAAATTCTCAAGGACAACTGCTATTATTTCGTCATCACTAACAGCCTTGTCAACCATCAATTCTTCAATATCTGCAGACGAAAAATCATCAAATCCTTCACCGCAAACTGCATGTGCTGATCTGATGGTATTGAGAAATTCAGTTGTATGCAAAGGTACAGGGTTTTTCTTTTTCACACATTCTGGCCAAGTAGCTTTCCAGCATGCATTTAAAGTTGATGGTTGCAATTCTGATAACGCCAACTTAGCACGTTTAATGCAATCCAAAATATAAAATTTCTTCCACACATCAATAACTGTCAGTAAATTATGCTTATCTAGTTTATCCAAAATGTATTGGAATGTTCTTCTTATATAGTAAGTTTTGAAAGTAGCAATCACACCCTGGTCTAGTGGTTGTATTAAGGATGTTGTATTAGGTGACAGAAAACAAAATTCCGCATTCGGGTGTTCTAAAACAGGATGGACAGGCACATTGTCTATAATCAATAAAACTTTATAAAGTCCCGATTTTTTTGCATCAAATAGCGTTTAACTTCTGGAACAAAACATTGATGGAACCATTCATTAAATTTTTTTTTTCGTAACCGCAAACTTTTTCATTTGCCTTCCAGTGCACTGGTAACGTGTTAAAATCCACACCTTTTATTGCCCGATGTCTTAGGGATCGATTAATGAGTAATGGTTTTAATATACGTCCTCCTGAAGCATTTCTGCAAAATAATAGTCACACGATCCTTAGCTGCTTTAAAGCGACCAACTTTTTTTGTGATTTCTCTATATAAGTTCTACTTGGCATTTGTCTACATTCTGTAGCCTAATGTAATCCATGATGTTTAAAACATCGAGGAGATTCCTCAAAATTCAAGTACATATGTACTGTACTGTACTAGGAAATGATAATTATAATGGAAATATCCTTTTTAGCAGGACTGAATACAAGCAGAAATTTTAAAAATAAGCGCTATTTGAACCGTGTTAAATTAAAATATATAGTTTAAAAACAGAATTGCCTTTGTTTCTAAACCGTGTTATTTCGAAATCGTGTAAAAACATCTCTTCCCCCAATTTGTAAAGGATAATTGTTTAAAATATCTACGTATTTCGGTTTGCTTCCATCTGCCTGAGTTTAACTATCACTACAATTTGACGTGTAGATAGTGTTTTCACTACTCATAAATTGTTTACAACCATAATCATTTCCCGCTTCCTTTTTACATTTCTTCGTAGGATGAAGGATTTCATTAGTTTTGCCTGTTGCGAACTGGGATTTTTTTCCCTCTGTTCATCTTCATTTTCCATGTCGTCTTCCTCTTTAGGTGGTGATTATTAGTGACAGATCTGTCAATTTTTCGTATTCATTTATGTTGTCAGTCAATCACCACCAGAACCCAATCTTGGCATTGTGTTGAATGGTATTACGATACATTCGTCCTGATATAAAGCACCTCATATGATGATAAGCGCTCGTCTCTCAGTAGTTGTTTTACAATGTCTTTTGAATTGCAAAACTAGGATGGATGATTCTTTTTCTCATATCTGATCTGTAAAATGTGAAGATTTTTGTATATAATTTCCTGGCTTGAATCCGCTATGTTGTGAAATAGATTACTTTATTGTGCTGTAATATAAGTACAAGATTGGAAAACTTGGTAGATGTTCAAAATGTAGTAGGAGTAGCAAACCGGAATTGAGGATATTTATATGATTTTCAGGATATGAATTACAAGGGAAGCGCATATGTCATGCATACAGTAACAAGACAAATCACTTCTCATTACATCAAAAAACTTTGCCTTTTGGAAATGCAATCTTTACTTTGTATTCTTAAAATTGGAAATCCGTTTCTAATAGTTGACAAAAGTGTACTTCTTTTGATGATTATAATTGAATCCATTATCTGACATTTTGCTTTCTTAAAAAGCTAATTCTAATAGCAAGTAGTGACATTTCCAAGCTCAGCAGCTGGGCACCTTTTGCTTTTTTTATGACCCTTAGCATACTTGCCTCAAAAAATGCACTAGAATGTTATTTTAATAAAAATGTCAATATAGTTTTAACTGTGAAATGATTTCAGCGTCTGAAGAATTTTAATTAAGAAATGTTTTTTCGCTTCTCATCACAACACTATAATGCAGTTACATAAAACTCAGCAAAACCACATAACTTTTTAAAGTGGATTACATACAGTAGAAGAGGATGGATTTCTTTCTTGCTCGGAAAAGGACATCTGGTAGCATTTTCTATTAACCTATGTACTTTTCTCGAGAAGCCTTACTCCTTTAAGTTGAATGTATGGGCTCCGCTTGGAAAAAAAAGTGAGTGATAAAAGCAATAAAAAAAAGCTAGAAGGGCAGGGTTCAACGGAAAGTGGGAGTTGCAGTGGTTTGCCATCTCCGCGAAAGATAAAATGCTATTTTTGCGTTATAATGTTATCATTTGAATAGTTATGAGCTCTGTACTCGAATTATCATTATCACAATTCAAGAACATGGTAATCAAGCTTTTCAACATCTGATTTCATCGTTGGGGGAAACATCCAGCAGTAGGTTGGATGTATATTAACTGAATACATGTAACTACTTTTTACAAATATCTGTATATAAAATAGAATTTTATAAGTGTTTTTGAATGAAGCTAAAAACAATCACTGCATTTCAGTCAGTCTTTGCATATCATGCATATACTTTTCGCTACCCAGATAGGTTTGCCCTGATGAGGAGTCCAAGAAACGTTTGACTTTATAATACAGGATATTTCAAAAAGAATGACCCGATTTCAAATAATTATATAATAATGAAAATGTGGTACAGTTACAAAATAAATTACCAAGTATGAAGTAAAGCCTTCTTATTAACTAAGCGTAACGGCTATTTGGGCGCTAGTAGTGACATCTAGCGGTCGTCATATCAAACGCTGGGCCAAGGCCGTTCACATGGTACAAGTCGCATTCATTTGTGGTTCGTGGTTGCAGAGATATACAATTTTCAAATCGGGACATTCTTTTTGAAACACCTTGTATTTAACTAAAAAGATCTCATTTCTGTTTTCAACGATGGCGTATTTTTCTTGATCCTTCATTAGTGGAAAACATTATGATTTCTTAGCACTTACGTTTGTAAACTGCAAAATGTAAAGATAGTATATTTGTCAAAATTCTCTTAAATAGAAGATACTTTTCTTTCTCTTTGTTTTTTTTTTTGTGTCATTTGAAGTTACTAATTGAAAATCACGTTCACTAACCATAAATCCACCCGAAGTAAATCCTGTCTTTGATGAAAACATTTTGCTGGATGAGCAGTGATTTAATAGCATGATAGCTTGCCACCTTATTTCAACACGCACGTCAGGCGTAAATTTGAATATGGTTTGCTTACCTGTCTCTCCCACACTGACTTCGACGTGATCTTGGAGCGTTAAACATAGAAGGCTTTCAAGATAATGATCTAGTTAGAATTATTGACGTAGTTTCACAGTATCCTCTTCGCTGCCCGGCACGTATTTTATTGCTCAGTTTTATTGCATTTTATTGCATGTCATGTCAAGACTCTTCTATTGTTATCTTTTTTTTTTTTTTTTAAATAAAATAAAATTTTGGCCAAGGAAAGATGCTCATTTCGCATTCCCCACCCCCCATTATTGTAAACCTTTTAATTGGTGGATAAATTCGTACTACTAAAAAGTAGTACACAATGAAGAATCCTTACAACCAACAAAAGTGTACTACTTTTTTAGTAGTAGATTTTGTTAGTTATAAGGCAACTTCATATTGTACACATTGCATGGATTTTTGTTTTGATCATTCTGGAATTTACTAACACTACAGAGCTTTTTCGGAAAATGCACTTTTTTTTTTAAATTCTTAATCTAAGCCTTTTTCGCTTAAATGCCTCAGTTAATTGTTCTTATACGCAGGATTAACAAGAATTTGCTTCCTATTATTTTGGATTTCTCTGACAAACTTAGGCTAGAGAACACACGAAGTTAACAGATATAAAAATAAGCTTTGCGACCTTAGTTGCCTTACTTTATTCCTACTCACCAACCCATGCGGGGGGACAAAAAGAAATTTCGGTTAATAGAGTTAATGAACTTTAATAATTGGTTCCTCAATCTGTGACAGTAAATTTATTAATGCCAGGAAACAGTCTCTAGCATCGACTTTCGTTTTAACATACAAAGAAAAGAGCCAAACCTCTGAAGAATGGCATTATTTGAATGATTGCCCATTATTTCCAATAAGAGATATTACGCATCCATAGCCTACCCTTTTTATTGTGCTTTTTTTAATCAACAAATCAGTCAGTGACAATTTGCGAAATTTTGAAGAAATCTTGAACATTACTTCGGTGATTTTTGTATTAGAAATTTATAATGGGATAACTTTCTTATCCCATTACAGGTTTTGTTACCCCCCCCCCCCCGATTTCTTTCTCACTACCATCTTTTCCATAAATACGTATTTAATTTCTCTTCACGTATCCTTACTTATGATATAAATATCGACTTCACTTTCTGTTTAGGTACATAGAAATTATAGTTATTCTGTAAATAAAGAATAAAAAGGTTAAAACCATTTTGAGATTCATTAAGTTTTTTTCGAAAAATACAAAACTTAAAATTTGATTAAGAAAAAAAAAACACTAAAGAGCCAGTCAAATCTGGATGTGCGCGAATGTCACCAAGGTGGAAGCTAAAATTATTTGTTCGTTCTGTGTGATTGTTAAAAGAAATTGAATTGGTTTTCCACACAGAATAAGGGTGATATTTCGTCGAGTTTATCCGAAAAGCCGATTAGGAAATTAACCTGGAATGAAATTCCCTTCAAAAATAGCTGTTATATATAACTTAACGAGACTGCCTATCCAGTTTTAGAATTCGATCATTCGTGTAAAATATCATTACATTATCATTACCACGTCTTCGTGAGATTCAGTTAATTTTTTGATAGAAAATCGTGAGTACCATGAAAGTCGCAATTTTCCCGCAAGTACTCGATCAAGCCCGGTAAACCCCCCCCCCCGCGTCATTCCGTTCGTCGTGTATACTTGAGTATTCTTATATTAACTCTACTTAGCAGCAGTGACAAATTAAATTCGTTGATTCATAGACAGATATCTGATAATTAGGTGAGTTTTTGCGTGATAAGAATCCTCCATGACTTAAGGGAAATGAAAGAACATCCATCCTGTATCGCCTATATAAGCTATCATATTCTTCTGGAATCTATCAACAACTTGAAAGGAAGCCTTTATCCAGCCTGTTCCTAAAAGAGATAAGTCACCATCGAACTATTGTTTCATTGCTGTGACTCAATACTCTCAAAAGTGAAAGGTCAACGACCTTCACTACTGAAACCAGTCAGTTAATTAGTTATCACCGGTATGGCTGTCGCCATTCTCGATCTTCTACCCACCTATGGACTCAAACCATGGAAATACCAAGATCGACTAATTAAGTCGATCTTGATATTTCCTAAGAATTTGATCCTGTCTGGCATCGGTGTTCTTACCAAGTTACCACTTATGGTCTACTCCCCCCCCCCTCCCTTTGTGATTGGATTATAGTTTCATTGCGTATCACGGTGAATGACTCCTGCTCTTCAGATTTCTTTGTCAGTTTTGCAGTATACCAGATTCTGTACTCTAACCCACATTCTTCATCCTATACCTCAGTGACCCCTCTCACATCAAATCCTATCCAGTTTTGCTGATGACATCATTCTTCATTCAAGAAATTTTAAAAGTTTATAGTACTCAAATGATTCGCGCCTCAATTTTTTTTTTTTTTTTTTTTTTTACATTTGATATTCGTAAACCTCGTATGGTCACTGCCGTACCTCACATGGTTTTGGCAATAATCAATGATGTCTTCTGCTAGAATAAGCGGTAGGGTCGCGGATTCCCTTTCCACACAAAGTGAACTCAGCATTATCCTGAATGCTGATATCACTATTCTAGAGTGGGGTAGAGATAATCTAGTGACCAGACTTAATACCCTGAAGAAAATTCCTACTTCATTTTCTCTTACTTTTGATACTGTTCCGATTTCCAATGAAGATCAGTTTTTCTCTTCTTGGGCTGAATTTCGCATCTACTTTCTTGGCATAAACAGATCGCATTCATAACTTCCTTAGCTTTCAAAAAACTTGGTATTTTTTTCGTTCAAAAGTTCTAGTCTCCTTCTCAATATTTCTAGACTGTGAGTCTAGGTGGTTGTGAGTCGTCGTAATAGATGACTCACAACCACTTTACAAACTCAGAAAAAAAAACGTAAATAACGCACTATATATCACTTGCAAATGCATGCGAAGGCTAAATAACACACTAGGATATACAACAATACAGTAAAATGAACAAAGGCTTACCAGTAGTATTACAATATTTCGAACTGAGTTCTCGAGAGTGCCGCCCGGGACGCCCCCCCCCCGTAGCTACGCCTCTGGGTTTCGAGCGAAAATGGATGCGCAACCTTATTAAGCAAGAGACCCACAAGAAGAAGAGTCCATTGAGAGAAGAAGCATGTGGAAGGTTGGCGAAAGAGCGAATCACGTGGCGAGTATAGGATCATGGTTATATTTGAAAGTGGCGAAAAGCGAGGGACTTCTATTTATACTCAAATATATCCGATGTTCAAGTAATGTTTGGTTTTATTTATTTTTTAAATTAAAACCTAAATAATCTGCAACTTAGTTTTTGCTGCTTTTTATCCTGTCAAGTTCCCCTTTCTCTTGATCCCACCTTTTATACCCTGTTTGTATTCAGGGTATCGATGCACATTTCATATATCGAACACGTTTTCTCTTATTGTAATCATCCACGGCTCAAGGAGAGATGTCGATGTAGTGGAGTTAATTCTGCATCGCTTAGTAAGCATGAATAATGTCACAGGTAGTTTTACTGTATCTGGAGTTTCATTAGAAAGATATGGTATTTCAGTTCAATAGTTTTTTTTTTTGTTGTTGTTGTTGTTTTATCTTTATTCTAATACGAAATGGCTATATAGATTTCACAAATTAAAACTGAACGTCAGTCGTATTTTCCCACCCATTCCGAATTCGTAATTCTCAATATTGACATTCAGATTCATTGTACTTGCATGTTTGGAAATCTGTCTTTTGTTGATTTTGGCTTATTATCGCTTCATAATAAAGCAATAGACACTTTTATAATTTCGAAATTCTCAAGATTGTATTTAGATTGTTTATCGGTTTCATATCCAGTAGCGTAACATTCATAGTTCGAATTTATCCATGTTGTTACTCATTAACGTTCTGGAATCGCATGGAGGATTGTTACGGAAGTATGCAAACGCCACTACCCATATTTATTTATTTATTATTTTTAATGACTGATCCTTCTATTTAGATTTTTGTAGCACCTTTATTATTGTTATTGAGGTATAAAAACTGATAGTGCATATTGTTTTTGAATTTACTATCGCAGTTGAATATCTGTTAATATGTTAACTGATTAACTAGCGGTGTCCATAGCAAAGGGAAAAAAAAATTAAATCCGGAAAGTTATATCTGTCTCAGCAGTTATAATTTTCCTAATGTATTAATAACATGAATAGAACTGCTTCTACTTTGTGGAATATCAAACCACGCCAGTTTGTTTTTTATTCACTAAATATTTTCTTCAGATTTAAAAAAAAAATAAAATAAAATAAAAACTTCAATATACTAATCTATTCAAGTCTCCAAACTATTACAACTTAGCTTTTTCTTTACCACTGAGACTTGTCAACGCATCAAACTCTTTGTAAAAATGCGATCCACTGAATCTTGATAACAAAGAAGTCTGTGCTGTGTTGTCTTGGCATTTGTTTTAATAAGGCAGAGAGACGTGTCCTGGAGTAATTGAGCGACTCTGCTGCCTCTCTTCTTTATTAGCTGGGCACCACCACTTGCATATAATGAGATTTCTACTAGGAGAAAATCAATAAACTCTTGAGATGAAATGAAATAATCCTAATTATGAGCCGGGACTTCCCACATAGCTCTTCACGTTTCCAAAGTCGTAGCTCTTTTTCAACAGTGAGGAGGAGGACGGGGATTATTGCAAGACCTTTGGTTGTATTCTACTGTGCAAAAGAAAATTACTGATGTATAACAACTTTTTTATGTAATCCTTTTTAGTGGAGTTTTTTTTTAATCGTAATTCTCAACATTATAATGATAAAAATGAAGGTTAACTCAGATTTTTCAAGATAACGAACTTGGAGGATTTCGTTTTTCTTCCATTGCTTCACTGCTGGCACTTTTTTGTTGTTTCATTTTGCTTCTCAGTTTGTCACCTGTCGCATGTAACCTACTATATCTTCACAAACATTTTGGAAGAAGAATGTACAATTTGGGACGAAGAAAAGCTGCAGCATTCTAATATATAACCTAGATGATCGATTAAGGTTAGCAGTTTGAATATCATTGAAAATCTGTGAACTGAATGTGACTTGGCAGCTTTTTATTATGTTATTCGTCATTGAAAAAAAGAAAAGAAAAGAAACAGAAGAAAAGAAATTAAAGAAAAGGAACAGTCTTCCCGATGTCGTTTTCCTTCACTGCTCCTGCAATGCCTCACTTTCTACACAGGGTATTGTCGTACTGTACGCCTGACCTCTTGTGTGTGGTTGATATAATATTTAAAAAAAAAAATCCTTAAAGACTTGCCGTTCTCCAATGGGAAAGAACTTAACTTCATTTTTTTCTGTTTATAATTATTTGCTTATTTTTTTATTTGGCTCCCAACCACGAAAAGTTTTTTAAACCTAAAAAAAAAAAAAAAATACATTCATTTCGTGGGTGGGCTACGGATTTTTTTTTTTTCCTATTTTTATTATTGATTATACAGGGCGAGTCAAAATGACGTGAGCGACTTCTGCCTATTTTTATGAAGAAACGATTAGCGATAAGAAAATGCAACATGCAATAATTGAAAAAGAAACTGAAAGAGTTTCAGATTATGCAAGATGATCATCCTTCAGCAAGTTGGAGCACCGCCGCACATCCATCACTAAGTCATGTTCCTTTTTTGAACCTCCAACTTCCTGGTAGATGGATAGGCCGAATGGATCCTACATCCTGGCCTGCACGATCACCTGATCTTACGCCCCTAGATTTTTTTCCTCTGGGGATATGTGAAGGACAATGTTTATGTACTGCCTTTGGTTGATTTGAAGGATCGCATACGCAGAGCTTTAGAAAGGAATTGTTGGTTTCTGTGCGGCAAGAAGTCACATATCGTTTTGAAGTGTGCCGTGCGACACCTGGTACGCACATTGAACTTTTATAAATCAAGTACAAAAACTGTTTATAATGCAAGGTTCGTATTGTTATATTTGATAATTACGATTAGAAATAAATATTTCTAATCGTTCACGTCGTTTTAACTCACCAGTATATATAAAATTTTGTATTTTTCTTTATTTTTTTTTTTTTTGCCTACACCAGAAACCCTGTTCTACAGACCCAACTTTCAAACCATTTCAGACCTGGAATAAGGAGGACATACACACATATCGTTTTGATGAAATTAGCGGCAGGATGTAAAAACTGATGGGATGTTGATCTTTAGTAAAAACTTAAGATCAACACACGTTGATCTTAAATTTTTAACTAGAAAACTAGAGTACGTTTCTGAATATTGTGAAATAACCATGTGTTTTAATTGTTATATGCTGGGTTGTTGGCTTTCTCGTGGTCTCTTGTTTTGTTTTTATGAATTAATCTGCTTGTTGTGATTGTGCTTGCCAATTTTAGTTCACGTTGGATGCTTTGATGTAAATACTCTTGGCATCAGTTTTCCATTGCTATACCAAAAAAAAAAAAAAAACTGAAAGCCACAGTAGGATAGTCTAATAATATATCCAATATCAAAGTTTATTGTTAATAGACAGATATTTCAGTTATTTCTGTCATTCGAGATGTTTTCCAAATGTCCATCTTTCTGAACTTTTTCGTCTTAGAGCTGTCTTTTATGTCGTTTTTTGATCTTCCAACTGCAAGAAATTGCACTTATATGTAATTGCAACAGCTATTTCATTAAATCTATTGTACGTGGAATGGTAGTAGCAGTAATGTGTGTAAAACGAACTAAAGTGAAATATTATTTTCACTGTTCAGCTTTTGTTTCAGACTCGTGAGTTAAAACTGGTCATGTTATACTTTTGTATGTATGTCTTAGTCTTAATATTTACATTTTTATTTTTATTGTTTCCTAATGACTGCCTATAATCACAAGTGTTTTGATTTTTACTGTTGATATTTCCATCTTTTATTTTTGGCGGATCCGTTGAAAATGAAATACTGTACTTGTAAATTATCTTCTGTGTCTGCCACCATTGCTGTTTAAATTGCATAGCACATCTAATTTAATACATTCCATTTAACTTATGTTTTAGTTCTGTTATTATATCATAATGAAAATATTGAATAGTCGTGGACTTAACGAATCACCCTGTCTGATTGTTTCATTTTTTTCTTTTGTCTCATTACTGAAGTACCTTATTGCACATTTATCCGTATAAATATCTATTATGCTTGTACTATTATTCTTTTTGTTTATATTTTTGCTTTCACTATTCTTTTACAAATATCTTCTAATTTTATACTGTCAAAAGCTCCATGTAAATCTGTAAAATATAATACTGGAGTGTCATATTCTGCTAATTGTTTTTCTACACGCATTGTGTAGAATTATGTGCATAATCTTTCAGATGTAAAAACCTTGTTCTTCTTCAACTCATGTCATATTAATTTATACTTTTCTAAATGAGTTTTGTATCAATATTCCAGGTGGTTCGTAATAGATTAATTCCTCTATAGTTAACTGCTTTCTCCTGTTTTAAAAATTGGCACTGTAATACTAGTATTTTTTTCCTCTATTTATTTGTTATTTGTTAATTAGGAGACTCCTTTTTTTCTCTTCCTACATATTTTAGTAGTTTATTCATACTGTTTCTATTTTTTTAAAACGCTTTCTGTTTGTTGTGAGACTTTATTTCTACAACTTCATCATCTTTCAGGCAATAATTTTTTCCTCCGTCCTCAATGCAGTTTACTAAAATGTTCTTTCTTCTCAGATTGTTGTTCAGTTAAGGACTTGTTTATGTATTCACGTAATCCAGTTATTCAGCTTCTACTTAAAGTACAAACTAAAAACTAAAGTAGTTATTAAAAATCATATTTGCTTCTCTGTACCATAGAAATCATGTTCAAGATGTTTTGAATAGTCATGTCAGAATTCATGTTTTATCTCCAGATTTTGTTACTAATTTAGTAAAGTATGACATGAGAAATCATTATGCCATACTTTTCTTCAAATTGTGGTGTCCGTCACTTCCTTTCATTTCTAATTGTTCTCTTCAAGGCTTCGTATGCTGCTTGTTATTTTTAGTCTTTCCAGCTTTGATTCATTTCTTTGTTTAAATTGTTTTTCTTTAAACTGGTCTTTTATTCTTTAAACTTAAATAAATAAATACTCATCTGCTTAACGCATTTTATTATTCGATCCTTATGATATCTGGCAGCCCTTTGATTTCATTTAGATATCCTGTTTTTTTTTTTTTTTCGTACTTTGTATATAATGTCTATATTATGTTTGTCCATTGGCCAAATAGTTAATTGTCAAATTGCACCAGTTTCCAAGTCCTTATCTGTGTAATGTATTCTAGATAATGCTGTAATCGCTAAAATTATTCCAAATAATCAAGATTAACCTTCCAATAAAACTTTTTATAGTAATTGCCTTAAAGTAGATTCATTCGTTCAACTTTATGATAAGGTTTAGCCATTATCAGTGGGAAATAAGTTGGAAATGAAAAAAAAGGAAAAAAAAATCCATATGCGTTCCTTAGGAAATCCTAGCTTATGTTACTTCTCTAAAAACTACCAAAGAGCGCGTTTGTGTGTGTGTGTGTGTGTGATTGCCATTGCTCTTGAAGCATTTTAATTAAAATATATACTAATGATTCGTAAATACTGTAGTTGCATTCTTCGGATACATACTTAAGGAAGTCTGCGTTTGTCCAAGATCCATTCATTTTTCTCATTGTTGTTATTCACAAATTGGTCTAATTATGTTACTTTACTCTCCTTTAAATTACACTTGGAGAGCGTAGATCGTTTATCTGTTGGAAAGACATTCAGCTGAAACCACACGTTTTCTTTTCCTTTTTTTTTGCATTGCGTAGTGAAAGATGACGCTACAGGAATGCTTTAATAAACCGAGTCTTGAACTGTACGGAAGCTGCTTTGAAATCGTCATCGTAACTGGAGGAATCTTGTTCTTGAAAGCGGTAGTTTAATCGTGAGTGTTTTGTTTCTCTCTTTTAATTAATTAAAGTCTGAAATTTAATTTTCAGAATGAAAATTTCATCGGTAGCAAGAATGAAACTTCTACCATTTGACAGATGTATTTAAGAGATATTAAGTTTTCTTTCAAGAGTTGAAATCAACAACTTAATTAACTTTCCCCTTGAAAAATGTAAGACGTGCCGTTATTGATTTCTTAAATGCTAGTAACTTTTGCATGTCCATCTTCATTGGAGAGAAAGTGAGATTCTTAATGGCTACGGTAATAGTGTTTTACTCATTTGAATATCATTTGCATTGAATTTTGTATAATCACTTCGATTTTAACAGTTTTAATGGCGCTTCATGATTTCCCAATAGTTCACCAGTAAACATGTTTGAAAACATGTTCTTTGAAAACAATAAAGAACAGCATTGCACTTTATTTATCGTTTATATTAACATTGCTATAATGCCGTTTCATCGGAACAGAAAAAAATGCATGTGACGTATGTGTTCATAATTAAAGTCAGCGAAAACGAACCATCGGAATGCTAATACAGACTAAGAAAATTACGAAAAATTTTAATATGAAAAATAGTATCTGCTTAACACTCACTTTTTGATTTCATATTTTGAATGGGCTGTGAGGAACTTCCTGGTGTGAGAACTACTCTATGATAGTTATTTAGATTGCAGTAGACCCCGCATTTACGAACTAATTGGTTCCTGAAAAGCCGTCAATAAGCGAAACGTCACAAATCGAATCGTAATTTTCCATAGGCGCATTATCCTTTAGTTCCTGTTAAATAGTTTGAACTTATAAATTATCATGAAGTAGCCACTAAATTAAAATATGGCTCTTAATAAATGAAATTACACACATGTTTGCAGAAGTGAGAATGTTACAGGATTTACTCTTTTGGTGCTTCTTAAAATGATATGTATAGTTTCTTCTGAACCTGATAAATTTCCATGTAGCATGATGAGGCCTTCCTGACCTTAGGTAAGATTTTCAAGCTCTATTTAAAATTTGTATTATCGCTTTCAATATTTCTAAACCGGAATATCAATTTTCTTTTCAAAACCATATTTGCGAGCTTAGGTGTTTCATACAGCCTTTTGTATTCTCAAATCCACTTGTTCTTCTTTACCACGCTTATTAGGGCACAAATATGTATGTTTACACTGCGCTATAAATGATTTTAAATTAAACTGATGTAACTTGCCTCTCTCTTCATATAATTATAACAGTTTACTGTAAACTGATTTCCCTCTACACCATGCGATTTTTCAATAATATTTTATTACGCAAAACTAAATTATTGGGAACAAAAGTAAACCATGGTGATTGAATTATTAGAAATCATTCATATTAGAAAAATGTTTTCTTGGTTGTACGCTATGATCTCAGTTCTTCAGCAACATACCGTAGAAGAATATGAATTCTGATTGCCTCGCTTCTGGGGCGTGGTATTTCATACAGTTAAAATAGACTTGAATACCAATCTTAAAATCCGACGGGGGGGGTGTCATAAAACGAACATATACTGCACTTTGGTCCACTTCCTCTTCTCTGTACTGATATGCACACATTATGAGTGATCTGTTTGTCAGCAGATTCGTATAATTAATAAAGAATACTAATTCTATACCATCTTTGCAATGAAAACCAATGTAATATTTTTTTTAAAACAAATTCGATTTGCATTTCCATTTCTTTGATCTTACCTGTTGTCTTTCTCATTCTTCAGCAAAACTCGGGTCGTATATTTATGATCCCAAGGGAAGTTATTTTGAGTGATGGATGAATTAGTAAGTGATGGCTGCTGTACGTAAGAAAAATTTGTATTCTTTTCAAGATAGCTAAGGAAGAATACATAACTTGACATATACTTCGAAGTTTTTAGTTTGCTTCTTGCTATGGTGTTCGTGCTGAACAACTTCGAAATGCAGTGTGGTCTGCAGCAACCATATCAACTGACTATACTTAATGGCCTTAAGTAATATCAATTGGTCATTAGAACTGTCTGCTGGAGAAAATTATCTAGGAGTAAGCAGATGTAAGCAGTGGGGGTGGGGGAAAGAGGTAGTCATATCTAGAGGATAAATAGTGGTATGTTGAAGGCACTGTATAATATACGTCAATTTTCTGCTGTACTATTTCAACTTCTTTATTTTTGCCTTTAAATTATCAGGTAAAAGATATCTGATAATGCATCTTCATCAAATTATTGCTATTGTACTTCAAGAGGGGGCCCTAACTGTATCAAACTACCTATCTTGGTTCCTCTGAGTCTCCCCACACTTTCCATCTTGGCATCCAGCACCTGTTGTGCTAATCTTCTCTCTCTATTCCGTGACCATACGACATTATTATTATTCGGTATCTTCAAGGAGTCCGGAAACTCATCTCGGGAGACCCAAACTAAATATTATAACACAAAACCTATTTTACCTATCCTTAAACTCATTCACTGCCAGAGAACTCACAATCAATTCTGGCAATCCATTTTACTCATTCACCACTCTGCATGCAAAAAATCTGGTCGGCACACCCTTACTAACCAACTCTTACACAACTTCCATGGATGGTCTCTAGTTATCTGACTGTCATATATATTGAAAATTTTCCTTTGCATAAATTTTAAAATCCCCTTTAGTATCTCAAAATTTTTGTAATATCTTCTCTTTTCTGCCTATCAGCTAAACTTTGTAATCCACAAACCTTCAACTTGTCACTCGTCTCTGAATCGTCTATACCAGTGCTTCCGAAACTGTGGGCCGCGGCCCCTTTGGGGGCCGTAGGTTTTGTTGAGGGGGGCCGTGAAATAATGAAAACAAATTTAAAATGTTTTAAGACTAAGTAGATTTTTTTTTTATTTTAAAAGAAACGTATTTAACTTTTATTATTTATTTCTTTTTTGTTATTTTTTTATATTTGAATGCAAAAATTCACACATTGGTGTTGGTTCACAAACTTTGCTTCCTGCGTATTTAGGCGCTTAATGAATATTAGTAAATATTGCTTATTCATGTTTCATTTCAAAGCAGTGGTTAATTGTATTTACTTCGAATGCTCTCCAGGGAAGCTCCAAATCTTCCTGTCCCTTTCATCACGCGTTCGTAATCAGGGACAGTTGATATTGACTTTATATACATATCAAAACTCGTTTTATATTATCACTGTCATCCGAGCTAGTTTTCTGTTACCAATAAAAGTTTCGCATATACTTCACATATGAAAAAAAAAAAGTTTAAACAACTTCATGTGGGGAGATAGTAACTCTCTTGCAGTTGTAAACAACACCACTCCCTAACAGCCACTATACTGCAGAGGCAATAAAAACAAGTACTTTTATTATGCCGGTGAATAAGGTATGAAGAGTCTGTGTAATATATTTCTCAACAAATAGTGCAATTAGAGACAACTGGGATAAAAACACACTAATTAATGAATCACATGTTCCCTCATACAGAAACTACGCTGTATAGACTGAAACAAAACCATATGTTGCATGGGTAAACACAGTATCTAACTAAAAACTATTGTTATTAATTAGATGTGTGTGAGTTCGATTTCCCAAGGCAGCAATAAAATTCAACCGAACGTGTTAAAATTCGTAAAAGTGTTAAAACTAAGTAATATATATATATATATATATATATATATATATATATAAAAGTGTTAAAACTAAGTAATATATATATATATATATATAATGAATGTTATGGCAGTTTCACATATGGAATTCGGTTGAAGAGAGTTAGCATTTCAACTCAATTGTCAGCTATGCTTTTATCTTTCGGTTGCGCGATCTTTTGTTAATACCGCACCAATCATATGCACGTTTTAATAACCCTGCCTTTGCTGTCTGTTTCGCGTTAAGCTTAATTACCGTAAAGGGAGAAAAGTCGCAAAAGAGAAAAATTTCCTGGTCCTGGGATTCCCTTATTCAGGTAATATTCACTAATTTCATGTTATCAGTCTGTGGTGTGCCAGTATCGGTAAGTGGTGATATTATTTGATCTATTCTACGTTAAAAAATTTAACCTCGAGATGGATAAGTGGATGATAAAAAATAAAAAAAAATTCGCACGAACAATCAGAAGAAGCAGAAACAGACTCAAAAAAGGACAGTATTTCATATTTTACGGAACAGCCCGCATCGTCTTCAGAACCAAACGGTAAGAAGCAAAAAATGTAATATATGCATTTGATTTTTGCAATATTCGCTGTGTATGTTTTGTATTGAATATAAATACAATAAATATTATAATAATAATATATCTATTACGATTGTTTTTCGAGGGGGACGTGAAATAGTTTAATTTTTGCAAAGGGGGCCCTGACATCCAGAAGTTTGGGAAGCACTGGTCTATACTACTGTAAAATTATTATTATTACTACCTTATTTTACTTATTTATTTTTGTCTAGAACTTATATTCACTTTTATTATCTCAACTTGACCTTACTTTGCTTTAATGGTTCAAACTCTCCATGTTTAGGCTATCTCTACTTTAAACATAAACCTCTCAAGGTTTAATCCTTTCGTGACCTATTTCTGTTCCCCCATGCTATTAGACAAACTTAGTGATATTAGCAAATCTAATGTGTGCAGTCTTCCACTCTCGCACAAAGTCAAATTAGGAAATTTATTATTATTATTATTTTTTTTGACTGTGCCACCTAATTTTATTAAATATTGTTAGAAAGATGGGGTGGGAAAAACAGTGAAATAATCACTAAACATATATACTAATTCTGAAAAATGCACGTCGTGACTATTTGTTATGCCCGCAGGTTCGCAAATTTCTTTTTTTTTTTTAGAGATAGTGCATTGGCTAAGGAAAACAGACCAGGTAATTACAAAAACACAACATTTATTTATTTTTTTTTTTTTTGCTAAGACAAACCACACAACCATTAAACACACATTAGAATGGAAAATTCATGCAATAAAGCTCACAGTGTATTTAATACTAAGTTACTTTATAAGGAAGTTTCCTGTGACATTACTATACAAAATTTGTGCACTGATCACACGTAACATAAACTCATCCTTTAAAAGTAGCAACTTAAATCTTGTCTAGCTACATACACTCCTTATTAAGGCTCTAAATAGAAGGTACGCCAACTTTCCGCCATATTGTCCCCAGAGTGGCACCTCGTTCCAGCTCTTGATTTTTTCGACTTTATAGCGAAATGGGAGGTTGTTCTGCTCCAAATTGTACAGACAGGCATTCTAAAGGATTCAGTCTCTATCGATGAAAAGTAAGCCAGCAATAAGGAATTATTAATACTTTTAAAATAAATTTCTAAAATTAAATAACTATATTTTATCAAAATCACTAATATTTATTTATGTAATGAAAACTGCTACACTACAACAGATTCCCGAAATATCTGGGGGGTCCCTCTAGATAGAACTCTATCTTTTAAACCGCATCTCATTAACACAGCATCCAAGCTAAAAACAAGAAACAATATACTGCAAAAACTATGTGGAACAACTTGGGATGCCTCAGCAACAACGCTTCGCTGCACTGCTCTTGGCGTCGTTTACTCTACAGCTGAATACTGCTCACCCATATGGCTGAACAGCACCCATGTGTATTTGGTTGATGCCCAGCTTAACACCACTATGCGCTTTATTTCTGGAACTGTAAAATCAACCCCAACCTACTGGCTCCCAGTACTAAGCAACATCCCGCCTCCACACATCTGCAGATTCAACTTTCTTCTACATGAATACTGCAAAATCATGGAAATCCAAAATCGTCCAATCCATGAAGACATCCCACCCCTAGAAATAAACAAGCTAAAGGCACCCTCCAATCTTAACAGCAAAAAATCTTGCAGAGACAAGCTTCAACATGAAGGAGAAGTAGAAAGAGTCCTGGTGTAACACTTCAACAGGGATCTTCCATGAATTAGTGGACCCAACACAGATACCTTCGGGTTTTGACCTACCTCGGAAAACTTGGTTTGCCCTTAACCGAATCCGCACCAACCATGGCAGACTACCTTTACAAATGGGGCATGATGGCCTCACCCACGTGCGACTGTGGATCACCCCGCCAGACAATTAATCATATTATAGCAGAATGTGTCCTACATGCATACAGTGGAAACCTGTCAGAATTCATCCATGCTACACCAAGTGCAGTGTGGACTGGATAATCAGCCTAGACATTCAGTTGTAGCCTATTCTTGATTCTTGAGTATCGCTTGTATTATGTCTTCTTATTGTACATATGTCTATTACTATGTCCATATATATATTAAGGATAATGTAATGTAACTTTTCATGTGCGAGCCATATGCTAAATAAATAATGTAATGAAAAAATATACATATAAAGCAGTACAACTAATAATAAAGGACATGGGAAGTCTTTTCTTTACGAATTCCACGAAAAATGAATGCTTATGAACGTTATACAGATGCTTCTTTTTTACTGACGAATGATACGAGCTTTAACCTACAAAACTAGAAGAATGGCACCAAGATGGCGCGTGTAGGCATACCTTCTATTTAGAGCCTTACTCCTTATTAACACTATTACCTGTCTTACAATTAAACACACATTCTATATCCAAACACGTAAATAAACATACTATTCTCCCACAGTACTTTAGAAACCGCCTGTTTACAACCACTTCAGCAACACACACAATTCTGCTACACAGTTTAACAAAGATACAAAAGCTGTTGCTTACATAACCAAGCGTGAACTGTCCCAAAACTTTTACAGCAAACCACCTCAGGATTTTACCATTCCTTTGGAAAATTTCTTCCTGCTGCTAGGACTTACGCCGGCTGAAGTTTTATAGAACCTGTCTCATCGAGATACTGCCGACATCGGAAGTTCTCAGATCGGACACTATCGACCATCTACGGCCTGGAGAACGGCTGGATACTCGGAGACGGCCGACATCGGGAACACGGCCCGATGACTACAGGGAAAGCCCTTGACGATGACTGACCTGAGAAAAGACGAGCCAAAAAAAAAAGGAGAGCGAGCTTTTTTATAAATGGATAAAAAAGCTCGCTCTTTTTTAGCGAGCATTTTCTTCTATAGATAAAATATCTATAGAAGAAAATGTATGGATAGGGTAATATAAAGCTATAAGCTCTGATCATAGTAGGAGGGTAACAGCAATAGCTGAGCCTCAGTTAAAATTTCATTGGCTAGAGCATTGCCATCCATTACCCTCCCTGGGTACGCATTTTAGTCGCCTCGTACGACATGCATGGGCTACCGTGGGATTATTCTTATCCCTGCCACCACACTGGGAAGGAGAGCGAGCTATTTTTTATTGTTATTTTTGGCTAGATGGGCGAGCAAGAATGCTTTTCATATTCCCCGTTATCTGGGAAGGACAGTGCCCTGTCCTCTACAGGTAACAGAGGACAATGCCCTGTCCCCTGTTACCCTCCTGCCATGATCAGAGCTATGAGCTCTGATCATGGCAGGAGGGTAACAGCAATCGCCGGGCCTCAGAACTTCATTGGCTACAGTACTGAAATGGGTACCCATTTCAGTCGCCTCGTACGACATTCATGGGCTGCAGTGGAGCTATTCTTATCCTGGCCGCCACACGGGGGACGGGGGAGGGGGAAGCGAGCTAAGTGCTACAAGCTCCTTATATACCATACTTATTCCTTTGTTCTCATGGTCTGCTTTTCCGGGATGAGCCTATAGCGTTATGACGTCAACGCTGCACGTTTCGACATGTAGCCTCACGACTTTTGGCAGATATTTGTCATTGCTAATCTGGCTAATCTCTACCAAGCTTTACAATTAATATATGCAGGGGTGTAGTCCTAAAAGAAATAGTGCCAGGGCTGTACTTTGGAAACAAAAATCCAGAGCACGAAGTACGGCATTATTATTATAATTATTATTATTATTGCGACGGCTATATGGCAGAAAGATTGCCTTGTTTTCTGAAACGAAAATGACAAGAGCAGCAAGCTGTATTTTTTGACCGAAAGCTGGAAATGCATTATAAGGCTCATTATTATAATTCTTATAATTTATTATAATGAATTTAAAAATTTTGATAGTTTTAAAGAAGTACCAGGGCGTCACCCTTCCGCGGCCCTGGCCCGACTACAGCAATTCTTGTAACATTATATTCAGCATATAATATTGTCATATTACATTTTAAATATTTGGAAATACTGAGAGAAATAAAAATTATGAAAAATCGGTTGCAAAATTTAAACATAGCAGATTATATAGAAATATGAAGAGCCAAAGGCTTCAATTCGGCGACATATAACTTGTTTAAGTTAAGGGATATTACATCCCATATAGTTTCTTAGCCGAATAAGAAACTCAAAGAGTTTCATGCCGAATATAGTAGAAACTATATAAATATAAAGTTCGGCGATTCCAAGCGTAAGCAAATACCTGGATACTACAGCAACTGACCCTAAAGGTAGTGCAAGCTGAGGCAACTCGTGGCAAAGGTGGAGCGAGCTCCGATCACTATTCTTGATATTTACCCATAATGTGAACTTAGCTCCTAGGAGCTGTATTATTGTTCGACATTATGAGAGAAGGTCACTACCCAGACCGGTTTCAACCTTTATTGAGGTCTCATCAGTGAGTAGGCTCTGTTCGCTACAAACTTGATATTAACTAGGTCTGCCTACTCACTGATGAGACCTCAATAAAAGTTGAAACCGGTCTGGGTAGTGACCTTCTCTCATAATGTCGAACAATAATACAGCTCCTAGGAGCTAAGTTCACATTATGGGTAAATATCAAGAATAGTGATCGGAGCTCGCTCCACTTTTGCCACGAGTTGCCTCAGCTTGCACTACCTTTAGGGTCAGTTGCTGCAGTATCCAGGTATTTGCTTACGCTTGGAATCGCCGAACTTTATATAGTTTCTACTATATTCGGCTAAGAAACTATATGGGATGTAATATCCCTTAACTTAAGCAAATTATATATATATATTTTTTGCAACAGATTTTACACCACCTCTTGGTCCCCAAGAAACCCAGATGACCAAATCTGTGCACAGTAGTCAAGATGCGGTCGAATCATAGCCTTATAAAGAGGCCCTATCTCTACTTGTTAGCTTGTTTTTCAACATGCAAATAATCCTTTGAGATATTTACCAACTTTTGCAATGTGTCCTCTGAACTTCAAATCTCTGTCCACCATTATCCCTAGTTCCTAGCCTCCTCAATTTCCCAATCCATTACCATCAATATGATACACTCTATGCAATTTTTTCAACCCAAAATGCATCGACTTACATTTTTCAACATTAAATTAATTATTATTTTCCTTTGCTCATAATGTCAATTCATTTACATCGTCTTGCAGGATATCTACGGCACCTTTATCAACTATTGCTCTCCCCAGTTTTGCATCATCAGCAAGCAACTGAATATCTTCCTCTTAAATCTTTCCCTATATTTTTGTACAGAACCCTGATATACGCCACTAGCCACCCTCATTTTCCTAGATTCCGTTCCACCATATACTACTCTGGTGTTTGTCAGCATCTCCCCTCCCCAATCCATACTAATTATTTCATATCCTTTCCGATTTTCGCCTTTTGTAATAGTTTTCTATGTGATATTTTGTCAAATGCCTTTGCAAAGTCTAGCAGTTAAATTAGATCTTCTCGCACATCATTCAACTTTAACAATCTTCTTTAATCTATTAATTTTTAATATGATTCTGCCATTGATACCATCTGTTCTCTCATCTAATTTTACCCGCAGCTCTCATATCTGTGGTCTCCAGTCTTTGTTCAACTGTTTTATTTCTAACCCACCTGTCAGATCCATAAGTTACAACTGGTTTGAACACTGTATTGCATTCTGCTAATTTAGTATTTTGTCTAACTCCTCTCATAGTTCATGTAAATTTATTCAACTGACTCCACCAAAGCACCTTTGTTTGTTCTGTTGTCCACCATTGTCTGATTCCATGTTAAACTACTACCCTCACTAAAAATTATGCGTCAATAGCTAAAATAATTTACTTTTTTCTATAGGTTGTCAGTTGAGAATGCAGATGAAGTAAGTTTGTTTTCAACTTGCGTATCTGCGTATTTTAATAGGTTTGGTCTTTGGTCGCTAATTTGCATGCAAAATTTGTTACAACTGTTATTTGATTTCGTTAAAGAATCCTGGATACTTGCGCTTGATTTTTTTAGGAGTATAACATCATCCTCATAAATCAAAAAGCTAAGTTTGATATCTGCAGTTCTCATCCAGGTTTTATGTTTCTTTCATAATGTAATCACTTTCTTTCATAATATAATCCACATAGATTATGAATAAGACTCGATATAGTGCACCCTTGTCTAACACCTGTTTTACGTGAAATTATATTCTATCCAATTTCAACTGCTGATTTACAGCTTAATACAAACTGTGTATTGCTCTGTATAATAATCCATTTAATCCCTGTAGTGTCACTAACAGCCTTTCTCTTGTTATATTGTCATGCGCTTTATCGAAATCTACAAAACTTAAATACAGATCCTTGTTATATTCACTTGATTCCTCAGCTGTTTATCGCAAAGCGAAAATCTGATCTTGCCAACATCTGTTTGGCCTGAAGTCAGCTTTTTATTCTCTAAGTTTTCCATTCCAAATTTTTTTTTCGCCATTTTTTTCAAGTGTACTTGAATAAATCTTATCTGAAGTCGATCTACTTGCTAGACATTTTGAATTATGCAATGTAGCCGCTGTAAAAACATGACATCTTCACATTTGGTGAACATATCTGGTCAATTATCGAGGTATAAAAGTTTTATAGTAGGAGTTAGTTGCATACTGAAAACAATTTTTCCTTGGGGCTTCACTGTTATGGCCGACAATGTGGAGTTCAGAGACGGCTTCTATTAATTTGGTGTCGTCATGTTTTCTCCGGTGTTACGTTGGGCTGACATTCATGGAAATTTGGACAGTTTAAAATGATTAGGAGAAAATGCATTTATAAACAATAGCCATTGAGGACCTGACTGTAAGAGCACTTACATTTGGCTAATATTGAGTGAGGCTTCTATCTGCATATGAATCGTGAAAAATGGATTCTCCATAAATGGACATGCTTTGCAATTTACTGTAGAAAATTGTAGGTTAATTAGCAATATTCTTTTTGCTTCAAAAACAGCTGGTGGTGGTGGGCGGCGGTAGATGACGTTGGTGTAGTTGCGGTCAGTTGGTGGAGACAGAGTTGTAGAGCAGGTGCCTTCCCTCGATGAGTCTTTGGACTCCCTGGAGGTGTTAAATAATAATAATAAATATAGCGTTTACAACATGTGTAATATTTCGTTGCATAATTGTTATTTTATGACTACAGAAATCTTGCAGTATAAAAACAATATAAAAAAATTGCATTTAAAAAAAATGAAGTTGGGATACGATATTATTGCATTTTAGGTAGTAGGAAATATCTCCTGATGTGAGATCGTCACCAGCTGCCCATTGTAGGTCTGAAGTGACTTAAAAAGAGCTGGGTTTGGTATCTTGGATTATGTGACTCATAATCTATTTATTACTCAATGTGCTTTAGATTTATGACTTGAGTGGGTTGCGTTCGCATTTCATCGAGATGTGGACATTTCTTCACTTGTTGCTCTTTATGGCGAAAACTCGTCCCAGTTATAATAACTGTCATCGGTAAGACCTGTTTGTGCTCTTTTCTATAAAAGAAAAGCATTCTTAATGTTGGACTGTTCTTACCTACTATTTGATAATCGATAATACTTATCTTCGTTGCCATTTGCTGAAATCCGAGTGTTTGTCCTCAGCTTTGAGGGATTGTTTTGGAGTTGTTACTGAACATAGAGTAGCACATTGTTTCGTATAGCATATGAGAACTAAGTGTTTATTGATTCGCGGATTCGTTAATATTGTAAAGGTGTATAATCTTACATAATTTTACCAATCCCTCGGTGTGGTTTGGCTTGGGAAATACTGAATGGGCCTTGTCAGAGCTCCTGAGTTCTGACAAGGCCACAACTGCATTTAATTGACTAAACAGAACTAGTTCGTTAATGGAAGTTAAACTGATTAATTTGTTTTGCTATTAATTTTAGATAAGCCGTAGTGTTAATAGTTTTTTTTTCCCCCTTTTATATGTGTATCCATCTTGGGATAATTCTAAGGATTCAAGAAGAAATGTAGTAACAAAGCTAACAGTATTTATTTTGTGGAAACATCAGATAAAAATGTAAAAAACTCGATCTTGGGATAATTCTAAGGATTCAAGAAGAAATGTAGTAACAAAGCTAACAGTATTTATTTTGTGGAAACATCAGATAAAAATGTAAAAAACTCGTTTCGCTAAATTATGATGATTTACAAGAAGCACCTTTAAAAAAAATTCAAAAGAGATAGATACATTCCTACGACCAGAATGTGTCCCTTTTATGACCATCTTTCTTTCGACGCGTTTCATAAAAGGCTAAAGGACCTATGCGATTCGTTTTGCCAGTATAAAAGTTCTTGTATACGAAACCTTCCAAAATTATATATCGAAAACTGAACTCTGGCTGGATGGATTTAACAAACTTTAGTCGAAATAATTTCAGTTTTGATTTCAGTCGGATCATTTGTAATGGCAAAATTAGACAAAAGTTATATCTACAGTGCCTAAGAAATAATTTGTAGTAATGAGCGTTTTGTAATAGCATTCTTGTAATATCGTTGGCATACATAATACTAATACACAATGTCATTTTGATCCTCCTTTTTCTGTTTTTGTTCTGTTTTATTTTTTGTTCTTTTTTACTTCATTTCAGCAATCCTGTTGTGATTGCTGAAATGAAGGAATTGTATTTTTTGAAAACCAGTCATGACTAGGATTCACCACACTTCTCAGAAAATTTAATTAATTAATTAAATTAATGTTTTAATATTTTATATTTTCACAGTGTTTTTTAGTACTCTCTTGGATAAATATTCATAATATTTTGTAGTTTATTTTATTTTTATTTTTTTATTTACTGATTCATCACTTAGGTCTTATATTTTAGTGCTGGGTTGTAGTATATTATTATTATTAAGAGAGACCTCCAGGGAGTCAGGAACTCATCGAGAGAGGCCACATACTATACGCACCAGCTATGATACTTATTCTTGAATTCATTCACACCTCCTACACATACACAACATTCAATGGCAGTCCATTGATGTACCACCTTATGAGAGAAACATCTAGCCTTCGTCCCCCTCTTAGCGGCATTCATTCTCAGCTTCTAAGGATGTCCTTTCCTCACCCTCCATAAATTGAAAAATTTCATCAATTGAAATCCTGTACGACCCTTTCAGAAGTTTGTAAGTCTCAATCATATCTCTCCTCTTTCTCCTGTTTGCTAGTGTCTGCAGTCTACAAATCCTCAATCTGTATACATAATCAGTATTCCACAATCCTGATATCATTTTTAACACTCCTCTCCTTTGCACTCCCTCTCCAATATATCAGAATCACAACGGAGACCAGACCTGCGCACAATAGTCCAAGTGAGATCTTATCAACACCTTATAAAGAGGCAAAACGACATTTTTATGTTTAAATGTGAACATTCGTTTCAGCATTGCAATTATCTTTTGAGTTGTATTTGTAACCTTTGCTACATGGCCTCTAAACTTCAACTTCCTATCTACTAGCACTCCAAGATCCCTAGCCTCATCAGTTTCTTCAAGCATAATCCCACCAATATAATACGGATGGGTTCGCTATAGGAAATATACCAGAACCTTTTAAGTAGTTGAGGATCTAATTCTGACCTCATTATATCCATTAATAAGACATGATTTCTACAAAAGATTCTTTCATATTTGTATTATATACTCTGCAAAAAAAACCACCTGTGAAAATAAAAAGTAAACACTGTTGCAGTGTTGCTAATCAAATGTACCTACGGTATGGTATGCAGACAACAAATTTATCTCATTATGTGTGCTTTTGTAGGATGCAGTGAATTGATTATCAATTCGGATAAAAACATTAATTTTAATAATTTAGCATGCCGTGAAAAATGTCTTTCCTTTAATATATCTTGGCTTAGTATTAACCTTATCAGGTTAAGTTGAAGCCCGAAGTTGATGTGGTTTTTTAAAAAAGCGTTAATACGAAGGATTTTTTACCTGCACATATTGTGCAGTTTTTTTTTTTTTTTATCAAATCCTCGAGTTCAAGTGAATCCCTTAAATGTGTACATGGTAAATTGCTAGAATTATTATTTTTATTTATTTTGTAAACGCCCATAGACAAGATGTTAATTTTACTTGAGAATGGGGAAAAAAGATGCGGCTTAAATTTATTTCATAGTCCCTAGAAGACAATATCAATTAAACATACATGAGAGGATAGCCTTGAGAACTATTATATTTCAATGACGCTAGATTACCACCTAGTGCCACCTGTCGGCTGATTGCCATTTATCTGGGGTTGCACACGTTTTGGCCGAGTGAAGCTAATGCACACAGCACTTATCTGCATAATTTGATGCCTTAATCCAATTACTCGTCGGTCGAAGGATTCGTGCTTCCCGGAGCCGAATTTACTGGGTGGCGAGAGTGATGTTATTTAATATCTGGAAAGAAGAGCAAACTTTGTCACGTACGTTAAGCAACTTTTCATTAACAAGCTTTTCAAGTAGCGTAGGATATGGAGAAGAAAAGGATCATTAGTCATTCGGGAAACAGCATGAAACCTCTGTGAGACTTCATTTCGTAATGGCGTGATTTAGCTGATGGCTCTTTACCGTTCTGTACACATCCTTGGAGAGAACACTAAGATGTATCAACTGTTTATTGTTGGCAAGCATCGAAGCGTTCATTGTCAACCTAAAAAATGGCTGTGAAGAAAACCATTAGATGAACCAGTGTCTTTTGAACGAGTAATGATAGTTAATCCACCGACGAAAAGCTTGTAAGTTATATGCAAACTCAAATTCTTCGTTGCATATAAATGATGCAATGAATGGCTTATGAGTGCATGCCACTATATTAAACTTCTGAATTAGTCGAACCAAACATTTCGGATGAAGAAAATGTTTGTTTTATTAAAGAGGAAAAATTATTTTTCGACATATAAATAATGAAATTAATACAGATAAGACATATCTGTCTTATTTTTTCTCTTCTTAGATTAAAGATCGCCAATTAACTTTCTTCATTGTACAGATAAGATGAAGTATAAAAAAATATGAATTCGAAAACTTTAATAGCAGTATTTAATAAATACTGCTATTAAAATGAGACTGCAGAGACTATTTGCATCCCATACTGTAGATTAAGCGTAATTAGAAAAACGGTATATTTTTTTTTCTCTCGTAATATTATGTGACCGACGTTTTTGAATTTCATGTTAAACTAAGGGGACTATCAAAAATAAATAACTGTGTTCAGATCTGTATTCCGCGAAAAAGTCGCGTGCAGATTGATCACCCTTTTCAGCTGAAGGTGAGTTAGCATTCTCATATGGAGATGGTGGGATTTTCCTACCGGAAAACCGGCCAGAATTAAACAGACAGTTAACAAACTATACTAGCTATATGGTTTTCATAGCATCAGCAGTATTTATTTGGAGGTCGCTAGCATAGACTGTTGTCGTTTCTCACTTGTCGTTTTCCCATTCTTCTCCATCTTCACAGAAAATATGTGTATTTTCGGTATGCAGGGCTTGTGCATGCTGGTCACTCAAGGTCACTGTTATCATTATCACAGTAGCGACTTCTTCTGGTTGGAAAGAACCGTACAGTTCTCATCATATGATATGAACGTTCGAAACAGTGTTCATCATTCCGGATATCATTCAAATTGGCCCAAGAACACTCGCATTTATATACGCTTTCAAACTTAGTTTGGTTTGCTGTAATCAAGAAAACCAACCAGTCAACTTGACATCAGTCTGCATTTTTACTGGTATCGTCATTGCATTGTGTGCGGAAAAGGCTGTGATTCTGTTTTTGTTCTTTAATGTTATTTTTATTATTTAATTTGTTTTTCTTACGAAGCTTGAGTTTTTACAAGTTCAAATTTTTTCTACACTTAAATGTTGAAATACTTTACAGTGTAAGAAATTGGTTATTTAGAGAACATCTGCAACACTGGGATTAACTACCTTTCGAATTATATACAGGTGAATAAAATGTAGCATTTAATATAATATTTTACATCTTACTTTCAACTGAATATGGAAACAAAGCAAAACAGGTGTCATATTAAACGCGATAAGCTTATGCTCACAGTATAAAAGATAATGCTAAGCAATTCTCACATTTGCTTATTTATTTTATAGAGTATCTGGGCGAACACATCCCGTGATTATTTTGTGAACAGGCTACATTGTATCCATCTCCGATAGCGTAGCCTGTTCACAAACGTCTGGTGCCACTAGTCGTTCTTAAGAACGGCTGGTGTTATGTTCGTTGGAAAGACATCACGATGTCTTTCCAACGAAATTCCATATAGATGCCAAGAACATTTATATGGAATTTTTAATTGAAAATGTCACTCGAACCCATACGGAGGTGACAGGACTTTTTCTAAGTGTTTTCCCTTCTTAATGCATAGTCAGGAACACATACTTGCAAGGAAGTTATTCAAGCATTTCAACCCACAATCTGCCCTGTGAGTAATCATAAACAACAAATAACCAAATATATTGAAGTAGTGGAAACGTACAAAGTCGTTTAGCGAATAGGGAGTGAATATGTTGTAGCTCCAAATTAGCAAATGCATACGGTGTGCTAACGATAATTATATTTACAAAGAACAGAATGCCAGCGCGTGAAAAAAAAAATATGGCTAATAAATTACATATTAACACACTCGCCATGGTTAAATCTTCAAACCTGTAGTAGTCTAGTCATCAATACTGTTACAACTTGAACAGCGCGTAAACCTTTAATCTAACTTATGAGTAAATCATTTACAGCTTTCAGGACATAACGAAACGCATGTATAACGTGCACATAGCAGTACTCTTGTTCGAAATGTCTCCCTTTTGCCTCCACGTTAGCCCGAAGTCTTGAGAGGCCACATATCGGTGACGGCACGCACAGCATCCAACGGAAACGCTGCCGCTGCTCGCACCAAATCCACCTTCAGACTAGCGATATTGGAATGTCGTTTCTTTCAGGCTACTCTCTCTCAAGTTCCCACCACAATTTAAAGTCCAACAGATTCAGATGGGGACTTCCAGAGGGCCAGTCAGACGGTGATATGTGGTCGGGCCCATTCGCCTCCAACCACTGTTGTGTTGTCCTCACCTTGTGTGCAGGGGCTTGGTCCTTTTGGAAGGTCCACTGCTTACCATCAAAACAGGTGTTGAGGGACGTACCACAGGTTCAAAGACGATGTCTTTGATACACTTAGGCAGTGGTTTTGACCTCTTTCTCGCAGAAATGCAACTTGGATACCCCCCCCCACTCACACATATACACACGTTCCTCTCCGCAAAACCAACACTGACACAAGATTACCACATGACCTCTCTGAATACTGGATTCTATGGCATACGCTGTGCGACCATCCGGGGCATATTCCTGATCGTTTTGTTGGTTAAACGACTCTTCTCATCCGTGAAGAGGATATCTGTGTCTGTTCGCGTAGCCGGAGAAGTGCCTTTGATCAAGTTGTAATTTTAGGAAGTGTCCAGTAGAACGACGATAGACTCTCACCCCCCCCCCCCAAGTCATTAGTTAGTACTTTTGACATCATTTCTCGCGACGTCACTTTCTACGTTCTCACAGAATTACGGAGCAGGCCTTCACAACCCTCACAAGCTGTTGCGTTCTAACGAGTGTGTGGTAGACCTGTTCTTTGCCCATCGGATAAGTCTTTTGTATCGTTATAACAGTTAATAGTCCGATACACAAGCATCCTACTGATTACCCAGTGTTTATTTATTTATATAACCATGGCGACAAAAAGTGTCCAGCGACGCTTGACACTTTTCGTCGTCCTTTTTTTGAGAGCCTACCAGCCTGCTTGTTGAATATCTGAAGTGGCGTGAAAAACTATCATGCTTAGTCTTTAGAATTATGTGATAATCTGACCCTTACCCCCCCCCCGTACTAAATGTTCCATAGGTTTACTTTTTCTCTAGATAGGATTCACGTTAAAAACCCTGTCATCCACGGGTTTTAACTTTGAGTCGTTTTCCCGCTAAAAATGATCGGGTTGAAATTAGAACTGAACCAACGGGACGCACTCTGATGTACCTAGCTAGAGGTTATTGCAGTATGCACTTTCTACAGGTCCTTCCCCTCCACTCCCCTTTGTGCCCCTGAAAATGACCCTGTTGAAACCAGGAAATTGGAACGACTTGACGATATTGGATTGCAATAAAATTTGTCCAGTCAGTCAAGGAATAGCTTGCATATACGCACGGACAAAACGAATCGATACAGATTTTGCGAAAGACATCATAAAATAATGACGGCAGTTAAAATTGAATTCGAGTGACTTCGTATAATTGCCGTTATGATTTTATTTTTTCAACTTGCTTGCTTACTTAAAATCACTC
This sequence comes from Typopeltis vanoorti, assembly GCF_054136105.1. Taxonomy (NCBI): domain Eukaryota; kingdom Metazoa; phylum Arthropoda; class Arachnida; order Uropygi; family Thelyphonidae; genus Typopeltis; species Typopeltis vanoorti. The sequence continues at coordinate 99,358,624 of NC_143564.1, forward strand.
CTGTAATTTGCCTAATTCCTCCTGCGTCGCTTTGTATATAAAATGTGTGTATGCGTGTTTTTAGGGGGGGGGGCAGGTAATTACATATATTTTGGTTACATATGTTATAGGTTCGTTATCACTGGAACTATAGGTTGTCAGTCAAATGGCACTTGAGCTGGTTATATTATGAAGTGAAAATTGCATTTAATTCGCTGCGCTGTCAATTCCTAGAAAAGGTTATTCCTCCCCTCTCCAAGTATTTTGTAGTTCAACTTCACTTTAAATGAATCACTTTATTCTTTAATTTTAAGTGGTTTGCCAATACAGTACAATATGGGTCATTATTATTCTCCTCATTTGACCCCAACAATGTACTATAGAGATTTTTCAACTTGTTTGTGTATGTACTTTTTATATGCATTCCTTCAAGTGAATTACATATTATACTGTAAATAAGATTTAGATTTGTAGAGATCAGACTGCTACATTGTCCCAACATACAACACTAACAACCACTGAAAGTTTCATTTTCACTCACTGTACTTTTCTATCATTCGTACTGTATAAATATGCAAAAACTACTCTTGATGTGGCGCATTCGGATGGCTACGCTACACTTCTTATTCTTCAGTTGGAAAGATCCGAATCGTCCCTCTCATCTGAAGGTGGTTAGCCGGTCACATACAGGCCTGACAAGGTGTATTTCCGCCTACAGAACAAGAAACTTACTGGAGAACTCATCCGCACTTAATATAATTATACCAGCTTCATATAGCCACCAAACGAAACTCATTCATTTAATATGTAACTTTTATTGTCATTTCCGTCAAAAATGTGAAAATAACGATTAGTGCATTAGGCTGTAATTAACCCACCAACAGAACTACAGTTATCTAGAACGGAAGAATATAAGTTTGTCTCATCTGAAGGTGAGTTCGCTTGTCTCATACTGAGGTAGAATGTTTGATGCCTCCCGAAAACTGATATTTTTCGTTCTATAGTAATTTACAGACACTAGTCTCATAACTTTAGTTGTTTCGGTCGTAATTCCAAACGAACAGAACCGCAGTTATGAACTAAATGAGGAATAGATCTTCTTGGTTCAGGAATATTTCCTCCTGCTTCTCAGTGATCAGGTTTCCCTTCACATGTCATAACTGTTAGAAAATTTCCGTGTAGTTAATCGACTTCCTTTTTTAAAAGTGTGCATTATATGGTTCGACCTCGGTCGCCATTTGTCTTCGGGGAGGGAGAAGGATGGCTTTTCTTTTTTTTCAGCAAATTTTGGCGAAAAGAAATTATTTGCAGAAAGCTGATATTTCAGATTGTTCTTTTACTTTTTCTGACATTACTGAATCCGTTTTATTCGAAACCATCTGATTAAAGTGGCTTGGTTAATTGCACGTTAATTAGAATGTATTTTTATAAAACTGCAAATTGTTTCGTAAATATCATATGTTTTTATCCAATATAAAACACTATAAACTATTCCGCTATGGATTCTAGCGTTTCCGTTTTCGAAAATTAAGTATTTAGAGATAATAAAATCCCTCCTATTTGTTTCATTTTTTAAATTTCGAATTTAATCCCATTTTAATTTGTTTGGAATTAACACATTTGATGAAGGTATTTATTTTCGCATGTTCGGTTGCATCTTTGTCCTTGGTTTTTCCTCAGCGAAGTGAAAGGAACAACAAGAGCTGAATTCGTTCATCTTAGGTCTTAACAGAGCGTCACTGTTGCTGTTTGCTATACTTAGTTTCTTTGCGGAGATCTTTCAGACTCGTACATGCTGTTGTCACCCAGGCTTAAGGCTGTCACGGAATTTTGTGTTACCGTCTTGAAGCTTTTGCGTAGCTTCCGGCAGTCACTCGAAGCTGTTGCCGCTGTCCTGCTTGGATTCGGTGGACAAATAAAATCGTCTCCAGCGCTGCTTCATGAGTGAGGGTAAGCGAGAGTTTGTCGGATGAGAAGTGATGAATGATGAAAGACTCCTCGATTATGGCAAATCATCTCCTCGATGTCAGTACATGAACAAGGTCTGGGCCCCAGGGTACAATAGAGGGATGAGGAAGGTGTTGTTCTCCTCACTTTGTCACTGCGCCTTCGTAACTGTTAGGATGATATATATACTTGTCTGGTCCTGGTACGATCGAACTGCTATTCATATGTATGAATATGACAAATAACACCCCAGCCAGCCTTACATGTTTCCTACTTGAAATATGGACTTTTTATCCAAAAGAGATTCTATTCGATAAGGCGACGCGCGCTGTGGATGTGGTTCATCTTAGGACTGTGTAAGACACGGCAGATCGAAATATTCTCAGTGGCGTTATTTAATTTCATCGACATTCATTCATCCTTCCTTCAGCAGGAATATAAATTACATGATAAAGGAAGACTAGGTCTAGTAATTTGTTTACGAAATTTGTAACAAATACTCGAAATACGGATCCTAAATGCGTCTGTTCGTATATCGGTCATCCATACCATGGAAGCCCTACTTCTATGTTATCAATTTATATACACTTGTGTTCATAGAAACCGCATCACCTTACATAAATATATTTTTTTAGTTAAATGGTCATTTTAATGGTTTATCATTAGATATTTCATTGTATTGCATCATCTGTCATTCCCACGGGTTTCTGTATAATGTAATAGTTGCTGCTATTGCGTGAGAATTTTTTATTCTATAAATTGACAGCAAAAGAGCTAGTTTTCGCATTTTGAATAGAGAAGACTATTCCTTTTGTGAAATAGCTAAAAGAGTGTCTGTACTCAATCTACTGTGGTACGGCTGCTGTCGAAAGTGAAGGAAACTGGATCTGCTGAAAGGAAGAAGAGAGAAGGAAGAAAGCCACTGTCTACACTAGGGTCTTCAATGCATGGCCCGCGATGCTCTTTGCCGTTGCCCGCCGGCCATTTTGAAAAAATAACTACTTAACATTAAAATGCGATTAAATAAAAAAATAATTTCAATGAAGCTATACTGGGTATTTAGAATTGTAAGATGCTTTCCAGATTCACAAAGTATGCTGTGCATTTGATACTTTACATAAAATCCTATAAAAATAAATATTAAATAGACATGCTTCAGCCATCTACCAGCGCCAAGAGGTACTTAAGTACTACTGCTAACGTCGCAGGTAGATGGCTGAAGCAGTAGTTCGTTCGAGTGCGCTGTCTAGTACCATCCAGATGCTTCGTTATTTTCATATAAATACACCCTTGTCCAAAAAGTAGCCGAACTTTTCGAAAATAGAAAAAAACTAGTGGCGCCACCTGTTGTATCTTTTCGTTGTCGAAAGCGGCAACCTTCATTAGCGTTGTGTCAACTGTTTATGACATTTGTTTCATTAGAAGCCGAGTTATAGTGCCAAGAGTGGCAGTGTGTTTTGACGAACGGTCGGAAAATGAGTTTCAAACAGAGAGCTGCGATTGACTTTTGAGTTAAACTTAGTAAAGGTTTTACCGAAACGCATCAAATGCTTCAAAAAGCATACGGTGATGAATGTGTATCCCGTACTCAAGTTTACGAGTGGTTTAAGCGATTTCAAAGTGGACATTGAGGACGACGAAAAGCCGGGCCGTCCAAAAACTGGACTGAGCGAAGTTAACATACAAAAGTGCGTGATTTCACCAACGAAAACCCGAAATCGTCCGTGAGATTGATTGAAGATGAATTGGGGATTCTAAAATCAACTGTGCACAACATCTTGACCGAGAGTTAGGGCCTTCCTAAATTGAATTCACGATTTGTTCCCCACAAGTTGACCCATGGCCAAAAATGTATCTAATTGAACACTGCAAGGACCTCATTAAAACCGCTCGTAAGGACTCAAACTTCCTTGAAACGATCGTTACTGGTGGTGTTTTGAGTATGAGCCCGAAACAGAGTGCTGAGTGGAGACCGCCAGAAGAGGTGCATCGAAAAAAAAAGTTTCTGGAGAAGTCAAATGATTTGTTTCCGATTCCAAGGGCATTCACAAAGAATTCGTTCCGCCTGGCCAAACGGTCAATGGCGAGTTTTGAAGCGATTGATAGCGAGAATTCGTCGCTTACGGCATGAATATTGACGACCGACCTTTCGTCAAAACACACTAACTCTTGGCACTATAACTCAGCTTCTAATGAAACAAACATCATAAAGAGTTGACACAATACTAATGAAGGTTGCCGCTTTCGAGAACAAAAAGATTACAGGTGGTGCCATTAGTTTCTTATATTTTCTACAGGTTCGGTTTCTTTTTGGACAGAGGGTGTACCAGAAGATCTCATCCACAGTCAGTCGTGAACAGTGTGATATTCGTGTATAAGCACATGCAGGTTCGTCAGCCATAGCCTATTGTGGTTTTATATTGCCAGACTTTTCCATTAGTGTGAGACACATTCAGTGGATAATAACCGTTACACGGCCATTCTGGATCATTTTTTGGGATCAACTTCCATCACTATGGCGTCTACGAGAAAAAAGCGTAAATCAAGTGATTCTTGTTGGGTTTTTAATGAAAAGTGGACTAATTTGTCGTGAATCAGTGTCCAACTAATACAATATAAAACGACACTATGAGACAAAGCATGCGCCCAATTTTGATCACCTTCAAGGGCGGCTTCGTGTGGACAAAGTGAATCGTCTCCAAATTGATTTAAAATGCCAGCAGGGTACGTTTAAAAGGCAGAGGGAAAGATCGAAGCATCCGTGAAATTAAGTTATGTAATAGCTGAAAAAATTGCTAAAAAATCAAAAGCCTTCTTGGACGGCGAATTTGTGAAAGAGTGTCTCATCGCTGCTGGGTATATTCTGTGCCCAAATAATAAGGAAGTGTTTAAAAAACCGAGTTTGTCTGGGATAACCGTAGCACGACGTTTAGAAGAACTTGCCGTTGACATTGAAGGAACTTTAAAAAAACGGTCGTCCGAATTTACGTCATATTCACTTGCTTTAGATGAGAGCACAGATGTGAAGGATACAGCAGAACTGGCTATCTTTGTCCGTGGCATTGATAAACAATTCAATGTGACAGAAAAACTGCTAGCGCTCGTACCTGTGAAGGGAACGACGAAACACTGATATTCTTGAAGCCGCCAAGAAAACGCTCTAGCTTTTCGACCTCAGCTTAACCAACCTCGAGGGTGTATTAACTGATGGTGCCCCTGCTAAGGTGGGAAAGAACGATGGATTTGTTGCACTTCTACGGAAAGAACCGGAACTAGAAGGAAAAGATTTCGTCCATTACCACTGTTTAATCCACTAGGAGAATTTGTGCGCGAAAACTATTGGATTTGAGAATGCCATGAAAGCTGTTATGACTGGCATCAACATCATTAGGCAAGATTATTGATCGTCAATTCCAAGAGTTTTTGACCCAAGAGTGCGAAGCGGATCACGGCGATGTGGTTTATTATAATGATGTGAGTTGGTTGAGCAGATGGAAGGTTCTTAAAAGAGTCTTTGACTTAAGGAGCGAAATACAGCAGTTCATGCAAACCAATGGGAAGCCGATTGCGGAATTCAACGATCCGAAGTGGATGACAGACTTTGCCTTTGTGACCGACATCTCGTTGCATATGAATGACCTAAATATGCGGCTACAATCCAAAGATCAACTGGTGCACACTCTGATCACATCAAAGCTTTTGTGGCCAAGCTCAAACTCTGGGAGGCACAACTCGCAAAAAAATACTTAAGTTATTTTTCAGCTTCTCGCTGAGTCCAACTGTTCGACTTGATGAATACGCTACAAAATTAGCCGTGTTACGAAGTGAGTTCGAAGAGAGATTTAGTGATTTTTGTAACCAACAGTCTTCTTTAGATTTATTTTCAATGCCATTCAGTGTCATTGCTGCCAAAATTCCACTCAGTACGAATGGAGCTGCTTGAACTCCGAAACAACTCTTCTTTGAGAGAAAAATTATTCAATGTGCCCTTGCTTACATTTTACAAAGACTACATTTCTGAGGACGCATTCCCTAATCTTCGCCGGCATGCTTTGATGTTCGCTTTGTTGGGAAGCACGTACTTATGCGAGCAATTCTTCTCCAGAATGAAGCATGTGAAGTCCAAGACAAGAACTGAGATTACGGACCAATATCTCGAGAATACTCCTTGCATAGCGACTTCCAACGTTGATGCCAACATCGACAAGCTGGTGAAGGAAAAGCATTGCCAAGTTTCCCATTGACAATGTAAAAAATGAATATTTTATTCATTAAATTATCTTTTTTCAAGTATTGATTGTATTTACTTATCATGAACCCGACCCCTACACTCTTAAAGCTGAATTTGTGTGTTTTTATGGGATTTTATGTAAAATATGAAATGCACAGCGTTTCTTGTGAATCTGGAGAGCATCTTACAATTCTAAATACCGCAGTATAGCTTAGTGGCCCGCGGGCTTCATTGAAATTTTTAATGCGGTCCCCACTGCCTGAAAGGTTGAAGACCCCTGGACTAAGAGATAAAATTACAGGATATGTCCAGCAGATGTCACAACCCTTGTTCTCCAAGATGACAGAGAACCTTCGCATGCACTACGAAACCAGTCTTGAAAGACAAGATGCCCATTTCGAGCACGTTATCTACCGTTGCTAATGCTTTATTCGACTGATTCCTCCTGGTTGTGGATATACACATCATTATATGTAAACATATATTTCTTTGTTAATAAACCTGTTTACTCCATAACATATATCGTTATAGTTATTCAGTACTTTTTTTTTTCACCCAGTATACTGTCCAATATTTCGCTGGTGGAAATCATATAAAAAAACAACTGAATAGCACAAGCACAGTGAATTAGATTTGTGCTGTATTATTGCCGAATTTTATTATTCTGCTCTTAGTGGTTGTCGTTTCACATAAGCAGATGTTTTTAAGTACTGTTCCGTCTTTATTTTAAAATAGGAAATTGAAAATATTTTTCCTGCATTTCATGCACATGCAATGAATCAATTAATTTACTTATCTTATGCTTGTAGTGTGAAATCATTATTCTTTCTTTTGATTAACGTAATTAGAAAGTAGTCCCTGACAGTATTTGTTCAGTGTTTTTCGCTTTAGTCAGAATCTGAGCTCATATAATCTTCGCATGGGTGAAAGCAGCGATGCCGTTGCAGCTGAAGCTTTCTGCTCATTAGCTCGAGGCGTCCGGAGATTAATTTGCTGAAGCACAGTAATAAAGAAATCATTTTATGAAGAAAGAGATTAAAGAGATTAATACAACTAAGCCGAAGTAAAAATAGTAACGAAAACCAGATAAACAAGCTGAGATTTAGACTGTTTACCTTCTTCTTTGATGCTTCAAATTATCTTGAGGTACTAATTTGACGAAGGCAATTGGAACTTGTTTTATCATTTCTTTGCAGTGAAGCGCTGCTGTCCTTGACAACTCGTTTACGCTCACACATGCACGTAACACATGTAGTAGTTGTACCTATGGGGAAAGGTTAGTGTTTTCAGGCAACTCTTACTTCACTGTTCACTTTCGGAACTTGGGCCTTGAGAGCAAACGTTTACTTGATTACAGAACACTAGCGAGTTGGCAGGTTTATTTATATTTTTCGCCCTATTCCCTCCTCCTCCTCCTCACGTGAAAGTAATTTCTTTCTCACATTTTGATAAGAACAGTGGGTTATATATATATTTTTCATTTGATTTTTTATGGCGCAAAGACATCAAAGGTTGTACTGCGCCAGGACATTGGTCACAGCAGTACATATGATAATTGGTTAGTAAGACAATCACAAACATCCCTGTCCTTAGTGGGATTCAAACCCGAAATCTCTTGGCTGCATAGCGGGTATGCTAACTACTCGGTCAATCAGGGGCCAGCGCGGCTTATATTACACCAAAATTAAGATATGAAGAAAAGAAAGAAAAAAAAAAAGAAAGAAAGAAAATTCTTTTATATTTTGAAGAGCGATAGGAATGAATGTTTGTCCATTAATTACTTCACCTTGATTTTTCGGATTTATCTTCCCTCGTCTGTCGCAATCATTCCAACTCTTCAGTAATTCCATATCTAACAGGAGTCCTCTGTTTAAACAGGTTTCATAAAAATAGTGACATTCTAATACCTTGGTTTTATCTTTATTTCAGTATTTTTAGTAGTGTGTCATGCCTACGGATGAAGGCCAGGCCATGTTTCGCTTCACCTCTTTGGTGATTCTTTTCTGTTGGGGTTTTTATTTTTAAACCATTCGTATTTGACTTGGATAAAATTTGTTATCCACATACGACGTCATTTTGACGCCGTATGGTCGTTCCCGTAACTCACTCGGTTTTGGGAGTGAAGCCTTCTGCTAAAGGAAGTGGTAGGGTCTCAGATAGCCTTTCTTAATAGAACAAGGCTATATGTTCTATTAAGAAATAGAACAATCACTTGTGATTGCGGGATTCGAACCCACACCCTCTTAGCTGGAGAGCGGATACGCTAACCACTCGATCAAATCAGGCTGCTGATAAAATTTGAACATTCGGTAAATTTATTCTTTACCGAATCTGTTTAAATGAATTGAATTTGTTAGTGCCGAATTGTAGTATAAATTAAGAAAAAGGTATAAACGTTGATTCAAGATTGTGTAGTTAATTAAAACTTAATAGCAATTAAGTTTTGGGTATCCTTTTATGCGTTAGATGTTTTCTACCTGTTATACTTTATCTCGTCAACCTCTTTCGGAACCGTCATGATCTAGTGGCTCGTTTATTTTACTATCCCCTGAAGTAGACTGTCAGTGGCATACATTTTTATGTTGTAGTTATTGTAAATCAGTTTCCCTGTTTAGCGAGGGGGTGGGGGGTGCGCAAGTTTTCGGAAGGAGAAAACCGGCTAACTAGCCCTGCCTAATAAAGGTCTCATAAATTCCTTTTCGCCATAGATGGGATTTGAACCTAAGGAAAGTGACGAATCCACTCAGCCACGTGCTGTATGCTCTGAAAAATCCGACTTGTTTGCTACTGTACCCTTTATGACAGACAGGAGAAAATTTTAATAATGTATCAGTTGTGTTTATAAAGAAATATTATTAGACATTTTCTTTTGTGCTTTATATATTTTTCTTCTCCTTATAATTTAGTATTCTTATCATGCACAGGAAGTAAAGTAGTACTGGTGTCATAAATATTAACAGTTGCCAGAGTGTACAAAGATGGTAGGATTATTGTTAAAGTTAAAACTTTGAAGTTAGGTTCTCTGTGATTTATGGAAATTTTTAGTGTAAGCCGTTAGATCCGCAGAACATTCGTATCCGTTTTCCAGCATTACGTAAAGCAGATTTAACATAATGTGTTCTTTTAAGAGCGGTCTCCCCTAGAATAAATGCTTTTCTTTGTTTATTCATTTGAATTTCGTCTCGCCCGTTCTGTCGTGCGGGGGTGCCAGAGAAAGTCGATTTAAGAATTTATGCAACATTCTTGAGTGGGTCTGTGACCGAGAACAGACGCAACGGTTTGGCTTGGTGTCCGAGTGAGGCACAAGTTTCCTTTATCTCTTTCTACGTGCAACTTGAATATGAAGGCAGCTAGGCTTACGATCGCCTTCTGTAGCGTGAAAATAGCTTGGCGCATGCACTTAAGAGGATAGCTGCTGCAAAAGAGGGTAACAAAGTCCTGCTCTAATGCATAGAAATGAGCCCAATAATTTGCATAGAGACGAGTCGCATGTTTCAGAAGAGTGGGCCGTGTAATTCGATGTAAGAGGTTGTACTCATCAGGCAGCAAGTAATTGCAGACAGCGACGTTTATTGGAGACAGCTCGAGAAGCTTAGACCTGAAGAGCTATCTGATGAGTTCATCCAACAGACAAATGCGTTTACAATACCCCGAAATGACAACGGAGCTTTCTTTTCTGGCTGGTGCTTTCCCGTAACGATCACTTCTCTATTTGATTTGTTTTACTTAGGTCTTCTTCTTGAAGTCGTTGCGGCCAATTACGAAGCATCTACTTCCTTCCGCTCCCTCTCCATTAGAATATGCATCTGCGCAATGATGCAGTTTTCCAGATTTGATTTTTCTAAAAAGCTATCTACTTGGGTTTCGGTTGTTATCAGTAATTACATATAAACGGTAAAGACATTATAGTTTTTTTTTTGTTGTTTTGTGGTTCAACGTGAGTGCCATTTGCCAGTCATAAGCATATTCATTTCAAAATTAGTCTGTATTCGCTTTTTTTACACTTACATTTCTAATTAATGGAAAAAATATTGAGTATTTATTTTGTTGCATTCACAATACATTTTTTGTTGTCAGTGAAGCGTGCCCATAACATACAGCATCGACTTTACTCAGCAACAGTGTAGGTTGAAAAAATCAGAAGTTTCGAATTTAATATTTTTATTTATATGTTAATCCCCAATTGGTGCTTTTTTTTATTTGATCGGTCCCATGAGGCGATAGTAGTTATCTAACGAGAAACTCCATTTTAAAAGCAAACAACTAAGAACTAAGAAATAAAATAATTTGAAAATTAAAACTATTAACTTGTTTTATTAATCTTGATCGTAATATGCTTCATTGAAGAAACAGATCCATAATTTAAAACTAATAACTATTAAAAATATTGAAGCGATTTATGAAATTTTTAAACTAAATTTAATGCAAAGAAATAAGAGATTAAGAATATTCAGTGTTTCAGCTAAACCTGTTGTATATATTGAAAATTTATTTATCACTAGGTTAGACTATAATAGATTTAGTTTAATCCTTTATCCCAGTGAGAGCAAACAAAGTTTGCGCCTGAAAATATCTTCAGGACTAAATATAGTGTTGTACTATCTTATCCAGTAAGTTGTATATAAGCAAGACCTGAACAATTTAAAAAAAAAAAAAAAGAATAACAGTAGCAGAAAAAAAAATCAGGAAAAGAACGAAGTGCACTAAACTAGAAAAGGAAAAAAAAAAAAGTTAATAAGCATCAACCATACAAATAATAGGATGATTATAGAAATGGACTCAGCATGTGAACAGGATGCTTCCCAATAAAGGTCTCTGATGTAAGATTGAAATAGGCTACAAAGCTTAATGCTGTGGAAAGCTATGATGGTATACGCCACGGTTTCTCCTTTTTCTGTGGTTCTTAACGTGCCTTTAAGTGCCAATAACCATCCAAGGTATCCTTGGATTTCGTAATCATGATACCAGGATAAGGTGGCCATCCCCTATACCTATAAGTATAATTTGTATGTGTTCTGGCCAGTTTGCCTGTATGCGAGAAAAATCCGATTTTCCAGAGATTGGCTAACTCACCTTCATTGGAAAAGCCCTGATAAATTTTTCATGTCTCTAGACGGGATTCGAACCCAGGTTTTTTTCCACCCGAAAGGTATTTTCAAAACTGACTGAGCTACGAATACTTCGCCATTTCGCAATGCGTTTCGAATATCTTACAATATTTTTTATTGGGAAGACACACACATATATATATATATATATATATATATATATAACAACAAAAACAACTTGATAAAGCTTGCACTAACACAGGTTATAAAGAACTGTTGGCAAATTTTGAATCTCTTATAATATGCTTCAGTTGATCTTCGCAGATTCAGTGTCACTCGATAGCATATAATTTGCTTATTATACCTGCGTGTTTTAACTAGAAGATCAACAACCAACAATATTTGGTATACAAATGAAAGACTATTCTTTTGCTTCATATTAACGTTATTTGGCTTGGGCTTAAATAATTCCGTTGCTCTCAAGCGAATTATGCCCAGTCTCATATAAATTTGAATTAAAACAATAAATGCCACCGAAATTTCCACATGCAGTTGTCGTGAATACCGATTGTGCACTCTGGAACATAATACAACCATTCCATATGAACACCATGATTTATGCAGCGATGTTGAGAGAAACAACATTGCTTGTCAGATCCACAGTTGAAACTGAAGAGTAACACCATTCGAAGCATATGTAACAATCGCATTTTAAATAAAGTTTATGTATCTTGTAGTAGAGCATGCTTTATAAAGATGTCAGTTTTATATCTCCATGTAAAAAGAAATAGTATATTGCAAATAAACGTTTGAACAGTAAGTTAAAAAGGTATTTGCATATGATTCATACGTCTTGTTCGACATGCACATGGATGAGATAGGGGCAAGAAGAATATAAACCATATGTATAATGAAATATATATTATCATTTTTTAGAATTTCATGCTTTTTTTAAATTTTTTTTTTTTTACTCGATAGCATAAAGCAGATATAAGATATGAAACGTCCACATGTGAATTACTGTGCTCAGGTCTGGTCACCTGGATTTCTTGGGGATGAAGAAGCGATGGCGAGACGATCCAAAGGCAAACAACCATCTTGGTTGCTTGCCTTTTGAGCGTGCGTGTTTATGTCAGTAGTCTGTGGGTTTATTAGTTGTAATAATAAACTTGGTTGATGGGTGTAACGAGGGGATAGGATAGAAACATAAAGTTAGGTAAAGGATTTTTGTAGGATTAGTGGAGACAAAATATTTCAGCACTTGGCTATATAGGACAGAACAAGCGATCATTTTCAGAAATTGAGTAAGGGTGTGAGGACTAATTTTTCACTTGGTGAGTGGCGAATGAGTAGGATGGATTGTCAGAATGAGTTAAGTGCTCTTTGTCTGTTAATGAGTTCAAGGAAATAGAAGATAGATATTGTGTAAATAGTTTGGATCTTGCACGATGCGTTTTCAAACTCCGTGAAAGTAACGTGCAATAATGATAATAAATTTAAGGTAGGTTGGAAATCTGTGGGTTAGCTTAATTGCTCATTAAAACCTTGAAAAAAATGTATTGTTCATACATTGAAATCTTCATGACCATATTTGAATAATGTATAACTTAAGTTCAGTGTAATATATCGAAGTAATACAATCGAAGATGACATTTAATAAGATCACCTGTTACAGTTAACTTCATAGATTACTTAACTTAATGGGTTATGTTGAAGAGCGTGCGTATTCCTGCTATCCTGAAAGTGATATCGCCAGGTCTTGTAACTTGGTTAGGTCATCTTAAGACGGCAAGGTCAAGTGCAAGAAGTCGCGCACCGGCTTAACTTCTTTCGTATAAGTTACCATTATTCACGCACAATATCTACTCGTCTTGGAGCAAATGGCGAGTGGAAGAGGACCTTGAATCTGAAAGTTACTAATTGCAAATCTGCGTAGGCGATAAAGGTCTGATTCTGTCATGTTTGCGGATTGAGACAGAGACATGTTTGGCGGCTACGTCCGTGATTTACATCCATTTCAACAGTGTACGCTGCAAGTACGAAAATAGTCAATCTCTTTAACTCTGGATAACCGCGTTCAGTGGAATCATCAGTCTGCTCTCGAAAACAAGTCATTTGCAACGTTGGAACGCTTGACTCTTATGGATAATCACTGCTGCTCACCGACTTGAAAGATGCACTGCTTGTGTCGTCTGTGAACGTGAACTTTTAACATCGATACAATTGTCCTCGCAAAAATTCATCGTGCTTAGTGATGGACAGCTAAGAGAGCATGGAGGAGGATACACTATTTAAATAGAAAAAACATAAAAAATTAAAGCAGAGGAAAAGAAGAAGAACCCGACTTTTATTTAAAAAATCAGTGGTGGCAGTTGCATCTTTCTGCATCTTAAAAATGAACTTGTCAGCCATTTATTAAAAGTACAAGTTGGTACGTCTGAGAAATTCATGGTCTTTTAATTTCACGCCAGAAACTGACAAAGAATGAGCAGGCTTTGGTTATTAGTACTAGTGTCTCAATCCGCAAACGTGACAGATAAGCTTGAAGAGATTTTTTTTATGCGAAATTGAACACAATTTCAGTACTTACAGTTGTTGGACGGATTGTTTTATTCTCTCCATCATGAGCTAAGATGGAGAGAATGCATACCCCACACAGAAACGTTTTAGCTGTGTCAACACATACCCACTGAGTATCCTGAGTGCTGAGCTGCACTGGCTAGCAATTAGGTCTACAATCCTTGTTACCCGCAAAGGAACAATTGACTTTCAGTTTAAAAAACATCGACTGGTTTTGATGAAAATGACAGGGAAATCTAAGTAATTGATAAGCAACGGAAAGCTTTCTTTGCCTGACAGAATTATCCCACATTCTGTTTAAAGAGAAAAAGAACACAAAAAAATTAAAGTAGAGGCACAAAAAAGAAGGCAACTTTATAAAAATCAGTGGTGGTAGTTCTGTCTTTCTGATATTTATGACTCCTGTGGCTTTTTTTAGAGTAATGAAAGCATTCTGTGGACCTGCTCAAATCTCACACGAGCAAAGAATGGATCAACCCTCCTCAATGATTGTCTCAATCAATGTTTATTGGAGGGCCATTTTTAAAGATGCCATTCGGAACTTGACTGTGGCTAATGGTTTTCTCAACACATCACAAGAGCCAGTTAGGGATGACTGCAGTTCTTTGTCTCTTGGCTTAAGTTAATTTACTATGAAAAACATAACATCTAACTCAGTTACTGACTGCATCTGAGATATTCAAAGGAGGAGGTATAGAATTCAAACATCAGCATCCCAGTCTGTTTACTCATATTTGGAACATAGAATACACCTGTCGAATTTAAAGATATCCTGATTGTAACCATTTTCAATTATGGCAGTGTGTGAAACTGGCAATTATTGGGTCATTTCTGTACTTTTTTATTGCTGTGAAAATGTTTGCTTTTAATTTTGCTAGTTGACTGCTTTCTCTTACCAAAAATAACCTTTGCAGGTCATGTTATGGAACAATTGAGGTGATTTTTAATTGGTTAACTTTTCTCGACCTTTATTTATCTCGACGAAGCGTTTGTCGCTGTTATCTGGGAAGTGAAAAATTCTCTCTAAGAATGTTTGTCCACCAATGTTTTTTTGGCTGCTACGTAGCAACATGTCAGGAGGTGTGATCAGCAATGGCCATTTTGGAGACCCATTCATGGTAAAAATGGGTGTGTAGTAGCATCCATGCCCTTTATGGACTCATGAATGAACGAATTAGCCCACAGAAATTTCGGTTGCAGTTTTGCCGGCGGGAAAAAAAATTCCTCCCGACTGCATCTGAACTCTTGGTTTATAGGGTTATCATAATTCCACCTCTGCTGTATGGTGAAAAGTTGGGTCAGGTATACTGTAGGCACCTGAAAAAAAAAAAAAAATGCTATCAGCGCTATCTGAGAAGAATCTTGCACGAACAACTTCACTTGATTGATTGTGTCATCCATATGCCAGTACTCCCACCGAACTTCTCGGTATTTTGCAACTGTACAGTGTACCACAGATAGTGAAATAATAAGACTAAGAAAAGAGCATCAAATCGGGTGTTGCTTAACACTATCATTCCCCCCCCCCCCCGGAAGCAGATTCTACCGTTTTAGAAGGGCGTGTAGATCACTCATCGGTCTATTGAGCCATCTCTTGGTCAGTCTCCTGTTTGATATGGATTAAAGGCTGTGTATCTTGATCGCGAAGTTTGTATAAAACTTTTGTTTTCATATGGACAGAGCTTTCACTTGTGACTGCTTTTAGTAAAGCGAGTTTCTATAAATACGAGTAGGTTAGTTCAAAAGATTCTCTCTTCTGTATTACCCACTTTTTGAAATAATTATTTCAAAAAGTGGGTAATACATGGAACATTCTCACCTGGATAATACTATGGAACATTCTCACTTGCATCCTGACTTCCCCAGAATTATATCCTTTTCATATTCATTCCTATATATATATATATATATATATATTGTTAATTTTTCATTCAGAGAAGAAATAAACAGCACAGCATGTATGCTTTTATTTTGTAGAAAAAAAAATTCGGAAAAGGGAATGGATGCTTGAGAACACGGAAGCTTACTGAAAGTTGTCAAAGAGTTTCCAAAGACAATTTCTTAAGAGGGAAGAGCAACATTTATTGTTGTGCCACTGGATTTATGCTACATTAAATTAATAATTTAAAGGCATTTAATTTCTCCAGTCTGAAAACATCATGTCCTGTAAAAATGTGGAAATATTGGTGAAAATGGTTTGTTAGTCTGGTTGTAACTTCTGAAAAGATGTCTGTTATTTTTCATTGAACTGACCTTTTGAATTTATGGAATGTCTTATAATGCGACGTCTCGCTCTTCTTTTCCCATGCACTTATACACCCACCAGAAGTGTAACTGGCAGGAAGATCCCTTCATTCACGAACATCAGAAAAAAAAAGGGGGGGGGGAGACTTAGAATTATATAGATCGATTTTTTCTATATTATGCTGTGAAGCCTTCAAGTTGAGGAGACAGGAACAAATGTATCCATTAAAAGTTTAGAAGATCCCCGTTTTCCCCTCGCTTCGTAATTACTCTCAGATCGATAAGTGGGGGCGGAAATGAAATCGGGAAAACAACAGAGCTCCGTTTATCCTTCTAGCCATGTTGCTTTCAGCTACATTATTGACGGATAAGTATCAAGCATGTACGTCGTGGTGTAATATCATTGCCCTGATAAGATTTAGTGGGTTAGGTTCTACATCTACAGATCTATTGATTCAGCGAGCTTCCGCAGCTGGGAAAATTCCGGACTTCAGTTGCTTTACCTGTTTTCTAGAAGCACAGCTTTGTGAATCAAAGCAAATTACTTTGCGAACAAACAAATCCTCTTTGTTGTTAGAGTATATGCTAAAAATTCACACGGAAGGAATTCTGAACTGTGTATTAATGCAAAATAGTTGTGAGAAAATAGTTACCTTTTAAATATGAAAAAATAATGTGCAGCTTTCGTTTGATGTGTTTAGCTTGTTTCCTATTATCAGTATTGTTTTATATATGACTTTGGTTTTGACAATGTACAAATCATGTTAAACTGATTTACGTATAAAAATCATATGGATACTTTTGAGTTAAAAAGAAATATACCAATTTATTGATTTGAGTCTACTAGTCGTATGCAGTAAACAGCTGTCTGTGTAATCATAAGTATTTATACAGTTCTCGTGAGATTTAAAAATGGTTTACGTATAACAACCAGATGGATACTTTGAGTTAAAAAAGAAAATACTAATTTATCGATTTAACTCTACTAGTTGTATGTGGTAAATTTCGTCACTGTAATCCTAAGTATTTTTTATGCAATTCTCCTGAGAAAGCGTACCAGAAGATACACAAAATTAGTAGTTAAATCAATAAATTAGTATTTTTTTTAACAATTCATTGTCCATGTGGTAACTATGTCGGGAAATGTTTCTCATTTATCCAGCCATAGGAGTCTCAAAAGCAATTATATGAAAATTTTCCCTTCTGCAATTCAAAGAAGGAATTATTGGTAAATGCCACTTCATAATATCAGAATCTCTTCCCTCTTTGATTCAGAAAACTCGAATTTTGCTAAGTTGTTTTCAGCTTTTACCATAAACTACTTACTCACCCAGAATATTTTTAAATGTAACTTGTGCACTTTTTATTTTTATGGCGCATTAAATGTAATTAAAATTTTCTTCGAAACGTTTGTATTTTACATTCGACCTGGCTATACATTGTTCTGTTGGTTGTATGTGCGGCACCTCGAGAGCAGCAGTGTGAATTCATTAGCTTTTCAGCTCTGAAATTTGAAATAAGACATAATCTTGCAATATACTTTTTAATAAATTATATTCGACTCCTTGTGATATATTTATGGAATGCATCCAGAATAAAAAAAAAAAAAAAGCGGGTCAAGCGGATTTCCAAGACGTCCAAGAAACATCCCTTTCTTTCTTTCTTTTTTCTTTTATTATTGTATAGCTGACAAGAATAAGCAGTTCCTCCAAAGTCGGATAGTTTTTGATTTCGCACGATAGACGAAGTATGCACTACTGTTGAATGCCTCGATAAGAATTGGTAGAAAGGAGAAACAACATAATAAAATAAGAAACAATAAGGAAACAGTAAAGGGGAAACAAATTCAGTAAATTTTATTCTATAAAATTGTCTGAATAAGCCTGCATGTGAAACAACCAGTTTGCGATTAAACAGGGACTTTTTTTTTTATTGTTAGGAAGATATTCTTTTTTACTGTTTCTTGAAACACACACACGAGTAATCGTCTAGCCAAACTCCTAATTGTTTTATTCTTTTTGATTATCCTTATTTGTGATAATCACTTTGGTGTTGATGATTTTTAACCATATGATGATGATTTCATCATAACTTTTCACCCTATGTTAAACCTTAAATCCTTTAATCTATTTTTTCGATTTCTTTGACAGGAATTTTCATGATTATGTTGGGAGTTATGTAATATTTCCTAAATGTAATGTATATTTTACACATTTTGTTTGTACTTAACTGAATTTTTGGCTCAACGATATTAGATGCAAACACTTCGGATTGTTTGATTTATTCTTTATAAAATTATGCTTACACTAAGTGTTGACGATGATCATCTAAGAGTACACAAAAAATGCATAACAAATTGAAAAACCTGAATCATTGTTATGAAATTTTGTTCTTCTTCCTCTTGTGTCTTATCCATCTATTTGGGGTCGGCCTTTTACGTGTGCGCCCGATCCCAACCGACTTTTCGCAGAGCCTGAGGTTGTGTGTGTGTGTGTGGGGGGGGGGGGTATTTTTCTGTCTGTAGAAGTGTATGTTCACGGGACCGGTTTGCCTGTTTTGAGGTACGAAAAATCCGAGTTCCAGGAGAGAGAGAGAAGAAGAAGAAGAAAAAAAAACACCTCCACCTCCGTATGATTTCGACTAACTCATTTTTAGTTGAAAGAGACTAGATAAAGATTCCTCACGTTATGGACAGGAATCGAACCCAGGTCTTTCTGACCAAAGGGTTTCGTCTATACCGACCGAACTACTTTTTTTTTTAACAACTTTATTATAAACTTTTGCAATTATTTACATCATAATGAATTATATATACAATATATACATTTGTTATACCATTATTTCAATCGAAGTTTCATTTTATATTATATCATCATGTTATAATGTAGTTGTTACATTACTGTTCTCTTAAAATGCCTTAACTTCCTTTACTTATAAACAGGGAATCTCATAACTGTTAGTTACATATACATTACTTTCTATTACATCAGTTAAGGTATAATTCAACTTTTTTCCTACCGAACTACGGAGGCTCTGAAATTTTGTAACAAACCGAAATTCATATACCCATTAGGCATCAGTATCTTATTTCTAACAGCAAATAAATTTGATTTAAATACATAGCGTTGATTACCGTTTCCAAAATGCTCTCTTTGCGTAAAATTAATTCTGTACTGCTTTTTTCGCATAGGAATTTCTTCCCGTTTGTACCTATGTCCATCTGAAGATGACTTAAATTTTGAAATCAAACACAAACTAATTAACCAAATTTTAGTTAGGAAAAAAAACAAAAACGCAAACTTTTTTAATGCAGTCGATATAATTTCTTGACATTAAAGTGTTGTTGCTTTGCTTTTTTTTTTCCTGTTTGTGTTTGATTTTAGTTCTATTAGTGACACACGGACTGTTTAAGCTGCATCGACACGCTTCTCATTAATTGGATCTGTTAGTGGTGGTTGTACTTTTGTATTGGATGTCTTGTGTACGGAGATGACTAATTTGAAGTAATTCGCTTCTTGAAATATTAATGACAAAAAATTCGATTGTTATTAAATTGAAACCCTTGAGGAATTTGCTGAATGATAATAACCACTGTGAGGATATATATACATATATATCTTTTCATGGTTAAATGAATGTTCGCTGTTTCTTTTTTGTCGAAAAGTGTTCACGAGCATCTTGCAGCGCTGGGTGATTAATTACGAATTAATTATCCGTGCACATAATTACACAGTGTGCACTGCCGATATAGGGATGAGAGATAGCCGCGTATGCAATCCTAAGACACAAAGACTGGTCTTAAGTAGAATTTTGTACAAGTACACATTGAGGAAGTAAAGAAAGGGAATGCAGATAAAAAAAAAAAAAAAAAAAAATCCTTGAGCAGCAGCGAAATTAGAGAGAAAAAAACTGCCAAGCTATTGGCGGCTTTTAAAATACTTTTGATAATATAAATAGCTTAAAGGTGTTGGGTTTGTGTTACTCTGATTCCCTTTTCGCGAAGGAAATGTTTGAATTTATTTCGAACTTTTTTAAACCATTACAAATCAGATTTTAATGAATTGCTACTACAGCATTCTTCATCCTCAAATCTTACTTATAAAGTTGGTCTGCTCATTTCATACAATGAAAAAAAAAAAGATTATGATTTTGAAACAGTATTTGAACTTTGAGAAATGACGTAAGTTCCACAAGATATAGTCCATTTTATTTTATCTTGTATGACATTCCACCTGTACTCACCTTCAGTTGCAAAGTCATTTTGTTGATGTGTGAGGGCACCAGCCTGCTTATTGGAGGTCTGGAGTGGCTTAAAGAAGTTTCATATACCGGATTATCGGATATCTACTCCACCCACAAGTAGTGCACTGTAGCAAGAGAGTGAAACCGACAAAATTAGAATGAAAACAGGTGCTACTTATGCATTGCATTTTAGCATGAATGGAAAACACTGCACGATTCACTTTGAATAAGCATTTAGATTCAGAGACAGCAGTATCCAGAAATATCATGGTAATGGTTTCTTTTAAATAAACCATTGTCTAGAAGGTAGTGGTTTCCTTGACTTTTATCTATCCTATCTTTGATAGTATTTCCGTTCACATTTTCGTGTCATCTCTGCTTCTGCTACTATATGCAAAATGAATAAATCAGATTTTATGCTAATCTAATACTAAACATATTGTTCCTGTAGGAAAAATGTCTTAAGTATTTTTCATTGGAATATTAACAACATTATTCCAACTTTTGTTTACTTTCCAGTTAATTTTTTCGCTTTTCTCTGTCCGCTAAATCTCTATGGAGTGACTTCTCTTTGTCCATTAACCTTGAAAAGTGTGATTATATCTTGAAAAGATTTCCAGTCCTTTAAGATATAATTGAATATGGACAAAGCTTATTTTTACATTTCTTACATTCCTAAGAATGTAAGAAATGTAATCGTATGTTTTTATTTATTTATTTATTTTTTATGAATTCCACCCACGAAAGGCTGTTATCCTACAATATACAGGGTGTTCGGGATAAATTTGACATATTTATAATTAATTATATTTTTCCGTAAGTTACATGTATTAACACACACTTCTCTTCATTTAAAAGTTTGGACCCTTCTTCATTCATATACAAGATGTCAGAAAGGATGGATAGCTGGAACCCACCTGAATCATGGAAGAGAATAACTTGTATCATGATGATTCGTGCCCGCCATCAAAATAAGGATATTACGACTGCTGCCCAATGCTCCCTGAATACAGTAAAAACAATCAGGCATGAACTAGAGACTTGCAATGGTGACTACGAGGATGTAGCAAGAAGAAAGATCCCTAGCAGACGATCTGATTGCGTTCGTACAGCAGAATTCCTCGCAAATCTGCAGGAACAGGTGTTGAAGAACCCTGGCATTGGAATTCGGGCTTTGTTCGTGGAGTTGCTAACTGTAGTCAAGCCCTGGATAACAAGGGTAGCCAATGGTAGGCCGTATGTATGGCAGCAGGATTCGGCCCCTTGCCACACCTCTGGGAAAAGTCAAAAATGGTTGTCTGAAAATTTCTACGACTTCACCAGTCCAAATGTTTGGCCTCCAAACTCCCCAGACCTTAACCCCATGGATTATTTTGTATGGGGCGCAGTTGAAAAAGACACCAATCGCACTTCCAGTAATACAAAAGCCCAGTTAATGGATAAAATTAAAACAGTTTTTGCGGCCCTTCCCAGGGAGACTGTAGCATCAGCTTGTTCGAGGTTCCGAAGCAGAATTGAAGCTGTGATCGATGCTAATGGTGGTTATTTTGAGTAAATCTTGTTGATAGTATTGTAATTAACTCTGCCTGTAATGTTTTTTTGTCAATTCATTAAATTTAATAGATACAAAGAAGATTTTCTTTTTCCTTACGAAACTGTCAAATTTATCCCGAACACCCTGTATTAGTATTGGTATTGTGGGTATGGCGCAGGGGTAGATATTCCAGAATCCGTGCTCTATAGCAGTGCTTCCCACACTTATGGATATAAACGCCCCCTTGGAAAAATTAAAATATTTCACGTCCCCCATCGAAAAAAAAAATCGTAATACAGACATATAATTACAATATTTATTGTATTTATATTCAATACAAAACATACACAGCGAATATTGCAAAAATCAAATGCAAATATTAATTTTTTAGCATCTTACATACATATTTGACATGACACACTTAGTCTTAAAACATTTTAAATTTGTTTTCATTATTTCACGTCCCCCCCCCCCCGCTTCCCCACAGTTTGGGAAGCGCTGCTCTAGAGACCAAACGTATAGGATATCTGCTATTTGTCGATATCAGATTATCTTCCATTTTTTAAAAATTTAGCGGAGACCAGTTTTGAATAAATAAACAAATAAGTAAAAAAGGAAGGGATAACTTTTATTATATATGTAAACATTTCCTAAATGTAGCGAAAATGCATGATTTCTTGTAATTAGAAATTTCTTTACTAATGTTACATATAAGATGTCTTTGTGTAGCTACGACCTGTTGCACACTGTTTAATTGCGATATTTATTTGGCGTGAAAAAGAACTGCAGTCTTGGTTAGAAAACAAGCGATGATTTTATTTTCGTTTCGCCGCCATGTTATTTTCGGCGCCAGGCAGTAGTGCGCTTGCGCAGGAGGTTTGTATTTCCGAAGTGGAAGTTGATATCCTGAGAGGGAGAGAGAACAGCTGTTGTCGTTGACCAGAACGGAATACGTTCTGAAAGTTGGAAGTTTAGGGGAGAAATATAGTTTAAAGGAATTCTTAAGCCATAAAAGCGGAAAGGAGCGTTATGAGTACAACAACAGATGAATTTCTTTCAAAGTCTAGATAAAAGTGATTAGAATTATATAGTTCCTCCTGAAACGCACATTTTCTTTTGATACGTTATGCAGTGTGAATGTATTTTAAACGCTGTAAACTGGGAAGAGATAAACTTGTTTTGTATTCAAGGATAATGAAGAAGTTTCCACAAGAAAAATATATAACTTTAAAATTATCTTTGTATTCCTAGGAATTAGGAAGAGGAACTGATATGTTAAAGAAGATATGAAAGAAATGCGTTCTTTCAAAAGAAAAGTTACGCACAAATCATTTTTATTTTCAAAGTAATACAGTAATTGAGATTTCGATGACTACTGTTAAGAGCGGAAGAAACTGCTTTGTAAGTTTGAAGTTAGCTGTTTTTGTTTGTGTTTTCTTCAAATCCTGTGATCTTGAAGAGAAGAAACAATAATACTTCTGTGATGTTTATATTCTTTATGTATGATGTTAAGTGGCCCTTTTCTTGTTAGGAGATACGTTTTATTTATAATGCAGATATGTATATAATGCTTGCAATTCATTACATTTTACACGCAGTTACACCAATGCAATACCAAAATTTACAGTAATATTATTTGTTTGTAAATAAAGATATTAATTTTGAATTTTCGTTGTCTCACATAAGTTAACTTATTTTTATAATAAAATCCCTGATCCGAATCTGTGATATTAATAACTGGTATAAAACCAGTCCTGTTTATCAAGGATGTGAACCCAGAAAAGCAAATCCCAAACTACATTAATATATAAAAATAGGAAACTTTGTCAAAATTCTTGAAATGGTTTCAAGAATTTGTATCTCCACCTTTCAAACAAGACGCTATAGAGTGGAATCCTATTGGGCATGAATGCTTGTGAATGACTTGATTCGTTCCCGTTGTGAGGTGATCACTACCATGTTTATTGTAAGCATAAAGTGATAGAAATTTTTTTCATATACTGTAGGTCTTTTGTGGGCAAGATTCTCCAATCAGTTAATTAATAAAAGAATCAACGTGCACTTCAGGTTGAAACGAAGTTGGCTAGCTTCTTTCGGTTGCGGAAATCATATTTTCCTTTCCGAAAGCAAGTTTTAACGTCTAAAGATTTCTCTTCATTTTTTTAAAGCTGGAATTTAAACAAGTCCTGTTTTAAATTGTAATTTGCGCTATTTTTGAAATCTGTAATTTTTTGATGTAGCGGAAGTCATGAAGGGTACAAAAGAGTTACATATTATAAGGCCAAGGTATAACTTTTCAGTAACGCAGTCCGAAACTTTGAAATAAATAGGGAGTAACTCGTCAGAATGTTCCCCGCCTATATCTAGTCGAGGTCTATACTAATTGCAGTAATAGCAATTATCAACCAGTCATTTTTTATTATTATTATTCTAAATAGGGAGTCTATTTTACAACCTGATATCGCTAATGCCACTTCCGGAATGTGTAGCTGAGAACAAAAGATGTTGGGAAGAAAATAGTTGCAGGTTATGAGATTAACATAGTGAAGTGTTTCTTTGACAATACTTTTTATTTTATTTATATTTAATTGTAAGTGACCATTAACTTTTGAGGCTGTACTAGTAGACGTGCGTCTTTTACCGCTAAAAGTGAGCAAAAGAAGAAAATTTCTATCAGGAATACTGCATTCATATGCATTACGGATGAAACTGAAATCGGTGATTAACATGGCAAATAATGATTTCGTGTACAAATGATATTTTGACGTGAATAATGAACATTTCATTCACATTTTATTATGGTGTTAAATAGGTTCATAGAGCTTGAAGTTGAATAAAAAAACGCCAAATGTGTTACAAAAACACGCCTTTGAAAGCTCTACCTATTCCATTTATGGCGATTACTTTGTCATCTTGTCTTTATTCCAAAAGGCTTTTCTTACGTACTTGCTATTTTTGAAGTATTTGTGCTCGTAATTGAATGTCATTGCTTAACATAGTGAAACCTCACTAGGACGTGATGTTTTATTATTATTTTTTTAAATTTTATATTTTTATGTACTTTATTTGTATATTGTGTACTAGCTTATTGACGCCGTGGTTTTTGTATAGAGCGTTCATAGATCAGATTCGAATCATGTGACACTTGCAAACAAACTAAATATTCCTTAAGCAAAGAATGTCGATGGAAGTTATTCGAAATGAATTTGGAGGAAACGTTTTTTCTACAAATAGCTAGATAAACGTTTTTTTTTTATAAAATGAAAGTTTTTTCGTTAAATTCTTTGAGTGTTTGTTGTTTATTTGCAACTAAACATTAGTCCAATGTTAAAAGGAAAGCTTTCGATGTTATACAGTCAATAAAACGACTAACGAGTTTCGTTCTAGGATTATAAAGCAAAACTTTATTATTTGACAGGCTTCACATTGGAAATAATTCTTCCAGAATATATATGATCTGTTAAATTTTGCTATTTTTTTATTGTTATTTTCCCGACTATCCAGTTTGCACTCCCTCCTGTCCCCCCTTACTCAATGCCTTCAGAATAAATAATTGATAATATCTGAAGCGTTGTCTGCATTTTGTTTGTACAGTAAATGGTGGGAAACAATTCATGCTTTGGCCCCTTGCCTGTAGATTTATCGTCACACTAACACTGTATTTTGTTTGGCAAGATCTCCTGTTCTTTCTCGTCCGTCCTTTATCTCCTCACTCCCTATCATATTTTGCGCCGAGAGAGAGAGACACGAAAAGCTTTATTAAATACCAAGAATCGTGAATCGAGCTTCCTTTGTACAAAAGGTTAGATGCCTTCTGGGCGTTTATATAAGAAAGCTAAAAATTCTTTTCTGAACTTGCTGCTTTTAGCAACTTTTACATCTTCGATTTTATATATATATATATATCTTAAAACGAATAAAACTAACTGTATTTAGGTTTTTGCTTCTGATTTTTTACTAATTATAATTAATACTTGTTAATTATTTTAAAATTAAAACGTATTGGATTTTTTTTTTACTGAATATTAATAATTGGTTTTTCACGTTATCATTTTTTGCCACTGACACTGAATATTTTAACATTGACGCAGTTGTCGTTTTCAAACTTAGCTGATAATGCATAGAAAAATTTTGCAGATGATGGGAAGCAAATTCTGATAAGTGGGTTATAAAGACCTAGTTTGATATTTCCGTCTAGAATGCCAATGACCTTTTCAACGGAAGGTGAGTTAGCTGGTCTCGTATAGAAGTGGAAGGTTTTTTATCCCGTAAAATACAGGTAACCCTCGTATAACGCGGTTTCGATATAAAGCCGCCCACAAATTGTAGTAACTCTTGTTGAACGCGGTACTTATACAACGCAGTTTCGATATAAGACGGTCTACAAATTGTAGTAATCATTTATCTTTTCATAGCAAAGGTTGGTCGATTGGTAGAACCTCTGCTACTAATGACTCGCAAAAAATTATGCAAGTTTGAGCGCGGTTAGTAGTTGGAAGGGAGCATTCGTTCGATGCTGTTGGCACACCCTCCCTCGATTAGTCTTTGGACTCCCTGGAGGTGTCACATAATAATATTTTTCAACGCGACTTAAATATCAAATTTTATCTTAGTTAAATTTGCGTCTGCCCTATCGCGCATGTAGTTATAAGTAGCGAATTTATATTAGTGGAAATAGCCTTTAGCACACATGTACGTCAATTGTTTGGCGTATAAAAATATTTATTGTTGAAAATTGTCTTTTTTTTTTTTGCTGGGAAAGCGCATTAAAAATCATAAATGTTAATCTCAAGCTGAGCACTTTATTTTTTGGTGAGTTACATACAATATGTAATAGTTTTTTTTATGTAAAAAATTTATTTTTATAGTAACGGCCACTTAGAGCGCTTTTGCGATATGGTTGAAAACGAAATTAGTGAATTAATTGATTGGGAAATAGATTTAAATGAGGAGGAACTGGTACAATTAATAGATGACGTCGAACCAAATTGCGAGGAAAGTTCTGCCAAAGATTCTGATTACGATGAATCCGTTAAAGACTTCAGTTTAAAGAAATTAGCAGAAGGATTGGACTTGGCAAGAAAGTTATTTTATGGATAATGAGCTCTCAATGGAGCACTTCGGAAAATTCACGAGACAATTGGATATTTGTTTAGCTCTGTATTATGAACATAATAAAAAATTGCAGCATAGTGGTAAGCAAGGTCTTATTACTGACTTCTTGATAACTAAACGAACGGAAATATGCAACGAGAATTATACAAATGATGTCCAAGAGATATCATGTGATGACGACGTCCGGCCACTCGTAAAGAAATGTTAGTTTTGAAGAGAGTGACGACGATTAAAATATACACTTTATTTTATTTTGCCTAAAACATTTATGTATTATGTGCAATGAAGTTTATGTACAATTTATATTTTTTTATAATTTTATACTATGTATTTGTTTCATAGTTTATATGCTTTCTTAACTTATATGAATTACTTGAATTAAATAAAAATATTTTTTTGTTGGATATGTCATCGTTTATATAATCTTTAAAAAAAACGCTTTCGGAACCTAACCCTACTTTTTCTATGTGATCTGAGTCTCGCATAACGCGATTTATATAACGCGCCATTTCTATGGAACCTAACATCCGCGTTATACGAGGGTTACTTGTAGTCAAATCGGTGAGACACACACAAATTAACTGGCTCATACCCCTAAGTTTCTTCGGCCAGAACTGGAAATGACATATTTATTGTCGCAGTACCGAAATATTTGGTTTTTGTGTGCATCTTTAAATGTTAAATGAATTTCATCATCTGCTCTGAGATCATTACTCAGCTTATTGGAAGTGTGGTTTGAAAGAAGTGTTTGGTTTCTAGAGCAGAGTTTATCTAACCATTAATCCACCTATTGTATTAATACTGTAGATGTACTATAGTTTAACATTGTTTTATAGTGAGATTTACAAAAATAAAAACTTAAAAAAAAAATCTTGTGAACTAAATTCCAAGCCACTAGATACAGAAATAAAACTTATTTTGTGATATAGTATAGTAATTGAATTCAAGGTAACGTATACTAGGAGAGAGGAAGATGAAAGGAACAAGATCTGTGTTCGAAGAATGCAGAGAAGTGCTTTTGTATGATGGTACTAGCACGCGCGCACGCACCCTATCTGGCATTCTAAAACAAATTAGGTAACGTGTAATGAATGGCAGATATATTCAACCACAGCATTCACAAACACTGCATGCTGCACGTAACAGAAGTACTGAGCAGGACTGTTCTA
Organism: Typopeltis vanoorti; assembly: GCF_054136105.1. Classification (NCBI taxonomy): domain Eukaryota; kingdom Metazoa; phylum Arthropoda; class Arachnida; order Uropygi; family Thelyphonidae; genus Typopeltis; species Typopeltis vanoorti. The sequence continues at coordinate 99,386,713 of NC_143564.1, forward strand.
TAAACTATATAATGGTCCCATAATTACATTTGGCGTACCCACCTAAATTATGCCCTTGACTACGTAAGAGACTTTTCCGAGGGTAAATAGTCCTAATTAAAATTAATTGGCACCATTAGTCCTGGCGCGTAGAGCAAGAAAATCGGCATGCCTGAAATTGCTTTACTGGAATTGCTGTTAGCTGAGCGCGCATCTATAGACAAATGTTTACTTCAGATTTTTTGAAAGATTGCTTGCAGCATAAAATATCTATTGATACAGATTTCGAAAATTATGTTATGGATTACGTTAACTTCATAACTTAATGCGTGTTTTCTGTTCCACTTGTGCAGTTTGTCCTTTGCAATGTCACTATATTTTGCTAACAATAAAATGTTAAAATCACCGTGAGAAGAAACGAGTGTTTTTTTCTTATATTTAATTAAGTGGTCGTCATTGATCGATTATAACAATTAAAAACTGTGCTATTAGCAAGTGTATAAAGCAAAATACCTGATGATGCCTATTTAACCATTGCAGAATTTTTGTTAAAATTATTCAATGTTCAGATATCTGTGGAAAAATCCGCTTTCATTTGACATGAAGAAAGTGAATGAAATCAATAAATTCCAGTGTGATTTTCATGAGCTGTGTTACCTTTAAAAAACGACCACGTTTGTGGTTTCATTACTCTCTAATGTTTTACTTTGTGGACAAATCAAGTGTTCGATCCGCCCTTCATTTATCCTGTTCATACTGCTTTGTTTCTTTTGTTATAAAGAAAATTATATCATTTGATACATAATAAAAATATCAAGAATGATATTGTTACATAAGATGGAGATTTTTCTTGGAAAATTGCTCGTAAATTGTAGAATTTGTCATATCTTATTAGTTGTTTTCAGTGTTGTGAAGACCAACTAGAGATAACAACGTTGCGATTTAGAAATTAGTTTTTCTTCCCTGCTTTGTTGTATTTTCAGTAAAGCATTCAAAATACCTTTCTATAGGGTATGCAGTCTTAATGGGAAGGCGTCTGTAAGGTAGTCGCGTCCACAAATCCTTCTCCCCTACTTCTTGCCACTACCGTATAGATTTTCCTAATATTCCAATACCATGAAAGGTACCATAAAAATTATACTCACTGCGGTTAAAATAAAATCTCAAGCAAAAATGAGAAATATACCTAACAAATCCAGCAAAATAAAATTGCATATTAAAAAAAAAAGACTCCGCTTCGATTGAACCAACACCTGGGGTTTTATTATTAACATCAGTGATGTGTATTACCACTTAACAGACATTAAAACCATATCTATTATTCATCACTTAACCTCAACTGACGTTCTCGACGACTGCAGCTCACCTCAACTTTTCACGTTACATCATGCATAGGGAAGTTCTCCCCTTCCCTACTTTTCATAAGATCTTCTCAACATATGCTTTTGTCAGGTCTTGATAATCTATATCAAAGATTATCAGATTTGGAATACCAATTATATAATTCTTCACTTTGGTTCAAGATTTCCTTGCCTTCGTTCGCTGTCTTTACCGCCCTAATTCTGAAGACTCGACTAGATTTTTGATCATTTATCTATGAAAGTTGAGCACATGTTTAATTACCCAAAACAAATAAAAAAAAGCAATAAATAAAAATACCAGTGCGATAATCTTCCTTGGGGGATTTCCGCATCCATAATTCACACTGGCTCTTTTCCTTAGAGAAGCAGAATTATTTTTGCTTCTAATCTAACAAATCGCTCATCAATCTACTAAATACAAGGTAATCCTCGCCATTCTCGCAACACCTTGGACCTGTTCTTAACTAGGACTCCAAATACGCCATTGCTGTAAACTTTCTTTGGCTATTCTGAGGTTGTATGTGTGTATATTATATATATACACACACACACACACACACAACAACCGGCCTTGTTGACCGAATGGTTATATGCGATAGTCTTTAGGCGGGAAATGAATTTCATCGCCCTGTGTGAGACCACTATTCTGCTTATTAGAGGCCTGAAGTGGCTTGAAAAAGTTCCATGTTTAGTCTCTAGAGCAGGGTTTATTTACCGATTGTATAAAAAATAAATAAAAATACCAAAAATCAATTAAAATAGAAAACAAATCCTTGGCCCACCGATGGTATTAATGTTCTTTAGGTTTACTAAATGTGATGGCTATGTAGGATGAGGATAGCATGAAGATAAGTAACTCCAAATAAAGTTATTATTTGTAGAAGGAATGCGAAAAATTTAAACCCATATATTTGGTCTGCATGAATTTATGAAAAGGATCCTCTTTTTTACCATCGCAAAACTTTACTTTAGTACCCAACTCGTTCAGGATTAACAATTAATTGCTGTTAAGTGTAGGAACACGGGATAGAGCAGTTGCCCACTTTACTCTCATCTCTGAAGTCTCGCAAAAAGTAAACCTCCCCATCTTCTTTCTTTTATCTACAATTATCTTGATTGTGGGTTATTATTATTATTAGAGAAAACAAACTTCTAAACAGAGAAACTATAAACTAAATTAAAAAATCTGTTTAGTCTTGCACTAATTCTTCCAACTCAACAATGCCAGGACACTAGAAGCAAAAAGTTACAAATTCTAATCATTGACTAGATAACCTTGCGCTTTTTTTCAGTCATTTTTATCAGAAAAATCGACTATAACTTATTATTTGAGACAAATGCCAGTTAGGCATAGGAACACTGGATGGCTGCAGTTGTCTGCTGTACTGTCGTCGCTGTGGTCTTGAAATCATCAGTAATCCTTAACTCAACTACCAGTGACGACTGTCGTTGAAGACCAGCTCATTACCAATTTCCGGAAGTTAGTTAGGATTAGTTACGCCAAGATCTTGGTCATCTTAGGAAGTACCTACACGTGCGAGTTTGCATTTTCAAAAATGAAGCCTCTCAAAGTTATGTTTAGAAGTCAGTTTATGGACGAATGTTTTTAAGTCTTCTATTACGAAATATAAGCTCAATATCCACAAGGAATTCGTTATTTTTGTTATCTGATGCTTTGTCTACATGAACATCTTGCACTCATTTGTCGATAAACAGCTGAATTAAATTATGCCCCTTAAGTTTGATACTACTGTAAGAAAATCACGATTATAAAACAGAACAGGCACTTTTTTTTTTTCATTTACTTTCTTGTCTATGAACTTAATTGCTTCGAACCATAGCTGCACCTAATTAGTTAGTTTAAAGGTTTAATAAGTGTGAATTCTTTAGCAACAGTATGTGTTCTTTAGGGAAATATGTTCTATTTGTGTGGGTGTGCTAGTACTAGTTCTGTTTCGCGAATCTACTAAATTCAGATACTATGAAAACGTTCGTTCTACGTACGTAAAATAATAATTTTCCGTACATAATTATTGGAAGAATAATAGAATGTGTTATTGATTTATTAATATGAAACTCAAGTGTTTCTGGTTTCTCTTCTTCTTTTTTAAATTTTCATAATAATTATATATTCTCATAATAAATGGAATTTAAAACAACTGACACGTGTTTGTAATGCACTTAATATTCGAAACTTAATTGAAATCTGCACTTTTTTTGTTTAATTACAGCGCATCCGAAATATATCTTTCAGGAGAACTTTATTTTTAACTTCTGACGGAATGCCACGTGTTCTTGAAGCTGACAATTCGTCATGTTCTCCTCCTTACGCAACATCTAAATGGAAACTTAGCCGATGAAGCTGGGGATACGATGTGGAGGAATGCCATTGATCTCCAATGCACGCGATGACTCATCCTAGTTTCTGCATGCTGGCAGCTAGGAAAATGTGGTCTAGCGAGATGCGTACCACTCCTCTAGAGGATAAGGAGGGACAGGAGGGGAGGGGGGAGGGATAGAATCTGATAGAAAGGGATCTACAGGGAAAACTCAAAAACCGTAGATTGGGTGGGGAGGCTGGTTATCAACCTGCAGTGTCTTTCTCCTTTGTAGTCGTCAAACCGTAGACGCCTTTTCCTACGGCTGAACCGCGAACTGATTTATGACGCATGACTCATTACTGCATTGCACAAGAGAAACTACCATTGCCTCGCATTCCAACACGGAGAGGTGGTCGAAACTCGTAATGGCGGCAAATGCACCTCTAGGTGCATCAACGCCAGATAATTAGTCCGTATAAAATTTGATAGGGCAACCTTGAATATTTTGTCCTATATGAGTGCTATAATACACAAATTCTTGTAACAACTGTCGTGATTTGAAAAGAAAAAATATTGAAGACTTAATATTTCGGTTTGCTTTTGTATCAGAGAATAGTAGAATTCCTTTTATACGCAAAGAAAATGCTTTATGGGGCAAGATAGCTTTGCTGTCGCCTGAGTCTTAAAATTCTCTTTATGGCCCTCTTGTCGCAGGACATAGTGGCACTTCTTCCAGTAGTTTCCATTTTCCAATACTCCGTGCACGCAGTCTCTTTGTTTAGCCCTTGCAATTGGCAAAATGGAATAAAGCAGTAAAACTTACTTTAACAATCTCGCATTGTTGTGTAGTTGCTCTTCTTCGCTTCTTAGTAGGATAATGTAGACAGGATTCACAAGTGCATACTACCTAAGAGACCGGCGAAAGCATTCCGAGGATGAAGATGGATGGTACTAGTACTTTACACACGTTGTTGTGCTGTATGTGTAAAATTACCTTGTGAGCAGAAAATATCACGCGGGTCTCGCAGACTTCAAGTGCAAGCTACCCCAAGACGACCGTTTGTGTAAGTAATTTGCCCAAGCACCATCTTTCCTTGGTTTTCAGCTGTTTACTTCAACAATAGCGAAATCGGATTTACTCGTAACGGTACTTCCGTCGTCAGAAAATTTATTAGATTTTTCTTCCTCAGTTATATTTGCTCTTCTGTGTCATTCGGGACCACATGAAATTTTCGACTGCTCCAGTGATAAATGACAGCCTACTCTCCTAAGAGGAAAAATGTTTAGCTAGTCCTCTCCTTCCCTACGGTTTCCAGCTTCGTAGTGTTCTCTGGGTTTGTTAAAGGTAGCAGTTCAAGTCATTAGCTTGTGGCAGGCATCCAAATAACATGCTGCATTGTACGCGATTAGTTTCACCATAGTTCATTGTTATTTACGGTGTGGAAATTGTGCGTTGGCTGCTGGTAGCTTACCATGAGATATTTTAAAGCCACATAAAGTCTTTAAGGGAATGTTGTTATCTGTCTAATAAGCAAAATATTGGATTTAACTTGAACACGACTAAGCTTTCTCTTTTTTGCTCGAGTGCTCATGTACTCAATTGAATCTGACCGAGAACTGTAATACGATACCGATAAAAGTATAGTAGTAGCGAAATTGGTGATGCAAATATTTTTATATCGAAACACACCGGTTAGAGATGATAAAAATGAGTAATTGTTGCTTGTTGGAAAGTTAAGGACGCAGCATTTAATTTAATTTAAAGATAACTGTTTTTTTCTTCTTAAAATAAAACAAAAGTAACCGTTCTTTGCAACATTGATCTTCATCTCATATCTGCCACTCCTTTTTGTTAATAAAAAAGAAGTGGCCATCTGTATACTTCACTGATATTCTTATTTTTAAAAACAGCGTAGCAAGGTATCATAGTCAATGTCTTCATAGTTCTTAAAAGCTTTCGAGTGAACTATTTTGTTTAACATGGTCAGTGTGTATCCTTTCTCGTGAAATGAAGTCACTTATATAAGGAGCAATGTGGCTCAACCGAGATCATCCAGGAATCTCTTATTCATTCAAGTAAATCGGATTGCTTTGGCTTTGTATTTTTCCGTTTCATTTCAGTTTTTTTCTTTTTTTTTTTTTCTTTCGGATTAACTGTTATGGGAGGAATCTCTAAATCTTCGTGAGAGGATCATTTACCAAAATATAAGTTTAGATGCGGCAAAAGATTCATTCTTTTAGCATTCGAGATAGCAGCTAGTTTCGAACTCTTTCAGTAAATTAAATTTTATTTTATTGAAATTATGATTTTAAGAAATTATAATATAACGGTTCTTTGTTTACTCGCATGATTTTTTGCTTTAGACAGGATGAAGACTGGCTGCTTTATTTCACATTTAGGTGTTAGTTATTTTGCAACACTGATTGAAGACTGTAGTAGAAACAGGTGTTCTATTGATTTTTGACGTGACTTCCATGCTCATTAACAATTCTTTAGCTGACCTGCAACGACTAATCAGCCAAAACTTCACAGAAGTGAACCACATCCTCGTATACATGATACGAAGTATAGTGTTCAGTGCAAAAAAAAAAAAAAGTATATAAACATATTGATGACATGACTCAGTGGGTTTCTTTTCGCCATTTCATATTATTATTATTGCATGGAATAATTTAAGGAAAAAGTAACAACACAAATCAGCGTTTGCATAGAATTTTGCCTTCGTTACAATGATTACATGTTTTTGATGTGATTATGAAGCAAAGGAAACTACATGTATATGATTTTGAAACCATAGAAACAATAAACATTCAAGGTTTTAGTTTACATGTGAGATGGGAAAAACAATCGATTTGTTATCTTAGACCTATAACTGACGGAATGAACATAGAACTATAAATATAGACATTAGTGAATCGACGTTGGCATTCATATATTTAGAGTTCTTCAGAAGCTAGGTATTATACGAATCTCATCGCCGGGCATAACAGGCAACGTCAAGGTGAAGGACTCGCAACAGAATTGCAATCTAATAGTAGAAATCCGCCAGAATGGTTACTTTTAAAGAGAGACAAAAGCATGTTAAACCATCCAGAAGAGTGAGTAGCGCAGGTTACATAAAGTTACCTTTTGTCCGCAGTGTTCACAAAAAGGTAACTTGCGCTGCACTCTTTGAATCTTTAAAATTACAAACTGTTTGGGTCCCTTTTGTCCATTCTGATCACTGCTCACCGAAACTGCAGCACTACTCCCTTCTCGGAATATGGAACATCCTTTGTTCTTGCAAGACATCTCGCTTAGAATAAGATTCCATAAAAGAGAGACTGAAAACTAACATAAAGACTTGGAACAGAAAAGCATGAATGCTAACCCACTCTTCAAATATTTTTGACGACTGGCATTCTTGGAGGCCAGGTTATACAACAGTAACTAAAAACACAAATCGATCTTATTCAGAGATACATTTTATGGAAGTTAAAGAAGGCTTACATGAATAATGTAAAATATCAATTTATACTCTCATAATTATTACGCAATTGTTACTTATATCAGACACTGGCGCTGAAACGTGTATGGTGATAGAATAACAATGATACACCGAACAAGGATTAAAAATCATTTCAAATCAACTGGCAAAATAGAATAATTTTTATATAGTCACATGCTTTTGATTTGGCCTTTATAGGTTATGGGGGATGTCCAAAAACGTCTTGTAATAAAATCAGACGTTTTTTACTTCGTTATCGAAACTTCGTAAAAAATGGAAACTGATTACTTACGCTGAAGAAAAAAAAATTATAACATTTTCGGATATCGTAACCCAGTTATCTTCATTATGGGAGGTAGGGGAAAAGGAACATATGCTCAAGGCTAATGACCAAAGAATCAACAGTGCAAATTTAAAATCATGATTTTTCAAAGAGCTGAATGGCTTAATTTATGACCGAAGCCATACAAATGTGGAATAATAATAATGATAATGCTTCTTAACTCTACTCCTCTAACCTAATCCCTAAACAGGAATAAATGCTATCCATCAGATCCTTAAATTAGGACTTCTTAGTAATGTTTCACAGTTCTTTATAATCTTGAATGTCTTCTTGGACTTTTATCTTCTTTCACAGAACTTTGTGCTTGGAGGTAATCAGCGTATTCTGCAAGTGCTGACTGTTCGTATTTGCTCGTATAGTGAACATTTTATTAGTGACGGTGTACAATCATACTGCATTACGTCACTGAATTACTGCAAAGTAACCGTGCAATTTTTTCTTGACATCCGTTGCTTAACATGATAAAGAGTATGGGTACACCGGTCTGGCAATTCCGGTGTACCCATAGTAGGGGTATATGTAAGTTCGGTTCACTTAAACCTTGGTATTATCCAGGTCTACCTATTCACTGATGAGACCTCAATAAAGGTCGAAACCGGTCTGGGTAGTGACCTCTCCTCATAATGAAAAACAGTAATACATCTCCTAGGAGCTGCGTTTTACATTATGAGAAAATATTAAGGATGGTGGTGGAGCTTGCTCCACCTTTGCTCCGAGTTGCCCTAGTGTTGTACCACCCAGGTGTTGACTTACACTTGGACTCACCGATAGTTCTTCGGCATGAAACTCTTAGATTTCGATCTCTGAGTTTTGTATCCGGCTTTAAAATAATGAGGGATTTATTATCCCCTTAACTTAATTAATGATAAAGAATATGAGAATTGAATTCTCTAGCTAACTTCCCGTGAATACTTAAAGGCAAAACGATGCGTCATTTCCGTTGATTTCTTTTACAATTTGCAATTTTTATTTTAACGAAAAAAAAAAAAACTTCTAGTTGCGCTGAGAGAATTTAATAATAAGAGTAGTTCCGAAATTCTTTGAAAACTGGAAGCAATTGCTTTGCAATTTCATAATTTGAATTTCACAGAAAGGGTTAAGGGAAACGTGCTGTAATAACCGAGGTATCATTAAACTACCTATGCTGAAATGGGGTTTTCCCGCCCATAGGAGATGCATACCAGAAATATGAGTTGGGAGTGAATTCTTCATGTCAGATTTCGAGAACTATAAAACTAAATTAATGATTTAAGATAGCATTACAAAGTCGTAATAACACCAAGCCCTCTCTCTCTCTCTTAAAAGTTGCGTTATTATTATTTAATGCTGTGACACTAAGTTACTTTGGAGTGCGAATCAAAGTATAACATTCTGCGAACTGGAATGCAGATAATGTAACCAACCACACAATTATCACAGCTGTTCTGATTGCTATAGTTAGTGTTATTTTTAGGTTTTGAGGTGATTTAACTTTCCTGTTCTTTGTATGTTCGCTTACTGTGACCTTATCCTAAAGAACGATGTATGCTTTGCGAATGGAAGACATTTAGGAAGATGAAATCTTCCTAGATGACTGTAAGCTAGCCGTCTCATTTTAGAGGTTTTACTTCCGAGAACTCGAGTTTTAACTTTTGCAACATACAGTTTTCAGACAGGGCTGTACTCACCTGGGTTCTCTTATTTCTTTGGCGTAATATTAAATAATAACTCGTTAAATATGTATCATTGTGAAAATGCGTATTAAAAATTTCCACTTTATTTTTATTTCATACAAGATTTACTTGTTCAGCTCTAATTTTCTAAAATTTAGTTCCTTATTTTTTTATATATATTCTTAATCCATTTTAATACGTTCTCTTACTTTAACACCATAACTTTGTTTGTGTAGAATGTGCCAATATTGCCTTTTTGTGAAGTTAAAATTATCTGCATCTGCTATCATTCTCATTTATCATGCCTTATTACGAAAATAGCCTTAATCAGCACAAACTAGTTCATCATAAATAAATAAAATGAAGCGATTAACTTTCGATCCACCGTGAACAACTTAATATTTTTTCCCCTCCTTATTCACCTTGCAGGAAATTTGTTTCACGTGTAATTACAGTTTTGGGTGGCTGGGTAGAAAGTGAAAGTCAACATCTTTTCTACCCAAAGCTTTTATTAATAAAGCGTTAGGCGACTGGAAGGTTTCATTAATAACATTCTTTGTTGCAAACAACAACCCTTCTGTTTAAGTGAACATTACAGAGTTTACGTTTAAAGGACAGAATGTGCTGGCATTCAGTTTTTCTAATTGGCTGCTGAAGAGCTCTTAGCTAAAGAGCCCTTAACACGTAAGACAATTAAACAAAGTAATTAACTTTATGCCTTCGTTTAAGATTTGATGACTGAAGTTTCTCTCTCCCTCTCTTTTTTGTGAATTTCGTTGTTGCAAAACTTCCGGCATAAATTTCTCTTACTACTCACATAGGTTAATTTATTACCTCTTTGTACCTTTTTGAATTCTGAAAATATTCTACAAGGTGTTCAAATGTTCTCTAATTATTTTTGAATTCTGGTTCAAAATTTGTTATTGTATGCCAAGATTTAGTTTTTTAGTTTTGCAATTTATTTTGCCTGATTCTCTTTCTCATAAATTGTTACGAATTCCTCTTGTTGGGGAGAGTGACCATGAGATGATCACCTGGATGGTGGCATTATCCGGGGGCTTCTATGAGAGATGGATGTGTGTCATGAAACTATAAGGCTAGTGATTACGACAAACTCAGGAGACAGCTTGCAACAATATCATGGAATGTGAGGGATTGGATGGAAAGGAGATCTGTACTTCTTGGGCTCTGCTCAAGAACTTTCTGGTGGACGCAAATAGGGAAGGTATGAAATGAATGTGTAATGAGGTAAAGCATGCAGGTTGGAAGAAGAATGTATTATGGAAGCAACAGAAGATCGCTCAATAAGGTTAGCAAAATTGCAGTACGAGCAGTAGCTAGCTAATGAGACTAAAAATTAATAAATCCTTGGGAGATCTTGAAACGTGGTCAGTAGAAGAAAGGCTGATATTGGTTCGTGAAAATAGTAGAATGGTAACCACTGCGGAGGATATAGTTGCTTCATGAATGAGCAATTCATGAAGATTCCATGCTTGTGAATGTGACATCATGCAGAACTTGAATAAGGCACTGATACCGAGTGAGCAGGAGGTATATGAGAAATTGAGTAGACTTGATGGTACGTCGCCACGTGTTTTGAGAGAATGTTCCACGGGGTTAACAACAACTTTGACATACCCTTTTAACTGTCTTGCATTGTCCAAGTTCCTAAGAGAAGTCATATACCTCCCTAAGGAAGGTGATGTGACTAATGTTTCGAATTACAGGCCAATCTGTGTGTCTGGAGTTGTGGTTAAAATGTTAGCGAGGTTAATCAGGACCAACATTCAAAACTGAGTTAACAACAGTAGACTTCTCTTTGATGGTCAGCAGCATGGGTTTGTTGAAGGAAGATCGTGTTTTAGCAATCTACTTATAATAATGTGACGAATGCATTAGATGAGGGTGATGCATACACGATGGTATATTAGATTTTGCAAAGGCTTTTGATTAATTGCCACGTGACACTGGTAGCTAAATTGGAACGGGAATTAGATAGATTAGTGCGCTGGATTGGAGATTAGCCGCCTGATAGTATCAGCAAGTTGTGTATTGGAGGAGTAATATCCCAGTAGAGGAAGTCACTAGTGGTGTGTTCCGAGGGTCAGTTTTTGGGTAGTTGCCATTTGACTTGTATGTAATGATATTGGGAGAGGTTTGAGTAGGGACATGCAGTTGTTTGCAGATGATGGAAAGTTGAGGATTGGCTTTGCAAGAGAACTTGAATGCACTGGTTTAATAAGCAAATGAATGGGATTACCAATTAAATGTCGCAAAGTCTAAGGTTTTATAATTTAGGAGGCAAAGATGGGAAGCAGAATGTACAGTTGTTGGAAATATCGTAGAAGAGATGGAGATGAGGAATCTGGTTGTGATTGTGGACAATGACCTAAAATTTCGGGGATACATTGCTGAAATTGTGAAGATAGCTCGGCGGTGATGCGGAGAACACTGACGTGTAGAAATAAGGGTGTTATGGTTCTATTGAATATGGCTTTTCTCAGGCCTCATATAGATTAATGTATATAGATTGGGTTAGCTGGTTTTCATAAGGATGAAGTGATATTGGAAATGGGTCCAGAAATGATTGACTAAGGTGGTTTCCAGTCTCTGGAATGTTGAGTATAAGTTTGTAGAGACATGTGGATAGGAGGGAGGGAGATACGGTTGAAACATATGTGTTGCTAAGGTGTTATTACTAGAATCATGTGGATGACACTTTACATAGAATTGGAAAGACGATGAAAACAAGAGGCCATCCCCGGAAGGTGTGATCAAAGTAATGAGATGCAGGTTTTTTTGCATGGAGAGTGGTGAATGATTGGAATGCATTACCTGAGAGTGTAGTGAGTGCAGACAGACGATGTATATATTTCAGACACAGTATTATAAGCTGTTTGTGTGACATTGAAACCTCTCGAATTTTTTTTTTTTAGACTCTGATAATAATAAAGAGATCAAATTTTATTTTTAATATTGTTAGTTCAAAATAATTGTATAAGAAATCATGGCAAATAGAAAAAGTGCGAAATCAGGTTGCGAGCAAATGTGCTTTTTTTTTTTTAATCGAAACTAGTATTTCTATAGACTGACGTGTTACACAAATTTCAAGGTATAAAATTTATTCATGTTGATATATTTCATGTTTCGATGCAACAAGATATATGAGAATATGTGATATGTTAATATAAGTTAACATGAAAATACTTTGAATATGCTAATATAAGCATAATATATAGTTCTCTAAAATAATTATAAAAAAAAAATTGGTTTGCATCGTGAAAATTCACTATGCTGAAAATACGTTTATGTTCCAGGATTGCTTTTATAAAGTTCACATACAGAATATTTTGGCATCGAATGAAGTATGGATATTTTGAAATATCCATACTTCATTCGATAACAATAATGCTCGAACCCGTCTGAACACAACTTTTATAAAGGTTTTCCAGTCGAAGGTGAGTTAGTTGGTGACATACGGATACGGAGGGTGTACATAAGGAATTTCTCTTCCAATAACTCAGGTTTTTCATCTCGCAAGACAGGCACACCCACCAGTTTAGGATTTGTGGTGTGAAAAGAAAACGTGATTTCTTTATTTTTCGTGTTAAGGAAGTGCCCGCATAACATAGTATACGGCTGTGAATTATCATAGAAAAATCTTTTTATCCTTTTGCTGGTATTGAGTTATATATACAAACATTCAAAAAAGTTATGGGTATATATATATATATATATTTTTTTTTTCACATGACAGATTCGAGCAACATTTCATCCTTGCGTGAAGGGTAAGGGCGAATCGCCCTGCATTATCTTTAGCTGTCATATCTTTCCTCACGAAACGACTTTGCTACTTGACTTATAGATGCATGACTGCATCACCACTGTACTCTAGCCTTAACGGGTTGTTTAGGTGTCTCTATACCAAGACACTCAATGTCGCACTTCTATTCTCTATTCCTTAAGTGAAGACGTATTGCAATATTTCTTTTACAAATTTAGTTCTGGAATTTCGTATAAATTGTAAATAGCTAAATAGTGGATTCTAAAAATAATTAGTATTCAGTAGTTTAGTAAATTTTTGCACATGATATCCTTGCAATTTGGCCCGTTTCGCATTATTATTTGACTACGTTCTTAATAAAATTGGTCTTCATCCTAGTATAAAATATACTTTAGATGTCGAATCTAGCAGCTGGATATACTCGTTAAAAGAGAAATAAACAGTATCTTTAGATATACAGTTTAGTTTTTAAAAAGACCTGTCCAGGTTATATTCATGCACATTTTTATATTCTCTTGACTATGCCTGCTATAGAGAAACAGCAGAAACCTCTTTTCCTTATCTAAGTTGCTTTTACAAAATGAGCTCCCCCCCCCCCCTTGGACAGGTTGCATCAATTAATCAGCGCAGATGTCTGTTAAATTCCTTCCTCCTCAAATATTCATAGTTTGGCCAGAAGGCTACAGTTGAATGTTTACTCGAACACCAAGTCTACATTCGTTTTCATCAACTAGCGAAGTTGATGAAAACTGTTTTGCAGACCATTTATTATAGACAAGTTGCAAAGTCTCGGGCGAAAGATGTAAATTACGCCTGAAACACACTGGTTTAAGTACTTCTATTTAGCCCTTAATTTGTAGACTCAAATATTTGCTAGAAATGATCGTCTTTGTTTAACAGAATTTTCGAAAACTTAACTTTATTGTCACGCATATCTTAATTTTTTCATGATTATTGTTTAGATTATAATAGTTATTATCAGACTATTCAGCATGACTAGCAAATGTGAAGAGATATCTTTTACTGTTTATTTCACATACCCTGCATCAAACGCGTCAAAGATCGCGTTTGATGTAGAATTAAAATGTTAATATATTCATAATAAAAATTATGAACGACATTAATTTTAATTCTAATATTGGATAATTCGTAAGATATGAAACGAAACCAACTCCATGTTGAGATTCTTAACAGTTAAAATATAAGTATTAATTTGTTTAATATAGTTTAGTATTCTTATTTCCTTTGTTTTGGCTATAGAATTAAATAGTACGTTAATTCTCACTGCAGGCTTTAAAGTACATAGGTAGACCTTCACAATTATGACATCGCTGTATGCGAAAGAGTAATCCGAACAATTTACCACTGCATTTAGAAAACGAATGTTTCCTAAATGCGATGGGAGCAGTATGCAAGTATTTCTCTCTCTCTCTCTCTCTCTCACTATCTCTCGTGTGTGTGGTGTAAATACGCGCACTCCTGTCTTCCATACACACAGGTGAATATTTCACCAGCAACTTAATGGATTAAAACAGTATTGGCATACTGTCTAATGTTTTTCATTCTGCCAAGCTCTTACAAAAACTCGTCTTGTTCTTCAGACTGCTAAGACATTATTCATTTGAAAGCCTTTAGGCAAACGTAGTTAGACCAGTTTTCTTTTACTAGACTTTTTATCAGAAGAATGATTTACCTTATGAGGCTTCTCCTATGCATCTATATTTTTAAGGAAGAAGTAAGGGATACGATCATTTGTAAGAAATCTCGGATCGATGCCATTAAACACTACTTAAGCAGAACAGCCTTTGCTTCTTATTCTGAACGTTCTTCTCATTATGCAAATATGTTGTCAGGTGTTGCTAACGGAGACACGCAATAAAGGTTTTATTTCATCGGCTACTCTTATATAATTAGCTGAATTAAGGTTTGCGCAAGAGATACAATCATTTTAAAGTTGCCCATAAAAGGGGCATCATTCTGGCTCAGTGACTGTTTTAGTATAAAACTAGTAGAGAAATTTCTGTTCAGATGAGATTTAAAAAGTAGAGAAAAAAAGTAAAACAAAGATCTTGCGAGCCTTCGACTAATGGTCTTTTACTCCGATATCATCTTGGAAACGAAGCTAACCCGTTCTTCCTCCCACCCGTATTTTTTATACGCGATATTTTATGTGCAAGAATTTCATTAAAGTGACAAATTGAATATTTTTATCCTAAAAGAGGCCGCCTCTTTTCTCGCTAGAGATGCAAATTGGTTGGTTACACAATTACTGTCAGTGACGGTTGGAGGCGAAAATGTAGTCAGTATTGTTCACGGATGAAGTAGTCGCAGATGATTGTTGAGAGTGTAAAAATGCGCTAATAAACGAACAGATATCTCGATAACATTGGAGAATTCATGTGTTCTATGCATTGACTAGAAACTCGGAAAAAGTAGATTTAATAATAATAATGAAAAAAAAAAACATTTAAATTAGCATCAGAGTTCTTATTTTGGAAAGTAACCACAAGGACCTTTTTTATATACTAAATTTTTGATATGACATTTTCCTCTAATAATCTTTGGATTTTATTTTCTGTTTCCTGTCATTGTAATTCAACTTTTAGTGGAGTACAGAAAATTACTATATACATTTCTTGTACTCTTTTAGATTCCTATCGTAAATTTAATTTTTAAGTTGACTTTTATTTGAATAATGGTTATTCTCAAGTACTTACCAGTTCTTCTGTACTAATGGTATTAAATAGATGTCAGTTTACCGACCTTGTGGAATCAGTGATACACCTGTCGAAAATGAAGACAATTTCAATAAATTTAAGTTATTTTAAAACTGTTCCTTTTATAATTTAATTTCACATATGTATTTATTAACAAAATAGAACCTCGACAAATGTTTTACTGGCTATTTTTCTACTGGAATTACTCATTATTCAAAATTTAATGCAGTATGAAGCTTGTGCATGTCTTATTTTTCTCCATCCACCACCTTCGAGTACAGCACGACACGTGACCTTTTTTTGACTGGAAGGAGGTAAGTGATATGATACATTCCCGAATAACAGGCGAATATTTATATATTGTGGACAGCGTGTTTGTTGTCATTTATAGCACATAGTTGTGTGCCGTCCTGTGCAAGTTTGTTTACAAAAACATTACGATTAAACTCAAAATTGAGATGACTTAAGAAAATTTATTAGAGATTTTTAATGCCGACTTTCATTATATTTGGCTACCTAGTTGGCTAAGTGGTGATTGGAGATTTGAAAAAAATAAGTTCCGTGTTTGGTCTCTAGAGCTGGACTATTTAAAAATAATTTCCGGACTGTAAAAAAAAATACAAAAAAAAAAAAAAAATATATATATATATATATATATATATATATATATATATAATGAATAACAATAGATTTTTTTTTTTGTAAATCTGTATTATATTATTTGCATTCTACGAAATTGAATATAATCCGTTCATAGAGAACAGAGTTGTTATATATTGAGAACGAATCTAATAGATGCTATACTTTTTTGTGAAACGCACGTGATCATAATTTAGGCATTTGAATTCATTTATTCACTTTTAAGATTCATTAGTAATAATTGCATATACATATTTAGCGGTCAGATTATCTGTATCATATTGAGGAATCAAATACCTAAATTATGATTACGTGCGTTTCGCAAAAAAGTTTAGTACCTATTAGATTCGTTCTGTAGTTTCATCTGTCATTGCGATTTACCGATGACGTAATGTTTCAGAAGCTTGAGGAGACCTGTTATACATTATTTGTTCTATATTTGTATTGTGCTTTCTTTTCCCCCTCCTGTAGATTTTTATTTTGATTTTTTTTTCAAATGTTTATTCGAATATCTAAAAATAAAGTGGGGAGGGATCCAAAGGATTGAATTATGAGCATTATTTTATGGTATCTGTTTTGTAGATTATGCTATGTTTTTTTTTTTCTTGGCTTCATTTATATAACGAATTCAATCAACATTTATTGTAGAAATGCAACAGATAATTCGTCTAGTTTTGTATCTAATAAAAAATCGTATTGTATAACTGGAATGGTTATATTTCACGAACACATTTCAGTATTTGCAACATTACTATGCATAATAATTTATGTAAAAGACTGTTCAGTAACCCGTTTTTTCCGAACACCAGATTATTAGCAACAAACAAATTACCTACTAGACGAATTTTCTCTCATTACATACTCTTGTACTACTTACTCTTTCCTTTTTAATGGGTTTCTGCGAAATTGAAAGGGAATATAATTTCTTTTCGGTCTTTTCATTTTCCTTCTGCTGAATACGTTATATTCCAAAAAGAACAGTTCTGCCCTTTCTCCAATTGATTTTTTACGTCCTCCAGCAGAGAAAGAAAGCTAAACACAACGGTTCTGTGTTTAGGTAGACCTGCTATTCCCCAGCGTTTCGTTTATTTTCATTTGCATTGATTCATTTTCTACATTTGCATTACAAACGACGTAGTGGAACTGCCATTATTTGTCCGATCGATTTGGAAATAGCCATACGTTGTCGCTAAAAATAGTTCAAATTCGAGTAGATATTTATTTAATTTAGAATTTCCAGAATGTTGTATAGAACAGTGACTTTGAACGTGGAGTTTTGCATGTTTAAAGAATTTGGATTTTTAAATTGCAAAACAGCAGTGCCTTTTTTGAGCGATGATCTTAGCACATGAAATAAAACATTTACAACCGGCAAAGATGAATTGAAATATGAGAATAAGTTTAATTAAAGTCGTGATGTGCTTTTTAAAATTCAGCATGATACTTCATAAGGATATTGCCGAGAATTTTTATTTTTATTTTGGTATGTTAGTGTTCAGATAATCATTAATATCAGCCGGTCAAAAACTTTGCAAAGAATACGACTGACTTTTAAAATACTTCTCCCTTTCTCTTTTCGATTAACTTTGTAAGCAAAGTTTAACATTTTTCGTGTTTCTCTCTGCAGAATATTTTAACGTAAGTTATTTCTTTCTCATATTATTGAAAATCAGTTGTTTAATTGTAGATATCATAACCAGTTTATACGTATTGTATAGCATGGTTTGCTTAGTTGCTGTTGATACTGTTGGAGAATCCGACCTGTGGATTGCTCTAAATATTGTCATATTGGAAATTAGTGCTATACAACATCCTCCTCCCTGTTTTAGAAGGATATATATTGATATGTATATTCCTGTTTGTTGTATACATTTGTATACTACTGTCAGTGGCATGTGAAGAAAACCTAGTGGACTTGGAAAGAATGTTATCGTAGAATTCCATACTGTAGAATTTCCATTTATGCCTTGCTTATAGTTGGCAACGTCATTTCTGCCGTCAATTACACATTTATGGGAATGCCACTAGATCTACCATAGATTTATTGCTGTTCATCATTTGTATTGAATGAATTCTATGGTATCATTCTTTAGTTGTCCCACTTGCGAAGTAAATGTGGAAAAATATTTATATAGAGATTCAAAGTGTAAAATATATTCAGATAACGAACATGTAAATTTCAAAACAGTCGTATACATAGCTCTGTTTGACACGCGATTGTTATCCAGCAGCGTGCCAACAAACGTAGTGTGTGTTCGATTTCTAACTCTCGTGTGTGTGTGTGTGTGTGGTTTGCTGCTTAAGTTCAAATAACCTTTCTCATTTCTGTTATCCTAAATAATTCATAACGAATTAGTTCAGATTTGTATTCACTGCTTGCTTAAATTATTCAATATTTGCTGATTTATAAAATAATAATCAAATATTTCAAGAGATTAAGATTCACTTTGGCTGCTCAACACCTTTCTTCCTCCTCATTGCTACGATTTGCAGCTTCCCATTACATATATTCAAATCAAACAGCGTGTTTTACACATTGGCCCAAGTTATAGCTAACTAACGTGATATTATCATTTTGATTTTTCTGAATAGTTTACGTCTCCTATTGAGATTTCAGATGAACTTTTTTTTTTATTATTATCAGTGTAATACACATTTATGTTAGGTCTGAATTATGCTCTATTTATTATTTTTTTAAAGTAGAAATTGTAAATTCTTTATCTACACAACAGTAATATTGCTCTGTAGATTTTTTAAAAAATTCTTTAATGTTTCTTTTTAGTAAATGGATACTGTATGTAAGAATGCGTTTTCTTTCTCTCTTTCAGTTTTTTTAATGTTTGTTTCTTCTGTTTTTTTTAAGCATGCCAACATTTAATCTCATATATTCATTATATTTGACAACTTCTCTCATTCTTGTAACACATCGTTTCATATACATTGTCATTCCGTACTCCTTTTCCATCAGAACTACTATCGCCTCTTGACTTCTCTACGATGCTGAAGTGTACGCTGAAAAACTACTTTCCTCGTGTATATAAAAGAAATGATGCAGGAAAACAAATGATCCCGAAGCACTGCAAATTGTTTTCGGCGAAAAAGAAGTTCTAGCCTTCACACACGATAAATGTTCACAGTAGAAGTGGCTAGAAATTGATAATGTAATTCTGCCTTTCTCCTTGTGGGAAATAGTATCACGCAACGCAAAGCTCGTAGTGCAAATAAATCGAGTTGAACCTGCCACTTGCTCCGATGATGAACCGCGATAGAGATTTTGATACACTAGTGGCAAGTAAAAATTGGCTCTTTTTACTTCACCATCAAATGGTGCCGTTGATGGGTTGAATCAAACTCCACTCTGCAATGTTCAGGAAAGATAGGAAAGTTCTTGGAATACTTTCTTCGTTTTATTTTTCTTTTCTTTATTTCTTTTTAAATTCTCCATTGCTAAAGTGGTAGACGCCCTGTCAACTAGAGATCGCATTTGCATAGCAGATTCCGACAGAAATTGATAATTCCACTGCCATTTCTTTACGTTTGAAAGAAGAAAAAAGCTTTGGAAACAATTGAAGACACGTACCACGGATATATCGACAGCTTTTAGCTTTACATATAGAAACAGAGCGGTTTAGGTTTGGTCGTTTATAACGCACGCGGTGCGTGACAGGCTTTCCTCGCGCACTCTTCTGGAAACGCGTTACCTCAAACGTTTTAATAAGAAAGGAATATGCTTTTAAAGATTGTGGGATTGCACACCACCTCCACTCGTGTCAGGGGTGCATCGCCTTTTGTCAGGTTTCATTTTTTATTTCTATGTGCACCATGTTATGCAGTACATCAGGAGAGAGGCCTAGACGCTTGTAACTGGTATTCGGAAGAATGATGTAACAGAACTGGACAGGAAAACTAATGGCCAGAGAACGCTGCAAATTGTTTGCGGCGGAAAGTTAGAAGAATTATAGTTATTTTGAACGATGAATGATTCTGGCCCGCTTGCTACTTTTACTAATTGCGCCCTTTACGGCAAGATTACCGGTCCTCAGTTTCTTTTCTTAGTTATATGTTAGTAGACCTTAGATTCACTGTGTTGCATTTCATCGCTGTCAATGTTGCAATCTGTTGTTTAAGCATGGGTACATTTTAACGGATAAAAAAGAAGTGGAGTGAAGGAAAAGACATGAATTATTTTTCATCCAAAAATATTGTTTATGTCCTGTGTTCTAATGTATTATTTTCCATAATTGTATAGCCGAAGTGTACAGTTTTGTAACATCTTTCTTGCATTGAATTGACCGTATTTTTTAAAAGGTATTATTATTTCTTAAGATAAATCGAATATAACTTTCGGTAGTAAAATTGTATGCAGCCTACAGTGATATACAGTAGTTGTGTGCAATACCATGAGATATTTTTACATAATATTTTTCTGAGTGACTGACGATTTGATAGAAAAAAAAATCATGCTGTGTTTTTATGTTTCTAAAAATCATTTCTTGATTGTTTTATTGTTTAGAATCCAGTAAATAATCTGTATCACATCATAAATGAAAAATGTTATATAGCCATAAAACTAAACAGCCATGATCTGTTTGTAGTTATGATCCAGCAGTTAAAACATACTTGGCGAGTTGACGATATTTTTCATGTTGTTACTCATTTAAGTGGATTAAATTTTTATTGTCGCTACCGGAATTTTTACGTAATTCCGATGAATAATATGTGTATACTTTGACACAGCTTACCTTTCCTGTTCGTTAACTCATAATTTCTGTTATATTAATAATTGTATTAGTATGTTATTATTTCTACGCAAAATATTTATGTCTGTTACCAATTCAGGCATATTTGCTTACTAGTGTACATGATGACTGAGTATTTGATAATTTATTCGTTTTTTTCCCCTTTTTTTTAAAAAAATTATTATTCAGCCTCCGGAAAATGGACAATGTATTTTGATAAATCTGATAATATTTGACTGCGTTCGAAAGCAGCATGAAACACCAGAATCTTATCTTACAGAAGCGAACAAATTAATCAGAAAAAGACCAATTTTCGCCAAGTTTTTGGTTTGGTTTTGGTTTTGGTTTTAGTTCACTATTTTGGTTGAGTGCTGTGTGTTTTAACTATCTTTACGATGTTTATTAATAGTGTTGTGCGTTTTTAATAGTGTAAACAAGTTGACATTCGTAGTGTTTTATTCATGTTGTGTAGCTATAAAATGGATACATCTCCAAGAAAGCGTGCAGAAATATGCTTTTTCTCAGCACGCATCCATGACTCAAAGACAAATTGACAATGAGTGTGGTGTTGGTTTGGGTACTGTTAATGCGATTATAAAAGAGTTTAGGGAGATGGGTGCCTTTTCTCCTGACAGAAAAAGAAAATTTCACATACTCAAGATCGTTTACTAGTTAGGAAAAGCAAAAGTAATCCAAGGTTGTCTGTTGTAGACTTAGACTTGGCAGCTAGTGGGATTAATGTTTCTGACTTGACAATCCGTCGAAGATTGTTGGAAGCAAGGAGGACTGCGCACAAACCAAAAAAGAAATAGCTATTGACGAAGGCTATGCAGAGAAAGAGGCTAATGTGGGCCAAGTTTACAAAGATTAGACTGTTGAAAAGTAGGAGATCATATTCTCAGGTGAGCATAATTTCTTTGTACAAGGAGAACGAGTGCCTTATGTTCGCAAATGAGCGGCTGAGAAGCCTTCTCACGGTCATCTTCAACAAGCTCCTAAACACCACAGATCCATAAAGACAAAGAACTCATCTTCTAACAGGATCTCGCTCCATGCTACACTTCAAAAAAAGTGAAAGAGTTCCTAAAAAATCACAACATCCAATTTCTTCAGTGGCCAGGTAACTTTCCTAACATCCCAATAGAAAATTTGTGGGCCATAGTGATAAAAGTGACCTGTAAAATTAAATTGTGATACAAAGGATAACTTAATATCCATTATAAAAGAATGGTTTCGAGATGCACAAATAAGAAAAATGTGTTCTACGTTGGTAGAGTCCATGCCTAAGCGAATTAATGAACTTATTAGGAACAGAGGAGTACATATAAATTATTAGTACAAATTAATCCGAGTGTTCGGATTAATTTGTTCGCCACTGTAGTTCCTTTTGCTTTTCCTAACTAGTAAACGATCTTGAGTATGTGAAATTTTCTAATATTTTCAAGCAAAATAAATACTTAATTGTCATTCATTTGCTGATGAGAGTACATTTAATTCATCTTTCTCATTGGACAGATCATACCTTCAATCGTCAGACAGGATTGGATTTTGATCTTCCTGGACATCATAGCTTCAGTCTCTAAAAATCTAGGCATTCTTTTCTGCTCGAGACGCTACGTTTCGCCTCTCCAAATCCGCCCCTCCTCAGGATACTGTTCAAATGTTTGCGGTGGTTCACCCAACACATCCCTAAAAATTCTTATTGTGGAGGAGAGAGCGATTCTGCTGATAGATGATCCCTCCCTCACTGACTTATTTCATCCACTGTCTCACTATTTCAGCTCTTATGTCTTTTCTATAGCTAATTCCACGGTCACTGCTGCACTGAACTGGTACCTGCTATTCCTCGTCTTTTTGTTATGCTTGTTATAACAAGAGAGCAACCACTTCTCGACACCCCTTTTCAGTCAGTTCTAGCTCCCTTTTCGACTAGTGTAACACGGCAAACGGTTTTTCCACTTCCTGATGTATTCCATCTACCACTGTCCTCCGTAATAGCGTTCCTGTTAAAGTTGTCTAACTGAATCTCCTACTCTTCAAGAAAACTGTCAATTTCTTCTTTCCCAATCTGCACCTACACTCCAGACATCACTAATGTGCTGTAAGTTCATCTAACTCTTGTGCATGATCGATTTAAAAAAAAAAAAATTGTATTTCCTCCTTAATTTTTAGTGATTATTGGAACTAGACACCATCTGGCACTTCTGGACAGTCCAGAAAGAGAACTACTCTCAGGCTAAAATGTGACCAGCTGACTGAGGAAGAAACCTTGTATTTTGTGTATTTCTCCCCTTTGAAGTAATGGTAATCAAATATGAACGAACTATTAGATTCTTTTCTACTCACTTTACATTTTTGTGCTTAGCGTGACCACTCTTCACGGTTACTCTATCAACAGAATGTCAATAATATATAAAAGATAAAAGTAATTGAATTAGCAAAGTAGCTAAATAATTATTCAAATATATCCTATTCTCAAAATAATTAGTTCCCATTATGTCTGCTATACCGTTATGTCACAGATACTGCTGTCATCTCATGCCGACTTGTTTGCATGGTTTCCGTGCAGTTTATTCTGCTTTGATCGGTGACTATCGGCGTTCTCTACATAATTTCATTTATGTAACGAAATTTAATACATTACTTCATTTATTATTGTGTTTTAAAATTTATATTTGCCTTCTGAAGATATGCAATACTGTATTACAAAAAATGACTGTATTCAAGGGAACCGAAATTTTTTTTTTTCAATGTCACAGTTTTCGAGGAAAGAGTATACTTATAAAACAAGAAACCTTGATCTCTCTCTCTCTCTCTCTCTCTCTCTCTCTCACACACACACACACACACACACACACACACACACACACACACACACACACACACACACACACACACACACACACACACACACACACACACACACACACACACACACACACACACACACACAATCTTGCAATCCGCCATGAGGAATTTTTGAACATCGCTTGTGTAAAGTCAATGATAATTTATTTCTTATGAAAAACTATCATTGATTGGACAAGTGATGCTCAAAACCTATGGCGAGTTGCAAAGTTTTGTGTGTGTGTGAGAGAGAGAGAGAGAGAGAGAGAGAGAGAGAGAGAGAGAGAACTGTCATATATGGATGACTCGGTTCTGTAAATAGTACACGTGAATTTTCTTATAATAGACCGGCAATCTGTTGCTCTCATCAGTAACATAATATAACATATTTAGAAAATCCTACATAGATTTTTTTTTGTGTTCTTTTAGCATTGTCGAGTTGATTTTAGCCTTAACAAACTATCTTCTTCAACACTGTAAACTGCATCCTGTTCCTGGAAGACTGAAATAAAATTATATAGACTCTTTTACACCATTGAACTTAATCGTCTTGTTGAAGATAAAGATCTGCTCAGACGTATTTGTGGGTATCGAGACAAAGAAATGGCCTTTGAAATGTGGTGCTATAGAAGAACTCAAAAAATCTCATGGACAGAACACGTGACACATACAGATGTCCTACAGAGATCGAGAACACAGATATCTTTATTACAGGAAATGATTCAGAGAAAGATGAGATTGGCAGGACATGTACTGGCAAAACAGAGGATACTAACAGTTTTAGAAGGAACAATTATGGGAAAAAGGATCAAGAGGTAAAAAATGAAGGGCATGGTTCGAAGATATAAGATCATGGCCAGGATCACATGGGTATGCCGAAATATAAAGGAAAGCTACCAACAGAGAGAACTGGAAGGACATGGTGCTGCACTCTCTCACTGAGGAAGCTACATGAAGAAGAAGAAGAAAGTAAAGTTCATATTTGGTTGAATGAAATCGATGGTGAAGCTAGTATGAATCCTCTCAATGTGTGTGTGCGCGCGCGCGGGAATGCACGAAAAAAAAACTATCAAATCCCTTTGATAGTTAAGATGGAACTTGTAGTTTTCATTGGGTCCACGAAGCTATTTAGTGGTTATGCCACTGGAAGGGAGGCAGGAAAGTTTTATGGAGATCGATGATAATCTTCTTGCATTGTCACAGTAAATTATAAAATGGTTTCACCACTGAGCTGGAATTCAGTATCTTTCAGAACGTTATCATCGCTTTTGGAGATGATAAAGCGTGTATCTTACTGACGTGATCCCGTACTCGTACAGAACGGAAAGAAAAAAAAAAAAAAAAGAAAGCAACAACTACAAAAAAAATCCCTGGATTTTCTTCGTTTTGAACCGGAAGTTCAGTTGTGACGTGAATTAACCGGGGGATTAAAAGTCCATCGAAAGATGGAAAATCATGACGTCATTCATACTCAGGATATCACCAGATTTCCTGTTGCTGATCCTAATGATAGGAGTGCGTGGTTAATTTTTTTAAGATTGTGATCTACATTTAACCATTTGAAATGTTGAATTTCAAATGTTTCATCTTATCACCAATGATACACGTATCCCTTTAATTAGTATCTCGTTTGTTGGTACATGGTGTGAACAAGCTCAGTCTCTCCGTAGTAAATAATAGAAAGAAAATCCTATTTTTAAGAGCTACTTTCTTAAGTTATAAATTTTTTAAATTTTAATATTGTTTATTGTAAGTGTACAGATATGTTACTTGAATTTTATCAGTTCTTTGTTGGTAAAATTTAAGATCGTCTATCTAGAGGATATGGAGGTCCTGTTCTGATTACATCCCATTAAATGTAAAGCCTTTTAAGTTCCGTTAGAATCATAAAATGTAAGTTGTTTTATGATGTGCACTTTTTTTTAAGTATCTAATTTCTAATTCTAATTTTAAATATCTAATTTCCTAAAATGAAATGGTGTGGAAGGAATATATTTTTAGAAATGTAATTATAAAAGTATTCATGTTTTATATTTTTCATCGTTAATTTTCTGCAGATAAGCCAATTTTTGGCTTATCTGCAGAAATCAAAAATTGGACCATCGGAAGGGTTCTCTATCTATTAATATTATTTAAATTATAAAGTGTGTATAAATTTATGCCATTTCATAACATTAAGAAATATGAAATATTTTATTATCTGTGATTTATATGGCTTTTAAGTTCCGTTAGAATCATGAAATGTAAGTGCTTTTATGATGTTCACTTTTTTTTAAGTACACTTTAAATATCTAGTTTCCTATTTTCATTCTATGTTATAACTGTATTGTGATAATGGTGCTTTGGGAATTCTCAGAGATGCATCACGAATGCCGAAGTCGAGTTTAATCCTGTGCGCTCGTGTTGTAGTTTTCCGTGTATCATGTAATCTAATCCACTAATGCAAAATATTTGTAGCCGTAGTCTGTCTCTCTCACTTTAGATTACCATATCAGTTTTAAAATGCATCTGTGTTATTCTTCTGTACATCTGTGAATAGAAACCGCCTTGCTCTTCTGGCTAGCATCTGAGATCCCAGCATTTTCCGTAATTCGGTGGCCGAAGTTGGATTTAGAATATTAATGAAAGAAAAATGCAGTGCATCGTTTAACGGAAGTGAAATTTAATGTCGAATTTAAAATGTAATAATCCGTTCTTACATTCTTGAAATAGCTGAGGTGAATGTAGTCCCGCTAAGATAATGAAGTATAAAAAGAATTCCGAGAAATGTGTAAATTCATACATTCTGTACCAAACTTTATTTGAAACGGTTGCTTGCTTTGTCACTTGCATTATCAAACTCAACTTTTAGGAAGAGCAGATTCTCTCTCTCTCTCTCTCTCTCTACTGATGTCGGAATAATAAAGGAGAAACCGGGGGAAGAAGTGCTAGAGCGGCGCACCATGAAATCGGAAAGGCAGTAGCGCAAGTCTTCGGTCCTCGTCGTCGCTGTCACTATCTCCTACTTTCCTCTGGCCTCCTCTTGTCACATCTGCCGTTGTACGGAGATATACCGCCGCGCGAATGTGTGTGTGAGTAGCTTGGTTAAGGCGGTCGCTTTTATTAACACAAAATTCGAAAGGTGAATAGGTCGTGTAGATGACTGGTTGGGTGGAAATAAAAGGACAGAAGACGGAGAGGAAGGGTAATTAAATTTTGACAGTTCGATTGAGTTTTGGAGATAAACTTTTTAGATAAAGGTTGATGGATAGCAGGACATTGGTTAGAGAGATATCGCGAAACTGAAAAAAATCGTCGAAACTTTCATAGTGGTTTGGGAGTGTGAATACATAGCGCCTTTTTTGCAAAATTGCCATCGAATAATGAGTTTATTAGTCTATTGGATATTATAATGACGTTAAGTTTAGTTTTATAATTAGAATGACTATTTAGCTCGACTGCTAAAGTTGATATATCTACTTGAGATGGTAGCATTTATTGTTCATTTACGCATGCATGCACAAAATCGCCTTCTTTCTCTTTCACCGTTTTCTATGTATATTTCTGTTTACCTGAAAAACCACATTTCCGTGGCCCAAATCTCTGGTTAAAGTTTGTAAAATAGACACAATATTGCAGTTCATATACTTGTTGAATAGGTTCGGTTGCTCGAGCATAAATATGAATAACGAGAATAAAACCCCCGTTTTTTAAAACCTTAAAAATGGGGATGTTATTCTTAAAAACTTTTAGAACTATTTGAAGAACATCTCATAGACTGGAATGATAGCTCCATATTCGCCTTTTATTTCGTTACATTTCGTTAATGATTTTTTAAGTGTAATATAAAAATTTTATATTCGCTCGCAATTCGGCACTTATCAACTGCATTGCAAGGCTGCCTACAGAATTGCTCCTGGTGATCATCTGATTTCTCTCTTAAGTATTCTCAAGTGTTTAATTTACCAGAGGGGGGGGGAATCGGTTTATTAGCAAGGGGAAAAAATCAATCTGCACACTTTTCTGATATATATCTAACACTCCTTTCGTCTTTTTTCACCCTGCAACGCAGTTCAACCGTCCAGAATATACCATACACGCATTTTATTGGCCTTAGTTGCTTCTGCCGTAATTCGAAACAACCACACTCATTTTTCGTGCAATAGACATAAAGTACGATGTGGTCAATAAATAGATTTTCATTTATCTCTCCTCCTGTATTTTGTCTTTAAAAGTAATTCGATTTACTTTTCTTTAACGTCTATAATATTTAACATTGTTGTCGTTTCCCATTATTATGTTGAGTAGGCTAGCAGTAGATTTGCAGTGCTCCACATCAGTTTCTAAAACTTTATTCTTTGTTTGGATTTTTTTTTCCATTTTCATTAATCATTTCTCAATTTCATGTTTAATCATATGTTATCAACGGCATTGCAAGGCTGCCTACAGAATTGTTCCTGGTGATCATCTGATTTCTCTCTTAAGTATTCTCACGTGTTTAATTTACCAGAGGAGGGGAAATCGGTTTACTAGAAAGGGAAAAAAATTCTGGCACGAGAAAAACATATCAAATAAATCCGATGATAAGTGAACCCCAAACTGTTATTTGCGAAGCGTGTTTGGCGGAACCAACGGTTGTAGTACTTATTAAAGAAATAAAATTAACACAATATTTCTAAGTTGCATCACTTTTAATTTGTTAGGTAGAACTAGGACTTCATTAAATTTGTGATGAAATTCGGAGTTTGGCTTGTTTATGCCTGTACATCGTGTTCTTAAGTCAAAAAAAAAAAAAGAGATAGCGAAATTAATGTTGTTGCATAAATTTGTATGGAAAATTAGTCTCCGCCTTTTACTAATTCGCTAATTCTATTTTCTGACTCCAATTTAGAGCACTTGGATGGAAACTTACCGCATATTAAGTGTTTACCCTTCTTAAGCTTTTGATTATTTGTCGAAGCATTTGTAAGTTCCAAGCATTACTTAAAGTATTGTCGAAAAGGAGTATCATTCATCTTGCGCTACTATTTCAAATATGTTAAATACGGTCTGTTTATAAATTATTTTACTAGCTAGCTCTTAGTGCTAAAATATCCCATTTTTGTTTTTCCCCCATTAAAAATATTTATGGCATAATCTGGTTATGAACAAAATAGTACTAATTTAAAAAATAAAATAGTACTTAAAATAGTGAAATACTCAAAGCAGATCCCGTTGTTAAGCAGAACATCGTTGTCTCTAGACAATTGATATCGTATTATAATGAAATACAACATCCGTCTGGATCAGACGAATAGAGAAGTTCAGTAACACTTTTTATCATGCGTTTTTTTATTGCACTAGCAAGAACGGCACTTGCCCTTTGCTTTAAAGGCCTGGGTAGGAATCCCATCTAGGAAGCATCATTTATAAGGACTTTTTCCGTTGAAGATAAGTTAGCCAGTTTCATGCATTGTTGGTAGTTTCCCTCGCAGGATTCGAATCTGCAGGTTCGAATCCTGTCGTGAGCATCTGCGTTTGCGATTTTCTCTAGGTGGGAGATTAATTTCATCATCCGGTGTGAGACCGCTGTCTTTCTTTATTGAAGGCCTGAAGTGACTCGAAGTTCTGTTGTCTCTAGAGCAGGGATTCCGGATTAAAAAAGTAATAAAATTAAAAAACAAAAAACAAAAAAAGCATCCAGAATGTAAAAGGAAAAATATCCTAACGTTATTAATGTACTGTGGGTAGGATGTTTTTTTTTTTCGTTCACCCACACCGACGAAAGATTTACAATCTTTCGTCGGTGTGGGTGTCCTCTTAGAAAAGACCATGACCTACTCTTAGAAAAGACCATGACCTACATGACACTGTGGTCATGGTCTTTTCTAAGAGGACACCCACACCGACGAAAGATTGTAAATCTTTCGTCGGTGTGAGTCATGGTTTTTTCGCATCATCTTGGCAAAAAAACGCTTGTTTTTCTGTTCCTTTACCTGCTAACCACACCGGTGGGAGGCGCGTAAAAAATTCTAACATTCCTTCATCTCTTCTTTTAAAACTTATTTCAGTATTAAAAAAAATCACTTTTTTGGGTCTTTAAATAGGACGATGCTACATTAGTATAAGACACCCGACAACATACATATTGAAATTAATAGTTTGGGCAGATATTCACAAATTAATACGTTTATTCATGAGTTGTAAAGTATCATGTTTTTTAGGGGAAACAATTCATCGTTTTGCACTACAGGCATCTTGACCACGTGTTATGAGTTGCGTCACAAATAAAAAAAATGGAGAAAAAGTCCTCTTAGTAAAGAAAATTTTGGAAAATGTTGCCTTTGTCTCAACACTTTAACTTTAATTCACTTTAGTTAACATGCTTATCGTATATCAGTTAAGATAATTCATCATACCAATTCCTGATGTGTATCCTCCGGGGTGTACAGGATATTACATAGCACTACATGAAAAATTTAGTTAATTGCTGACTTCTTATCAACAATTTCCCTCCGAATTTTTCTGTTATCTGTCAAGACTCCAATAATATCATATCTTATATTTCTGTCTTCTAAAGCACATCATACTGAATCAGTCTACCTAGATCTTGGTCTTCCTCTGGGTCTTTTTCGCATCATCCTGGCAAAAAAGCGCTTGTTTTTGTATTCTTTTCTCCATTCTGTTTAAGTGACCATACTTGAAATAGCTCTGCTAACCCCACCAAGTTCTTTCCTATTATTTATCTTCATTTTTAATATGATACTGCCATTTGATGCCATCAGGTCACTCTCCTAATCTTTCTCAGAACTGTTATATCTGTGGCCTCCAGTCTTTGATCAAGTGAGTACTAAAATAAAGGGCCCAAAGGCTTCATAATGCTGAATCTAATATCCACTTTGCTTATGTAATTTTGATCAAGTGTTTTATTTCTAACCCAGTTCTCAGATCCATAAGTTAAAATTGGTTTGAACGATGTTTTGTATGCATCTAATTTAGTTTCTTTCTTATTCCATATAAATTTACTTAGTTGACTTCTACCATACCAGCTTTGTTAATTATGTTATTTATTTCCATATTTAATTTGCCATCTTCACTAAAAAGCGTGTCTAGATAGCTGAAATGTTTTACTTGTTCTGTGGGTTCTTCATTCAGGATGCAATTGATGTTTTTACCAATTTTCATTATCTTTGTATTTTATTACTGATTTTCATGCCAAATTTATTACAGCAGTTATTCAATTCAATGAGAGATTCTTGCAGACTTATGCTTGGATTTATTTAGGAGAGAAGTATAACATCGTCTGCATAAAGTAAAGAGCCGAGATTAACATCTCCAATTTTGAAATCAGGTTTAATACCGCTTTTCTTTATAATGTGATGAATAACAGTGGAGGTAATGTCACCCTTGTCTCACACCTGATTAAACATCAAGCAAATTCTACACACATATACAACCCCCCCCCCCCCAACTGCAAAAAAAGTGTAGATCCTTCTGCTTTTATTCTAGTTTGCTGTATGTCATCTCATAGTTGGGAACTAAGTATATGTTTCATTATTTAATATAGACATATAATCTGGGTTTCAAACTATAACCTAGAACAGTGGTTCTCAAAGGGTGCGCCCTGTGGTATTCCAGAGAAATATGTGTCCAGATATTAAAATAAATATAGTTACTCTATTATACCTTTTCATTACGGATATATCGCTCTTTTTGTCAACACATCATTATTATGTTAATTAACAGCGGTTTTTCTTGCAAAGAGAACAAGAATGTGGTTTATTCTTGTATATAGTGCGCCTACAATTATTTGTAGGATTTTAAATGCGCCCCAACTTCGAAAAGTTTGAGAACCACTGATCTAGAAAGTGAATAATATTACATGTTCTAATTAAAATATTGAAATGAATGCTTCGATACCTTAAATATGAGAAATATTTAAGAATAATTCAGAATAATTTAGTATGCGTCTTAGCGCATACTAAATTATACTGAAGAGGGATGTGAACTTTATCAATGCATGTTGCTTTTTAAGCGAATATCAAAATATTGGCTTTGGTGGCTGAGATAGTACCCTTATTTCTCCTTTAAACAGGCTGAGGGATCGAATCCTGGTGAAACTTTGTCCAGCTTTTCTAAATTAAAATCATGAAAAACCAGATTTTCATAGCCCTAGTGAAACACTACCATCAACTTGATTAATGGAGACTCGAAGAAATATAAAATTATTCTTAGCCTTCAGCTAATCTTACATTTGTCTTTTCTTTTTTCATTGTACTAATATCCTATAAAGTTAACATCCTTTTTAGAGCGTGGATCGACATAAAGAAGTCATGTTAATACTCATGTCTCTATAAATATGCTCGTCAGTGGGAGTAGATTTTACTGGCTGGCGAGTAGTTGCAAATTATACAAAATAGAATATATTTTATTTTGTTAAAAATAACTCTTCCAGTGTTATTTGGAAATAACGCTGGAAATTTTGAAATATAATTTAAAAAATAAATAGGCGGGGAGGGGCTTAGACAAATATATATATATTTTTTGTACTTTTCGTTTAGGGTTTTGTATAATTTGTCGAGGCCTGCTTATTCGTTATATAGAAATAACGATCTTTGTGTCTTTTATTTTTTAAATAAATCAATAAATAAACGGCGTTATGTTATGAAATAGTCACATTATATAAATATTTGTGGCCCATCTTTCATGTCTTACTTTATCACTTAACTAATGTTTGTTTGTCATTGTGTGCATTTAAACTGACGATTTGTACTTTTTTTAAGTAAATTAGAAGAAAGGGGGAAGAATTACAGTATCATTGAACCTAATTTGAACTGCCTGCGACTCCTGTGTTCCTTTAGCGGAACTGAAAGTAAACGTTCTGCGTCGTTTCCAGCCGTTTTTACCTTTGCTAGTAATTCTCTCCTGTAATTTGTCTCCAGCTCGTTTATTTCGACTTCATCTTTACAGTCTCTGAGCTCACTCTTTCAGATTGAAAGGACACCAGTTTTGTTACTCTACTAATGACCTTTCTTGATCGACTCTAGTAATCACCAGAGTCGCTGTCCCTACTATTACCATTGAAAACGGTTTTGTACACTTTTGAACTGTCTCATTAGCTGGCAGTCACCAAGAAGTCAAGAATAATGGTTTATTTTATTTTTTTCTCTCTGTGCGTGTGTTTTTATTCATCTAAGGGAATTCTTTTCTAAGAGAAACTGGATAGCAGTGTTGTTCGAAAAGTTTAGAAGAGGAATGAACCTAACGTCTAATTGCAAAACGAAAGTTCGTGTAGCTGTTTGAGTTCAGTTTATGGTTGTAACATATTTATTCAGTAAGCTGTCACCACTCAACTATATTCCTGTTAAATCTGTATTTTACTAGCACAAAAAATATTAAGAATTTCTTGAAGACTGCGGTATAAGAAACATTACAATATTATAATGAAAAACAATATAACAGTACCATCCGGTTTAGGGTACAGTTAACATTGAAAATAAGACAAGTATTTCAGTTAGCAGCTTATTGATGTGATATATCCATCGAAGTTTCAAGATAATGATTGATAGTTTGATATCCAGTGATATCATCATAATGTACATTGTTTAGTTTTCCATCATTGAAGTATTTCGTTTGTGTCAGAGACGGCATTGATGTAGGTTTTGCAACTTTCAACTCTATAATTTATTCTTTATTTCTGTGACTAAAATCTTTATGGTAAACTACATAGATTATTTTACTCTGTTGTGCATTCTGCTTGAAGAATACAGCATCAACAACAATTAAGGACAGATTATCAATTAATTTTGAAATGTGATGGGCAGACGAGTCTGTACATCAGACAGTGACAAGTTGTCTGGAAAATCTGGTTCAATATATTAGTTTAGAACATGAAGAATCTTTACCAACTGAATCTCTCAACTGAAGGTGAGATAATTCTTCTATGGTGGTGGAAAGGATTTTTTCCTCTCCCGACGGTGACGAAGATGTAGCAAACTATAATGTATTCGTATAATCACTTTCAGATCACCCTGATAGGATGTCATTTTAAATTTCTGAGTTTATCCTGTGAATTTTGTACCAAGGTTATTTTTAATAATCATTTTATAATTTATTGGAATATAGGATCAGGAAGTGCCTCATTGAGGAAATCAAGTCAACATTATTTGTGTTGGACAAATCATCGTTTGAGCAGTTTCTCCACCTATTTAATCGCACATAAAATTGCCACCCCTCCCTAGAATGGAGAACTCGAAGATGTTTCTCAATATACTGGTATAAGCCAGTATAAACCTATATAGTGGTTTATATATTTCGAACACCGAAATCTTTCGATTCGAATGAAATGGAAATGAATATGGAAATATATATACATTTTCAATGGTCTCGGAGGAAAATTTGGTCAGCTAGCTGTATCGTGTGTGTATGAAATGGGAACTAAGGTTAGTTAAAAAGAAATACATCCACTCATAGTAGATTTTACTAGCCTTAATTACTATGCTACACAGTTTCGATAGTGTTTTTACATAGTTCCGAATATTTTGTGCTCTACTAGAATCAATAATTAGTTCATACATGAAACTGTCTAGGAGAGTACCTGACAAGAAATCATATTCTTGCTGTAATCATATCAACCCAAGCTTAAACATAAGCGTGAAGTAACTTCAAGACTAGTTTAATTGCATATATAAGCTGTTGACGTCACACCCGTTGCATTGGTATCCCATGATGCAAAAACAATATGTAAAAGGTCGAAAGCCAGACCGGTTTCGACCTTTTCTGAAGTCTTATCAATGAAAGCCAGACTCAAAATGATACCAAAGTTTAATTAATGCAGAAGAGTGTTTAGTGAGACTGAAAAACCTTCGATAATACGCACGTATCCGCATTGTTATTTATTTATTTATTTTCAAATAAATGATTCTGTTCCAGTCAGACCAATAATAAGACGCTTTGTATTGCCAGTACAAGCATTGACATTTTGCAAAGAATTTGAGTGCAAATGAAGAATTTTCCAGAATGCCACTCTTTACCAGGAGAATATGCAATGAATTGATTGGAATTACCACTGAAACAATAAGGCGAGGGCAGTGTATGTAATTGTGTTCTCCAGCTAAGCGGAGAACACACGCTTCCAGGATGGAAAAAAAACCCTGTCCCCTCTGATTTCGTGTCCCAGCATATCAGAGTTGTTATTATTATTATTAACAGTAGGTCAGTAAGATATGAACGCTCAAAATTATTTCTTACTGCTCAGCATCTCAGATTATTTTGAGATGGCTTGCTCCCAATCTATCCAGTACTGCAATGTGACATCCCACTCGGGATGTTAGCGCGAATTCACTGTCTTTTCTCCAAACTCGTCGCTTGGAGTTGTCCGATCCTATTTTAAAATTGTTTATATTTCTTTTTTAAGGCAGTTCTACCAACGTAAGAGTAGGCACTTGTATATGGTAATCTCTGCACTGCACTGCACTGGTTTTGGCCAGCATACACTCATATTTGAAAGTAAAACGTGTAAAAAGTGGTCTTCCGAAAACCACAGATGGAATGCCTAAAACTCAATCTAAAGAAACTTCATACGGACTTCTACTTATTTCTCTTGATGAATATGTATTCCACAGTCAGTGAAGGTCCATGACTTTATCGGCTATTCTAATGTGGATTCGAACCAAAAAAAAAATATATATTATTTTGGTCCTTATTTTGTCAGGAACCTCGTATTTACTATTTTTCTTTGCGTCCGAATTCCATTCCCTTGGACAAAAGACTGCACACCATCTGTTCATTATTTTTGTTTCAGACTGCTATTTCGTACAGTTTCATCACCATCCATCCCGTTGTTCCCTGTTTGTAGTCACAACCAGAGCTTGACAAAATACGCTCGCCTACTAGCCACGTGCTAGTAGGCGAGCGTATTTTGCTGGCTGGAAATTTGCTGCAGACTGGATAAAATAGTGTGATTTTTAGTTAATAAAGTAAAAAAAAAAAGCTTTCTAAACAATTTTTTTAACTTTAAGAAAACACAGATTTTTTTTTTCTTTTTAATATTAATCATAAACTTTGATAGTTGGTTATCACTCTCACCAATGCACAGTGTTCTTGTTCGCCATGATTAAAATAACTATGCTCTCCATCCGCACTTAGGTATCTTATGCTTGTGCAGTTATTTTCCTCCACAGAATCCTGTGAAAGGGGTTTAGTAGTATGATGATTATATGAAATCTAAGAATAGAATAAGGCTTCTAGGTCATCAGTTAATTTGCTTGAACCAAAATGGTTCAAAGAAATGTGCAGTTGATAGGTAGTATGTTTCTAGAATTATGCGTCATATAAAGGGCCATTCTAGTAACAGATATTAATGTACTAAATTATATTTTGCAAAACATATGCTGTTTTAACTATTCTTCCTATTTTTATTTACTTTTTCGATTAATTCTCATTCAAAGGAAATTCTCCATTCATTTTATGGAACTCCTATTGATATATTAATCACAGCAAGTAAATTTTTGTGTGGCAAGAGGTGTTTAGTATAATTTCTCTATCCTTGAAAGTCACAATCACTCAGGTTCACTATATTCAGGAGATGTTGATGAAGCCAATATTTTTAGCACATACCAAATTGTCCTTAAGGACAATATTCATGTTTAATTTTCAGGATGTTTCAATAATTTTGTGTATTTCTATTCTTCTTTTCTAAGTTTGCCATCTCTATGTAACCTTGCATGTCTCATACTGTATTAATCACTAAAAGTATTCGTATAAATAGCATTTATTGAAATAAATTATATCTATAGAGATGAAATCTTAGTCTGGACGTAACGTACGCTTTACTTTTTTTATTTATGAAAATAAACATATCTAAAGCTACTTATCTACTAATATAATTAATCATATAAGTCTCATACCGAAAAAAAGAGGAAGTTTGTTTGATTTAATTACTATAACACAGTTTCACTATTAAGAATTGTGATTACGAATATAAGCGCCTATTGAAGATTGGCCTAGTATTAGTATGCTTAATAGATAATCAAAATTCGAACTTGCATTGTAATCACTATTTAGATGATTGGTTTGCTATTCCAACAAGGCAAATGTATCTTCCGTAATTAGAAAAAAGTCAGTTTCATGATATCCTTTCATTATGTTGTTTTTGCTATAATTGCGTAAGATAAATTGGCTTCAGAATAGTAAAACACGAAAATGCATGACTAAGAGGGTGGGATTCTGGCATCCTAGCTTTCGAAAGGCATTCCGAAATTAGCCTCAATTAATTGAGTCATGTCTGGGAAAGGGAGTTTGTTGCAAAATGGATTGCTAGGCTCAAGGATATGTCTGCATTGGAGCCGCACATAAGTTTTTTCTCGACTGTTGCTGAATATTCAATTAACATGTAAATATATCGCAGCATGTGACACCTAGAAAGGATTACTCTTCCATTCAAGTGAAATTCATTAAAGATATCAAATGGCATTGGATTGGGTAACCAAAATGAAATTGCTCATTAATTCGCCTTTTCACCTTGTGATTTTCAATAATTTAAATTATTAATTTGAATTTGAACAAAGACAGTATTGCTGTATATTAACACTGTGACAGCCGGTATTATTTTAAAAATGTTTTCATTTGTAAACATGCTTGATGACTTACTTTTGATTGATGACATCTTTGTGAGGACTGTAACTTGAGCAACAGGATACTTCCGAGAAATCCCCCCCTAAAAAAAAAAACATAATCCTTGCAATTTCCAGACATTCATCCGCTTTCTACACAAGTTGAGACATCGAAATTAATCCTTATTGAAAATGGCAAATAAGGAAAGGAAGCAGCTGTTCGAAATAGGTTGAAAAAGTGAGATATGATTGTAAGCATATTCATTAGAGGCGATACTGTAGATCTCTATAACTTTTGCCAAAAATAAAATATTAGTTCGTGTATTGGAGGTGGGGGTTAGCAGTTATCATATCGATGCGGAATACAAGTTTCTGTATATTTTTAGCTTAGGCCAAACCATTATAAATTTCAAGATATTCAATTTGAATATGCTAATTTGTCAAAAATTTATATCACTTGATTACTAACAAAAAAAGTAACGAACTCACAATAAAGGAAACAACTGCTTGCGAAAGGAAAAGAATAGGAAATGACTTGTTCGAAAATATGCATTGAATGGATCTTTGCGCAGCAGCGTTCAGTTTAAATGGCAAAGATAATAAATATGTGTAATTAGGGATTTAAGGTGAAAGAAGCAGTATCAGAGCTGATCTAACTGATGTTTTTTGAAACTTTACCAATGAAGTCGGATAATGAGAGAATGAAATTGAATTTTTTTTTTTTTTCGTGGAATAAAAAATATTCAGGAAAAAGTGAAGTCCATGAATTATCAGAATCCTATAGGACACAGTGTGTTAATCCATAAAGTGGGATAAAGAATTTTATTAGTAATTATTAGGATGCATTATGTACACTTTTTCTGCCAGATGGATTAAAGGCGTGTACGAGGTCTTAGCAGTGATCGCTGGTTTTTTGTTCGTGCGTTGGCCAAAAAAGTCCCACTATATATATATATATATATATATATATATATATATATATATCAATGCGTTGACATATTTTAATTGTTAAATAGGTGTGTGACAAAATTCCTGAATACAGTATATCTTGGCCTGAATTTAAAAACATTACTCTTTTGAATTAGATAAAAACGTAGATTAAATGCATTGCATGCAGCCATGTAACTCCCAAGGTGAAAGATATTTCATTCTCAAGTTGAGAGGATATTCCGTTCATAGGTTGTTCACTATTAGCACGATGTTCCAAATAAACTGACCACTACGCGCGCGTGTATTTTGGGGGACGGAGTTCTCTGTAGTAACAATTTTTATTAAGATGATGAGATATGCTACCTGGATGTTTCCATGGCAGCAATATATACCGCTAGCGTTATGTCAGATTTAGAGCATATTATGCAAATCGCAAACGAATGATTGTAACAAATTAGTGTCTTGTGTAAGAGTACGACATACGCAAAATTAACAGCTATTATATTGTCTTCACTGGAACTGCTAAACCCTTTGATTAATTTCAGCGAAAATATTTATCAATGATCCCTTAAGTGTTATCGGTTAGCAGAGCCCTTCAAAATAAATAATAATAATAATAACAGAGCCATAATTTATTTGATGTTTGACTGAAAATATTGAAGACTTGGTAAAGCTATTAATAGATATCGCACTTTCTCAGATCGAATTCCAGACGTCAAGACCTTATATAATTATCACTTTTCATTATTTTCAGATTGATATACTTCAATCAATTCAAGATTATCATAATGATTTTTTTTTATGTCGATTCCAGATTTTATTTTAAGTATGGTGACATTTCAACAATGATTTGTCATCTATTCAATAGCTATTTTAATATGACATTGCTTCAAAGACAGTTAAAATTATTAATTTAGACACTAATACTAAAACTTCGCACATTACAAAACCGAATCAACTCAGAGAAAGAAATGGATACGTAAACCTTATTAGAAATGTCATGAAAAGTATTATTAATCTGTCATTGAAATTAGAGAACTACCTATTTTGATGAAATGCAAAATATTTTTATTATGATAAAGTTTCCCCTAAGATAAAGGCATCATGACGAAATAAATTAGAGTAATATACATTTATTTGGGATCTTAAGATTTTTTTTATATTCATGTAATTTCTAAAACATAGAAGCACTAATTGATATTTTTGAACATAATTTTTAACAGATGGATCCGAAATAATATCTGAATAGAATTAAACGTATTTTTGCTTACGAATTAATTGATTCCAAGAGGAATAATTTTTTGTTGCTCTTTTTATGCTTTAAACCAGGCATGTCAAACTCGTTTCCTTCCAAGGGCCAAATTAAGAATTATACATTCAAGCCGCGGGCCCCAACAGAAAAAAAAATCTCGAAATGAAGAGGAAACAGATTTTTTAATATTAACATTAGAGTATATAAGTACAAAATACAGCCATGTTACAAAAATACATATTAAATAAAGTTTACAGATTTAAATAAAATTATACATATCTTTTTTTGAAGAAACTTGATAACGTTTTTCATTAACGAAATCTTCAAAATTTGGTTGAATTTGTTGAGCTGTAGTTACTTTAAATATTGATTGCACATGCTGGTCTGTTAATCTTGATCTTTCCGCAGTTTTATTATTCTTTAAAGTTGAAAATAGTTGTTCGCATATGTGCTACCGAACATAGATTAAATACGCCTAATTGCAGATAACACATTGGGGTATCGATCGACTGATAAATAATTATAGAACTTTGGAATTCCAACATCCACATATTTTTGTTACAGTACGGAATCACACTGAATTTCGATGAATTGTCATCAACAATTTCAACTTCAGTCGATAGAGGAGAAGTAAATAGGTGAAACTGATTTTCATATTTCTTAAAATCAAAAAATCTTCTTTCGAATTCATTTTCTAATAACTTAATTTGATTGGCATATTCTGAAAATTTCAATTTCGTTGATTTTTGTAATAATGATTGACAACATTCAAAATGGGATAAATTTTCTTTTTGAATTTGTTTTTGTCAAAGTAATAATTTCTGTTTGTAAATGTTAATGTTGTCAAATAACATGGTAACTACTTGATGTTTGCCTTGTAGCTTAAGATTAAGTTGACTAAGGTGACTTGTAATGTAAACTGAAAAGCCAGGTCCTGTATCCATTGATCATTTTTTTAATATTTCACATTCATAATTTTTCGATTCTAAAAAAATTGTAATTTCGTGCAACAATTCGAAGAATCGCTTTAAAACTTTGAAAGCCATCTAATTTCTGTATAATAAGGTAGATCGCTATATCCATTTTCTATATCTTCTAGAAAGTTAGTAGATTGGCGATGATTAAGTCCACGTGCACGAATATAATTTACAATTTTACTGATATTTTTTTAGGACATGCCCAATATTTAAAACTTTGGAGCATAGTGTTTGCTGATGAATAATGCAATGAAAATGTTGAAAATTATTATTACCTTGTTCTTTCCATTTTTCTTTTAAATTTATAACAAATCCTTTAGCAACGCCAGTCATATCAGGAGCACCATCAGTTGCAAGACAAACTAGCTTTTTTAACGGTAAATTGCATTCATCCAAAACTTCCATAAGGGCATCAAAAATATCAACTCCAGTGGTTGTATTGTATTGTATTGTATTGTATTGTGCATAGGAATAATTTCTAAAAGTTCTTCACTTACTTTTAAGTTCATATCACATCCACGAATAAAAACAGCCAGCTGAGCGATATCCCGTACATCTGTACTTTCGTCAATTGCAAGGGAATAGGTCTCAAATGTTGGAATTATTGATTTTAGTTGATTCCTTCGGGAAGCATAGGGCTTGTCCTTATCCTCGGGACGGGTACGGTTTAGAAGGGCTAAGGATGGCCGCGTAACAGGCCATCAGGCTTAATACGTGAAGGGAAAAGAAGAAGTTGATTCCTTAAATTCCCGGCTATATCATCATTTCTGCTAGCAATGGTATTTCGAGATAAGCTTATATTTTTAAATTTGTTTAATTGATTAGGACACAACACTTCAACTGCTTTAATAATACATTCGCGGATAAACTCCCCTTCAGTGAATAATTCCGACCTGCTTGCAATTAAATGTGATAACAAATAACTTTAATTCTGACAATTTATCTTCACAAAGTTTCGCAACATATTTGTCAGAGTTTTCTTTATGATTTGTATCGTAATGCCTTTTAATATTGTATTCTTTGCAAACTGCAATAGAGTTTCTACATATCAGGCATAATTTTTTTTCCCCCTTGAATACAAAAATATTGTAACTCCCATTTTCTTGAAAACTACGATGTTCTTCTTCAATTAGTCGTGTTTTACTCATACTGATTGAAAGTTTCGACATTATTTTTATAAATTCTTTGTTAATCATAAAGAAAACACTACACTTTCTTACGACTTGAAAATTGCTAACGGCTAGCCTCCGATTGCTGTGGTCAGCGGATGTAGTCGCGTACGTAGACTTGCTCGTTGAAATTCGATATTTATGCAGTGGTGTAACAAGATTTTTTGAAATGACAAATAGAACATTATTTCCTTTAGAAATTGCAGAGTAGTTTGGCGTATAAAATAATCTTAAGTGGAAATGTTAATTTTTTAAATATGTTTATTTAATTTAGTGTTGTCAAAAGTTAAATAACCATACAAAGTTTGGCGGGCCACGTGTTTGACATGCCTGCTTTAAACCTTGATAACTGGAATGTATAAAGAAGGCGGTTAGAGAGGAATGCTTAATTAGTTTTTGTTGTCGAGAGGTGGCTTTATGGACTAAGTGCATTTCATTAACATTGAATAGTTCTGTTTAAGGATTTTGCTTCACTTCTTGACACACTTCAAGTTATAAATGCTGATATGTTTTTGATAACCATAAGGTTATCAAAAATTCGGATTAGTATTTGAAAGCTTCCTGTCACTGTGTATTAGTATCTGCATATGTCCGTAATTTTACTCATAAGAACTCTATTTATTTTTGTACAACTTATTTCTATTTTACATTTGAGTTTGGAAAAAGTTCAACATTTTTATTTATTTATTTTTTTTTGTTGTTGTTTAAGATATTTGTAAAGTTCGGTTAAGATGTTACTAAATATTTACGTTCCCTCAATATTTTAAAGAACAGATCATTGGTCGAAACTGTTGACTTATATTTTTTCCTGCCTGTTACACACGAAAGGTTTTAACTTTGGTTGGACAAGATTAGGTAATGCGTTCTGGCCTTTAAGTAAGCAGGATGGTGGTCTCACGCCATACTCTCGCCATCTAACCTAGATTTGGTGGTGGAACCGAGAATGTAGCTAAAGCGGGAAACTGCAACTCATTGAAAACGCTGCTAAATTTAGTTACTCTTGTACTACCGATGCTTTGTTAAAACAAAAATAAATAGATTCCATTTCTGAAATATCGAGGTAACTTATATTGATAAAACAATTGTTACAACCAATAAATTTGTCAAAGATACTCTCTCATAATAATGTGCGTGAATAAATATTACTCTTGTTTTTGC
Organism: Typopeltis vanoorti; assembly: GCF_054136105.1. NCBI lineage: Eukaryota > Metazoa > Arthropoda > Arachnida > Uropygi > Thelyphonidae > Typopeltis > Typopeltis vanoorti. Next base: position 99,429,640 of record NC_143564.1, read on the forward strand.
TTATGGTTACTCTATAGGAGATTTTCCCATTCTCCTCTTTGAAACAGTAATCCTATAATGCTTATCGACAACATCAAGTTTTGGTAATGCATGTAATAGAACATTTAATGCCTTCGAGCTGCATAAGTTTTCATTACTGTTATAAGGTGTTTATAAATGAGTGATTTTTCAATGCGGAAGTTACAAGATTCTTAAAGTGAAAAAAATATATAATATGCGGTCTGTATTTGGAAGTGGAAAACCAGTGTTCGAATCAAAAATGTCAGGAAAAAGAACTGAAAGAAAGACTGAAACATTAGGTAGGTTGATGCAGTTTGGAGTGTTTTTAGAAGATCCGTACATAATAACAGATGAATTTGGAAGAAAGTTGCTGATAGGAAACAAATTATGAAATATTAATGATGTTGGGCTAGCATAATCTTTGAGAATATATATACACTAGAAATTATGATAAAGTGAAAAAAAAAAATAAAGTAACATGACAGTTCGAAAAGGGTGACGAATATGGACTGAGGGATAAATTAAACTGATAAGTAGTAATCATCGTCGAGAGAAAGTCCAGCTCCGCGTAATATAGGTTGTTATTGATTCTAATGCTGCGCTAATTGCTCATGTCAACAGAAGGATTAATCTCTTTCAACCAATTGTCCTTGCACCACCGAAAGTACTGGAATAGGTATTGTGACTGCTAGTCTCACCGTTGCCAAATGGTGAGACTAGCAGTCAAGAAATTAGCCTTAGATATTTTTGAGATCCTATATTTACGCTGTGACGTTTCCAAAAGGAAATACGAAAAAAATATAATAATCGATATCGAGAAGAGAGTGAAGAAAGAACAGGCCTCTGTGTAAAATCAGATATTATTAGACGTGACGTATAAGGAGCAGGTTTTCACTGAGCTTCTTATATGATAGGCAGTGCACCTTCTGAGTCGTAATCTCCTATATGAAGAAAAGTCACGGAAGAGGTACATGGCCGTTTTTAGAAACTTGCTAAAATGATGCGATTGTTTACCGGTTGTAGTAAGTTAAGTTTTAATGAAAATAAAGAATGAATTTACAATCTTACGAGAAAATTATATTTGGAGAATTCACCTTGAATGCTTAAATTACAAACCACTGGGAAAAAGAAAACCAGGACGTCTTCTTAAGAGATTCAACGATGACTTCTAAGGCCGGAACAGGCCACTCTAAGCCTAAATCCTTGACAAGCAGATAACGACGACCTTAAATGCTGGTTTTACCCTTTAGAGTCGCATGCAAATGAACAACTCATATTAGCATCGTATGCCTAGCCGTTTGCATGAAACAGCTCGAGAACAACAACTTAATGAAACACAATATTTAAGAGTTTGAAGAAAACTGTCGATTTCAATTTTGTTAAAATGGGATAGCGAAAACTTTTCGCTGTCCTAGTCAGTGGCCAAGTAAATGTACTCATGAGAGTTAATTAACCTTGAATCCCACCCACAGATTATATGAGATAGATGTCTTTTAGTACATATACTAACAACTGATATTGTACATTTCTGGAGTTAATTGTATTTTGTCCCTCTTCCATAACACAACAGTGTGACCCAATGTATACTTTCATATGTACGCTTTAATAGGACTGCGTGCTTCATTAGATAAGCTTACCTGCATCGTATTTATGGTTAATGTACAAGTGATATAAGTTTTATAACCACATGCATTTATTCGCTCGAGACTCTCCATTTCGTTCCTTAAGACGAGAGCTCTAGACCATGGATCAGTTTTTGTTCGAGACGCTGACAAATTACATTATAATGATATCGGTCTTAGCCTTTCTCTGTAGCATAGATTGCAAAGAGTCATCTTGTCATCTCACCAAGATCAATTTCCTGTCTTCATACAAGTTGTTAAAATACGGTTTGATGTTGATGATGTAATTTAACAAGGCGACAATCAGGACATTAAACGGCGTGCCTCAGATTCATTATATTAAACAGTCATTTCAACACGTGTGTACAGCTTTTCTCACAAAACCCTGGCTCTAGTTTATCAGTTCTCGCTAAGAATATCTAGTTTTTATTTCGTGATTGATGAAGTTTATTTTAATCGCCGAAGGACTTTAGATTGTCAACTCGTAAAAATAAGTGCACTTCATTTCTGTCACGCCCGCTTTTTAAGTTTTAGGTAGCACTGACAGAAATACATATATGTGCAATAACAAATTACTCTTTGATAGCATGAAATACTTATACCATTTCTTAAGAAATTTATTGTACCAAGAATAATGTTAGGTTACTTATAACCTGCTGTAATCATTTTCTTAATGCACTTACAATTAAACTACTGATATTTACCTCTCCCCAAAAAAAGAGTTTTTAACTTTAAAAAAAAAAAAAATTGCTTAACCACACATGTAATCTTAACTTCATGAGGTGAAACCAACTGTCGTGATGTCTTTTATCAGCAATTGGGGATGTAGGGAAAATTATTCATTATCATTCAAATGATTCCCAACTCCTTATTTGGATGTCGTTGGTTATATGAATTTTTTCCGTTTGCATCAGGCAATTTCTATCGAAGAGCTGGTAGAATACACTACTTTGAAAGAAATCAACGGACACCACGGTGTGAGGAACAAATAGCCATGACATCCACCTAATAATATGTAGAACCTTCTTTCACCGTGATCCTACGGAACATACTTTCCACTAGCTTACGACATCGATCCCTGGGAATTTTGAGGAGAACGTTCACTTCACCCGACGCTCCAGTTTATCACACAGATGTTCAACATGGTTGAGATCAGGGCTCTGTGGAAGCCAATCAACTGTGCTAACGTTCATGTCCACAAACCACGCAGTTACAGATGAAGCCTTATGATACGGTGCATTGTCTTGGTGAAAGAGATAATGGTTATTTCCGTAGAAACGCCACGAAGTAGGAACCGTTGCATCGTCCAGAATGTTCAGATTCCTCTTGGAGTTTATTGTTCGTGGCACCACAAACAGAGGTCCGAGGCCAAAGCAGGATTATACCATCACACCGCCGCCTCCGAATTTCATAGTTGTAGTTACGCACTCAGGTAAGAGACCTTCACTGGGCATCCAGCACACCCGTCCATTTGCTCTGTAAAGGATGTAGCGTGATTCATCGCTATATAACAGAGCTTCCCAAGCTTCCGCGTCCCACTGTACACACTCTTTGCACAACTGAAGACGCTGCTGCATATTGCAGTCCTACTGGAAACCCATGTTCTGAGCCTCGGTTCTGAATGTTTATATGCCGATTCGTGTTCCAGTCGATGTCCGGAACTCTGCATTCAACATATCGGCCAACATAGCGGATTTTACATATTATCCTTCGTAGCACCCTACTGTCAGTGAGTGTGGTGGGTTGCCCACTGCGGATAGCACTTGCAGTGGACGCCCTGAATCTCAGTTTAGTATCACTGATTGACTTAGAGTGCCCTAATGTTTTCAAAATTTCCGAACAGATAGGCCTGCAACATGGAATTCATTCACAACAACTCTTTCAAATTCCGTCAGTTCCCTTCTTGCGGTGGTTTTACCCGAACACAGTTGCGCCGACTTGGGAGCATCATATTCCTCAAATTTATACCCGGCTACAAACATGGGACTCGTCATGGCACGTGTACCTTGTCTATTGGGGTGTCCGTTAACTTCTTTTCAAGCAGTGTATCTTAAGGGCATTCATAATTAATAATAGTAGAATAAAACTTACCTCTTAATATACCATATTAATGTATATATCGTTTTTTGTTTCTTATATTGTTACATGTGTTTTTCATGTCTGTAACGATCAGAACTTGACCGTTATATGGTTAACGTTATCTGATTTTGTCTCATTAAATCGAATATCCACATACGATTCGAACATGTAGTAAACTTCGATATGGTATATATTTATTAAATGACACACCAAAGGCTACAAGGCCTATATATATACAGGGTGTTCGGGATAAATTTGATAGTTTCGTAAGGAAAAAGAAAATCTTCTTTGTATCTATTAAATTTAATGAATTGACAAAAAAACATTACAGGCAGAGTTAATTACAATACTATCAACAAGATTTACTCAAAATAACCACCATTAGCATCGATCACAGCTTCAATTCTGCTTCGGAACCTCGAACAAGCTGATGCTACAGTCTCCCTGGGAAGGGCCGCAAAAACTGTTTTAATTTTATCCATTAACTGGGCTTTTGTATTACTGGAAGTGCGATTGGTATCTTTTTCAACTGCGCCCCATACAAAATAATCCATGGGGTTAAGGTCTGGGGAGTTTGGAGGCCAAACATTTGGACTGGTGAAGTCGTAGAAATTTTCAGACAACCATTTTTGACTTTTCCCAGAGGTGTGGCAAGGGGCCGAATCCTGCTGCCATACATACGGCCTACCATTGCCTACCCTTGTTATCCAGGGCTTGACTACAGTTAGCAACTCCACGAACAAAGCCCGAATTCCAATGCCAGGGTTCTTCAACACCTGTTCCTGCAGATTTGCGAGGAATTCTGCTGTACGAACGCAATCAGATCGTCTGCTAGGGATCTTTCTTCTTGCTACATCCTCGTAGTCACCATTGCAAGTCTCTAGTTCATGCCTGATTGTTTTTACTGTATTCAGGGAGCATTGGGCAGCAGTCGTAATATCCTTATTTTGATGGCGGGCACGAATCATCATGATACAAGTTATTCTCTTCCATGATTCAGGTGGGTTCCAGCTATCCATCCTTTCTGACATCTTGTATGTGAATGAAGAAGGGTCCAAACTTTTAAATGAAGAGAAGTGTGTGTTAATACATGTAACTTACGGAAAAATATAATTAATTATAAATATGTCAAATTTATCCCGAACACCCTGTATATATATAGGAAATAAATGCCATGTCTGTTTGGACTAGTGGTAAAAGAAAGTAATCTGTTGATATTCCTCTTAAAATGCAAGCTGTTAAAGAATGCTGTTTCCACAGAACTTGAATGGTTCGGTGAGTTTTTGAGAGAGGAGTTGTAAATCATCCGAACTGCTCTCTTCTGAACAGCATCAGCATTTTTAGAGAAAGAATTTTTTAGAATTTTGTTGCTGACCAAATGCTCCACTCTTCGTGTTCACTGTATATCCTGCTGGTGGCGGTTATTTCCAACTGGGTAAGCGCCATGTTATAAGGTGTTTGGCCATGGTGATGGTTTTCTCGTCTTTGAGCTACTCTGTCAGTGGATGTCAACCCAGTTAGGCGCTCTGAAATAAAGAGGAATGTGTCGTTTGCATTAGGCAATACCGAACAATCAGAAGTAATCTGGTATGTATTTGTGTGTTGGGAGATGTTATCGAATCTGAATGGACTAGCATCTCTGCAAAAAACGTTTTCGATGCCTCATGGATCCCGTGTCCCGACGTAACTGAGATAGTCATTAGTCTTAAGAGGCTGCAGATACCCTATGTTTGATAGGTGTATCAAATAAGTTCGTCACTTAGTACATGTTGTTCGGACAGCATAGACAAATAAACTTACTCCAGTTTTTATTAAAGCCTTCATACATATAAAATTAATTACATGTTTTTTTTTTTTTTTTTTTTTTTTTGATAAGCAGTATCCTGTGAACCACATCATGAACACCATAATGTGGTAAGTATAGTTTATATTTACCGCATATAAAATTGGTTTGGTTTGTATGGACTTTGTTTTGATAGAAATAATCCGACTACTAAGACTTAAGAATAAATAAAAACATTGTTCTGTAATCTTTTAGTCAAGTCATCACCAAATTTTTCATATGCCATTCATATATAATAATTTTCCCCGCGTGTGATGACACTGCACTGGTTGTTAGGCCATTGCGAACCTGTCGTCTCTCTTGTCTTTGTACAGTAATCCCTCGATTAGTGCGTCATTTTTTTTCGATACCCAAATTCGATTGGTGCGCGTCTAATTTTCGATTAGTACGCCTATATACATCTTAAAAATAAATGTTACAGATTTTAAAAATTTTCTATCTATACATTTTTATGGCTAACTATTTTAAAAAATCACTCACCAGAATGAAATAATTTAGTTACTGATTTAAAACATTTTACAAAGTTATTTTTAATGGCATACCACACTACTTCCATGTACACTATGTATACTATATTCCTTATTTTTAACTCCAAAATTTATGTCGTCTGCTATTGTACGCCCACAGATTCGAGACCCTTCGACACTTCTGCGCATGTCACAAAAAGGAGAATCCTTTCCGATAATAGGGTAATCAATCCGTCTTCTGGGATGAGTTGCTTATTATTACACGTCGGAAAATTAACTTCTCTTTTATGATCATTGTAGTTTTTAAAGTGGTAACTATTTTGCTTGTATATCAGTTGGGAAATTTTATCTATAAAGCACGTCATTTCGCGTATTGGCGACCAATTCGTACGTCCTTCATTTCTTTCTCCCCTTCAATGATAACGTCCAAGAGTTAATTAAATCTCATTCTGAAGAATTGAGTGATTCTAACCTGCTAAATTTAGATGCACAGCTGGAAGATGCCGAAGAATATGAAGAAAATTTAACCACTGATAGTCAGCCAAAAGAGATTTCACAGAAACAATTTGAAAATATTTTTCGTACAATCGAAGTTTTTAAGCAGCAATGCTTAGAGACCCTGATAAAGAGAGAAGCAGTAAAATTTGCAGAAGAGTAGAAGAGGCAATAGGGCCATACTGTCGGTTGTATGAAAAAAAGAAAAAAAAATGCCCATCAAACTATGTTAGCTGAATTCTTTGTTAAGAAGTAGAATAATAAAATTTATATTCTGAATATGTTTTATGGTCTTTCAGCTTATGGTTTTCCTTTAATTAGGCCCTGAGACATACATTAATCTTATAATTAAAAAAAAAATTAAGGTTCAAAAAAAAATTTGAGGAACGAATTATATTTTTTCCCATAGGTTATTATATATTCGATTAATGCGCCTGTTTTAAAGAACGCATTAGGCGCACTAATCGAGGGATTCCTATCTAGCAGAGGAACAACAAAGTGTTGCACAAGTTCTAGAATGTTACGCTAGGTTATGTTTATCTGCATATAGTCGACGTTTGGGAAGAAGGAATGTTTATCACGTCTGGTAAACGGTAATTAGTGGTACGAGCAATTCAGACACGTCTGACTGATATTAACTATCCAGAAAAACAGTTCTCCGAGACTGCATACAGCGGGTGATGACGTGCTTTTGAGACACTAAAGGCATTTTGACCAGTTTCTTGCCTGTTAACAGCAGTGTCAGTGCCGCATCATTTCGCAATATATTTAAAAAACGTTTGCGTATCCAAAGAAAACATTCACTTTTGCTACAGTTTAAATATTCCAGCTTCGTGATAACTCTTAACCTCACAAAGCTGATTTGGTTGAGCAATACGTGTATCACTGATAGTTGGAGGTCCTTCATTATTCTCCTTATACAAGGCCACTTCTGATAAGGGTCTTCTGGTGTAATATTCTGAGACAGAAATCGCTCAACATTGATTGTTTTTCTGGAGTTAGCATTGACTGAAAATACACCATAACTGGATTCTGTAATAGTCTATTCAGTGTAGCCACCCTTTGTAAAATACGTTTCGACTATTTCTCGTTTATTGCAGCCATAGTAATTTGCCTATATTATAAAAATAAGTTGCAAATGTATACTCATTGCAGAAAGAGAGTGAGTTCGGCCGCAAGCCATTGAGTGGGTAGTGTTTCTCAGAACAAAATTTATTTTATTTATTTTTTTCCTTTCAATGTTCTATACACGAAGGGATAAACTTGTGGAATGTTGATATTACTTGATTTGATTATGATAAAAAAATGTTTTACTTTAACTGCAAATAGGATAGGACCTCCGAAAATTAAATCACAAAGCTGATTTGAACCCTACACGTGAATATAGTTTCTGTATTTTCGCGTTTTTTTCCCCTTGGAATTTAATTTTTTTATATAGTTTGTTATACATTTGACATTGCTTATTTTTCTGATTCCCGTATAAAAGTTTGCTTTGCATTCTTTTCATTCTGGACAAAATCAGAAGTGGTCCGTATTGTGAATCCTAATTAGTCTATACTGAAATGCTAATAGATAAATTGTGCTAAAATTGTATTTTCTTCAAAATAATGCATTTCAGGAAAACTGCTGTTTATATGGAGAATTTTTATACGGATTTCCATATAGAAATTCGTCATTTATTGTTACCTGGTGTGTTTAGAACTGTCGTCATGAACCACAATACCACTTTGTGAGTATTTCGAAGCGGCTCTCGTTGTAAATTCTGGTGGCGCTAGTGCCATTTTTTTTAGCGTTCGGTACATAATGCAGCCTTTTATTACAATAGAAAGGGAAAAAAAACTTTCTCTCCTTCCCGCCTATATTCTAGTGCGCCCGTTGCGCAGACCTCCGCATTGAACCTTATGCAAACGGGCAGTGCTTGGTGGTGTTCATCCATTATTCATGGAGGTCCGTCGTTTTTGCGGCTGCCTGTCTTTCTCAGCCATCTAAGTGTCAGAACAGATTGCAGTCTAGGGAAGAAGTGGCTTTTCGGAGGGCAACCAGCTGGTGCAGCTTGTCCGTGCTACAAAAGTAGCATCTAACGTTGTTTGCAGCTTCTTCAGTGAAGCGGCTTTAATGGAATACTTACCTACGGGATACGAACAACATTGTTGTACTTCAGGAAACCGTGCGTTGCTTAATGTAGTACAGCGATGCCGCCATGTTTTTCCTCAAACAGTTCAGATCAGTCCGTGCAATTGCTTCCGCGCGCGCGCCCGGTCTATTCCCATTGTCGGTTAATTTCAAGAGCACACGCCTAACTTGCTGATGGAATTTATTCTTATCTGCTAAGCGCAATGACAGGAACTATCTTAAGAAGCAGGATGCGTGGAGTTGAGAACGACGCGTTGACAGGCTCCCTGTCACGATCTGTCTGACCGTACAGTCAAGTCTACTGTATTGATTCCGTTTGGCCGTTATCCAAAGAATTGTTCTCCGCCATCATCGGTTCCCGCATTTCCCAAGGCGCAGTTCGTGAAGATGTCCGTATTCACTGAGCTGACAGAGAATCTCTGGGACCCGAATGAATGCAGCAGCTCCTCCATAACTATCTCCGTCAGCACATCTGGGTCAGTAACTACTAGGTGTCGATACTTCCGTTTCCTGATAGGTCTCTATTAGATCTCTGCGTGGCACATTATCACCCATATCTACTTTCCTTTTCCTTGATACGCAGTTTACACGTAGCGTACGCTGATTGGTGAAGGGCGTAACTATTATAATGTCTAATAGCGTAACTTTCTCGCTGTCACTAATTAATATTCAGAAATTTTATAGGTATCTGTGAGAATTCTTTATGCTCTTGTTATGCTACTTTAAGGAGACCTGCGTAACTTCTCTCCCTCCTCCTCCCTCTCCTGTGTTGGGTCATTGCCTTATAATACTGTCGCTTTTCATGGATAAATTACAGGGTACTCATATTTCCACATTCGAAGTCATTTGTTTACCGAAAATTACTTTTTACGATGCAATATAATTTATGATTTAATGGCCATCGGGTTTTTTTTTTCTTCTTTCGGCAGAAACAACCATAGATAATGGGGTTATGTCTTAATTCCGAAAAATGGATGTCCTGCATGTTGCTGAACTGATTTTCTTTTTCCTACTATAACACAAACAAAATTCTACAGAAATTAATATAATATTGATGCTTTGTCTAATTAATGAAGGCTGCATAAACAAAGATTAAAATATTATTTTTGATATTAGTTTCGATTTTTATATAAAAAAACAAAACTGCATTTTGAGATCATTAACATTTTTCGTTTACATATACGCTAAGTACTTTATATTATAAAGTACATAGTGTATATAGAGATACGTTGTGGTTTGGCATTAAGTCATTTATTGCATGAGATTGTGCCCAGTTTGTGCTTCGTTTCACTATAACGTTAACTATTGATTACCATATTTAGCAAATGGTGATAAATGAGTGATAGGCATTAAGAAAAAAATTCAATTTTGCGGGTTTGCAATCGAACCAAAATGAATGAAGCGTAGATGAGACTTGCAATTTATTGTTGTTCCAAATACTTCCTTGCAGAAAGAAGAAAGTTTCAGAATTTTAGATATCAGCTCAGATGAAGCTGACATAGACGAATGAACAGTAAAGGACTTTTACAGAAGATAACGGACGTCGCAACACGTACTTCGGAAAGACTTGGCCTTGAACCCCCTAGTTGCTTTGGGCATAATTCCAACCAACCCAACCTAATAGAAAGTAAACATGTGCAGTAGCTGGGTGATTCGTGAAGGATCATTATTAACCTAATAGCTCTTTTGACAGAATCGGAGATATTTGAGAAAATCGTGGAGGCGCAGTTGCGAGCAGAGAATTTTAAACTAGCAGTTTTTAAAAATAAACACCTATTGAAGAAAGATAACGTCCAGAGCTAGTAAGTAAACCCAGTTTTTTCTGGTGCTGACGCTACTACAGACAGTTCTAGTATTCTTAAACGAGAAATCTCCTTTTTATAGAAAAATTACCATATACTGTAGAAATGCTGTATTTAAGAAACTTGAGTCCTGATTTATTTAAATTAAGGGGATATTAAATCCCACATTGTTTTAAAACCGAATAAGAAACTCAAAGATTGGAATCAGAGAGCTTCATGCCGATATGTTTAATTTGACAGTGTTGAAATCCACATAATTAACTTAATGTTGGGATTGTTGTAATTTTACAGGTTGGAACATTAAATTAAATTTTGCATTCCAGTTATATTATGCAGTTGCGATATTGCTGGAACAGAATCTGTTTGCTTTTTTTTTTTTTTTTATTAAAAATATTTTTCTTTTATTTGTTTTATGTATTAGACCCAAACAGCATTTAGAAAGTTTATTTCTCTCTCTCTCTCGCTCTCTTTCTATATATATATTATGCATTATATGACTTTTGTTTGCATACCTTTATATCAAGCGCAAGGCATGCAGTAATTTGCATTTAGTTAATTTACGTTAATATGTAATGTTACTTTCGCAGATATCTAGAAATCCACTGCAATTTCCCGATCTAAGGAAGTATTCTTATTATTTTAAATTAACACCCTTAATGAACGGTACAAAAGCGATCAATGTTAGATTTTGACTCCTTATTTCGTTTGTACACACACACAGTTGACCCTTGAACGATGCAGGGGTTTGAGCGCCGATCCCCCCTCCCTCGCAGTCAAAATTCCGGGTAGTTCCCCAAAACTAACTACTATTAGCCTACTATCGGTCAGAAGCCTTACCGATAACAGTCGATTAAGACATATTTTGTATATTATATGTATTATATGCACTGTATTCTTACAATAAAGTAAGCTAGAGAAAAGAAAATTTTAAGAAAATCACAAGGAAGAGAAAATATATTTACAATACTATACTGTACCTTAATCGATACCTTACGTCGTCTGTCTGTAAGTATTATTATTGTTCCAGGAAACTCCAAGGAGTCGACAGACTCATCGAGGGAGGCCCTAACATCATGTCTAAAACAAGTATTCAACATTCACACAGTATCTATCATATCTTGCCTTGAACTCATTCACGGTCGTAGCACCCACAACAGACTCTGGAAGCTTATTCCACTCATTCACCACTCTCCAAGTAAAAAACCTAGCTCTAACACCCTTGTCAACCACGCTCTTGCCCAGCTTCCATGCATGGCCCCTAGTCCTCCCACCACCAGTCATATTTTCAAAAATATCTTCTGGAATCTTATAGAAACTCTTCAGTAATTTGAATGTCTCAATCATATCACCCCTCCTTCGCCTATCGTCCAATTTCTGCAGCCCACAAATCTTCAACCTATTCTCATAAGGTTCATTCCACAGACTTGCTATCATCTTGGTCACTCGTCTCTGGACCCTCTCCACTTCCTCCCCATCACGAAGAAACCCTGGTGCCCATAACTGGGCACCAAAGTCCAGATGGGGTCTTATCAAGGCTCGATACAGAGGAACAACAACAACTTGTATGTCTCTGCATGTTAAAGTATTTTTCAGAAGCCAAGTGATTTGGTGAGCTGTTTTAGTCACTTTTGCAATGTGCCCCCTAAACTTCAACTCCCTATCCACCAGCACTCCCAAATCCTTGGCCTCATCAATCTCCTGGAGTACGGTTACACCAATGCGATATGCTGCTGCTATTCTTTTCACCCCAAAGTGCATACCCTTACACTTTGCCACATTAAACTGACATCCATTTTTCCTAGCCCAGTCCTCCAAACTATCCAAATCATCCTGTAAAATTTTGACATCCTGTGCACTCACAATTGCTCTACCCAACTTTGCATCATCAGCAAACAAGTGAACACTTCCTCTCAGATCCTTTCCTATATCATTGATGAACAAATTGAAAAGCAGTGGTCCAAGAACAGAGCCGTGCGGCACTCCACTAGCCACAAGACGTCTTTTTGACTCCACTCCTGAATAAACCACTCTCTGGTATCTCTCCTTCAACCACCCTCCTATCCATCTCACCAAACCTATATCCATCCCCATCTGCTCCAGTTTACTGATTAGGGTTCCATGTGGTATCCTATCAAAGGCCTTGGCAAGGTCCAGTAGTATCACTGTAAACCCACTACCCCTATCCAGTTCAGCCGTCACTGTGTTATAAAACGTGAGCAAGTTACTGAGGCGTGATCTACCCTTCATAAAACCATGTTGTCCCCCATACAATATCCCATTTTCGTCTATCCAATCCTGTATTCTTTTCTTGACTAATTTCTCTAAGACCTTGACAATGATTCCTGATATGCCAATCGGTCGGTAATTTACAACAGCAGTCTTGGAACCACCTTTATGCAGTGGAACTATTTTCCCCTCCTTCCACCAGCTCGGGACTAACCCAGACCCGAGACTCAAACAAAATGGTCAAGGGTACTGACAATTCTTTAGCTGCTTCTCGTACTACACGAGCTGGTATACCATCCAATCCCACAGATGTATTGACATTGAGGTTATGCAATAGAGACTACTCACCTCCTTCATTCACCACAATTACCGTATAATCTACTGGTTTATTCGTTTCTGCAATGTCACCACCTGGATGATATATTCTTGCAAAGTGCTCACTCAGTAACTCAACTATCTCAACTGATTCAGTTACCTCCCTACCATCGGCATTCTGCCATGTACATTTTTCCTTATACTTGCTACATATCTAAAAAACTGTTTAGGATTCTCTTTAGCCTGCATGGCCAATGTTCTTTCGTAATCCTTTTTTGCTTTTCTTACCACACTCGTCACCGTTCATGTGCCTGCCGGTCACCTTTCTCCTTAAATTCCCTCCATAGTTGTTTCTTTTTTTGCAGTTCAAGCTTAATGGTGTTATTCATCCATTTAACCCCTACTTGATTTATTATTCGGACTCTAGGTATACAGTCAGCCATTGCTTCATGCAAGCACTTCTTAACTACCTCCCATGCACTATCAACTTCTAGTCCTTGCAGTTGTACATGCCATGGCACTGAGCCAATCAAACTCCTGAGCTTGTCATACTTTCCAGCCCGATAATTCCACATGTACCCTGTCTTAATTGAAAATTCTACACCTTTAGCCACCTCCCAAGTCAAGACCCTATGATCACTCTCACCGATTGGTGGCAATGTGGTCATATTTGTTACAGCCAAATCCTCAGATGTAATTACTAGGTCAAGCACTCTCTGACCCAGTATTTTCCATTACATGCTGTCGCAGATAGTTATCCCTTAATAACCGCATAAAATCCATTTCCTTCCTCCCGTGTGTCCTCTCCTCACTCCAATCAATGCGACCATAGTTGAAATCTCCCATAATAATCACCCTCCTTCCACTCATTTCTTCTATTTGCTTGTGCATACTGTCACCACCATCTTTTCCATCACCTGGTCTATGGCAGCACCCAATTGTATATTTAGTTCTGCTAGCCACAATCTCACACCAAATGGCCTCAAATGTGCTCTTTTCTCTATCCTGCAATTCAACTTCTATTCTCCTTGGCTGTAGCTCATCAGCTATCATCGACAATACTCCTCCCCCCATTTTATTCTCTCTGTCATTCCTGAACACACTATACCCATCACATTCAATCCCACTAGCTATATCATCTACAGTCAGCCATGTTTCACTAATACCAATAACCTGTAGTCTGGAAGTGCCAACCATGGCCAAAAACTCTTCCTTCTTGTTCCTAATACTCCTAGTATTAGTGTACATGAATTTAAGACCCCCCATTAGCCCCAACCCTACCTTAATGCCTTATATTAACTATCCCACTCTGGTTTGTTGTCCTTATTTGCTCTAGCATATTATATTCATTCTTACATTCAACTGCCTCCCTAAGGACTGTATATCTACTCCCCCCCCCCCTTAACAAATCTAGTTTCCCTGAATTTGCACATCCACTACATTCAGCAACACTTTCTCAAGTCTTCTTACACCGTAACCATTCAAATGCAAGCCATCCATCTTATATAGATCCTTTCGCCCATCAAACTCACTCCACACGTCCACAAATTCCACACCACTCGTCATACATAACCCACGCATAAAGTCATTCGCAATTATGGCCCTCCTTTTAAACATTTCACTGTCATACCGTGGCAAAAGACTAATCATTCTAACTCTCTCACTCTTTTCTTTTGCTACCTCAAACAATTCATTCAGGTCTTCTATCATTTCCATTTTATCTCCTTTCAAATCATTCGTACCTGCCACAACAATCATTTCTTTCACCCTTTCCTTTTGCTCTCTAATAGACTCAGTTACATCCTTTATGGTCGCACCAGGTTGGTACGATTTCGTCAAATCCTCTACTAACACACCTCGTACTAACGAGTCTCCATACAGCACTCTATCCTTCATTTTGTTCATGTTCACATTCATACGTCTATTTTTCCTGTCATACCTTTTATTATTGGTTGGTTCATTCAGTCGACTTTTGTTTGAGAGTTTACCAATTTGATAGTTTAGCCGAGCAAACTGTATACGGTATTTGTTGAAATCATGCCGTCTAGAACGGTGCCAGGTTCTGTCAATTCTCTCTCCTTCGACGCTTTGCATCGAGAAACCTAGCAAACTATGAAAAGTGAGCTACTGCTTTGAAAATGTAGGAAGCATCTTCCGTTCCCTTTTACCAATATCCAGAAATTCGCTGTTATTTCGAAGAATTTTATTAACTTTCACTATTAGAAATACATATTCATGTGTTAACAAAATAAACGGCGATTTTTATATGGACAAATTTGAAAATGGCACATCGCATAAAGCTGCTGATCTGTGCTTATAATTCCTCTGGATAAAATTAATTACCGAACGAAATCAAAGGATGTATTGAACTGAATGTTTTCTGTAAGTACGTGTCATTTTAATAAATGTTCTACATATCTCGAAGAATTATTAATCAAAAAAAATAAATAACAATCGGAACAGAGGTATGATAATAAACAAAACAAAATGTGAAAAGGTGGGAAGTATAGGTAGGAAAGCAATTTGAATTCTGAAGGGAACAATTACGTGACAATTTATACTTGAGAATTCACTTTAGCTGAATACTGTAGTTCTATATGGATTAAGAGAGAACGCGACTATAACACCAAAGTGCAGTAGCGAACGAATTAATACGAACAAGCCGAATTTTCAAGTTTTTGGTTTTTGTTTCCATTCGCAATAAATTTTAGTTTTAGTTCACCAGTTTGGTTGAGTGCTGGATGTTTTAACTGTCTCTACGATGTTTATTAATAGTGGTGGGCGTTTTTAATCGTATAAACAAGTTGACATTTGTAGTGTTATATTCACTTTGTCTATAAAATGGATAAATGGATCAAGAAAGCGTTCAAAATATGTTCGCTTTCTCAGCACACATCTATGATTCAAAGACAAATTGCCGATGAGTGTGGTGTTGGTTTGGGTACTGTTAATACGATTTTAAAGAGGTTTAGGGAGAAAGTACCTTATCTCCTGACAGAAAAGGAAAATGTAGGCGAAAAAGGAGAACTGCACTTACTCAAGATCATTTTCTAGTTAGGAAAAGCAAAATGAATCCAAGATAGACTTAAATTAGAGACTTGGCAGCTAGTGGGATTCATGTTTCTGGCTTACAGTCCATCGAAGATTGTTGGAAGCGGGGAGGACTGCGCCACGGGCCAAAAAAGAAACAACAATTGACGTTGACGAAGGCTATGCAGAAAAGGAAGAACATATACACATGCTTCATAGACTTTCAGAAGACTTAACGGGTGAAACATAATAAAATGTTCAATATCTACTCTATAATATAAAATGATAAGCTTTTTTTGTAACGTTTTCGTGTCACGTTTTTTGTCAAGTTATTTGAAACGTTTTGAAACTCAGGGGCTACCCTGAGTGTCGAGTCTTCAAAATTCGAGTCATCAGAATTCAAGGAGATCCAGCCTACCAGTCTGGAATTCGGGGGGTTGGGCGCCAGGGGGGAGCCCCCTTTCGAGTTTTCAAAATTCGAATCATCAGAATTGAAGGAGAACCGGCCTACCAGTCTGGAACTCGGGGGAGTTGGGCGCCGTAGGCGTCGGGGGGGGGGATCCTCCCTAGTATTAGATAAATTAGACATAGAAGATCATGTATTTGAGATTATAAAAATGATTTACACCAAACAGAAAATGCAGCTGTTTAACTCTGAGACTTATGAAGTGAAAATAAAAAGAAGAGTTAGACAAGGTTGTATCTTTTCATCAAATTTATTTGATATCTATAGTGAGACAGTGATGAAAAAGATTGAAAAACAAAAATATAGGAATTAGTATCAATGGTATAAAATACAACGATCTTAGATATGCTGACGATACCATCTACTAACAGAAAACAGAAGCGAATTAATCAAATTACTGCAGCTACAAATCGAAGAAGGTAAAGAGTTTGGATTAGATATAAATGCAAAAAAGACCAAATTTATGAAAATCTCAAAAGAAAACAGATCGGAGCCAGAAATATTCATAAATAATATGAAAATTTAACATACAACAGAATACAGATATTTAGGCACCCTACTTTACTGCAGATGGAAAGCAAGATAAAGAAATAAAAATAAGAACAGCAATAGCTAAAGATACCTTCTGGAAAAATAAAGATCTGCTCAGAAGTTCTGTGGGTATCGAGACAAAGAAAAGAATGATAAGGACATTAGTGTGATGTGACCAGTTTTCACATTGGGAAGTGAGACCTGGGTATTCAAGGAGAGTAAGACAACATGTAATGGCCTTTTAAATGTGGTGCTATAAGAGAGCTCTGAAAATCTCTTGGACAGATTAGCGACAAATACAGATGTCCCAGAGAATGAGAACACAGAGATCTTTATTACAGGAAATGATCCAAATAAAGATGAGATTGGCAGGACATGTACTGAGAGGTTCAGCAGAACAGAGGATACTAACAGTTTTAGAAGGAAAAATTATGGGAAAAGGATAAAGAGGTATAAAACGAAGGACATGACTTGAAGATATAAGATCATGGATAGGATCACATGGCTCTGCAGAAACGAAAAGTAAAATCACCAACAGAGAGAACTGGAACGACATGGTGCTGCACCCTCTCACTGAGGAAGCTGCATGATGATATTGATGATGCAGAAAAGGAGGCTCCAGTGGGCAAGAGTGTACAAAGATTGAACCGTTGAGAAGTAGAAGTTTGCAAATCAGCGGCTGAGAAGACGTCTCCCGCCCACTTTCAACAAGCTCCTAAACGCCCAGCTAAAAAAGATGCTCTGGTGGTGTTTCACACATGACAGTCCAGGATCACTTGTGCCTGTTGACGGTATGATGAAAAGTGACCAATACATAAAAATATTAATGAAAGGAGTGGTCCCACAGATCCAGAAAGACAAAGAACTCATTTCCAACAGGCTCTCGCTCCATGCCACACTTCAAAAAACTGAAGCAGTTCCTCAAAAATCACAACATCCAATTGCTTCAGTGGCGGTAACTATCCTGACATTAATCCAATAGAAAATTTGTGGGCCATAGTGCAAAAGAGACTTGGAAACTTAAATTGTTATACAATGGATAACTTAATACAATCCATTATGGAAGTATGGTTTCGAGAATCCGAAATAAGAGAATGTGTTCTACGTTGTTAGATTCCATTCCTAGACGACTTAATGAATTTATTTGGAACAGAGGGGCACATACTCGTATAAGTTATTAGATAAAGTTGGAGTTTAATTTAATTTTATTTTTTACTTATTTTCTTGCGAAATTAAAATTTTACTTTAAAATGTGTTCGAATTAATTTGTTCGCTACTGTAGTGATATAGAAGAATTCTCAAATCAGTTTTTATATCTGGAGTTGTGAGTCATATACAAATAGATCGGAGCGGATTCGAAATGAACAGTTGATCAAAGATATGCGCCGAATGAAGAGATTAAAAAAATGAAAGGAACTTGTTATGAATAATATTCAAGAATATGAATGCTTGAATACTAAGCATACCTCCGTGGTGTGCTATGTTCGTTTAAGATTAATAGGAAACGAAAAATTAGCAGAGCAGGTATTTATAAGAACACTAAAATAGCAAATCAGCGGCTGAGAAGACGTCTCCTGCCCACTTTCAACAAGCTCCTAAACACCAATGAAAAATGTTATTTAAAAGTATTAATTTTTGCCTTTGACGGATTGATTGTTAACCTTGTATGTTACCTAGTCTTCCGTGAAGATGCCACTCTTTAGTTGGAAAGACCTGGATTCGAATTCCATCGGCGATGCGAAGAATCTTTATAATGGCTTTTTAATTGAAGATGAGATAGATAGTTTTACTTGGAGGCGTGCGAGGTTTTTAATCTTGCAAACTTGCCAGAGAATACGGAAATGAACAGTCATAACATAGATAGGATTAACTGTCCTATCACAGCATTATTTCTATTATGCCAATTTATTCGGCTGTGAGCCTAAAATCTAAGGGGAAAGATAAGAACGAAGTTTGCTGAGTAGAAAAATAAATTATCCGCTATTGAAAGAAGTTTTTGTGTTTTACGCATATGTTAAGCAGTGTAGTATAAGTGGAATATTAACATTCGAAATAAATAAATTAATAAACACTTGGATATTAATAGTAAGTATCGAAGAAGTTTACGTGCTAAAAATTGAACTGTCCTTATGCAAAATTTATATCAGCTCTCCCTCGACTCTCACTGCGTTAGTGGTTTCCAATAAACCATTAGTTCATTTCTTCTTTCTCATGAACGTCAGTTTTTATAAATTTTACCCCATTCGTCCCGTCAGTCGCAGTCCACAATAATGCGGCATTTGATCAATGATTCTATAAAAGTCGTTCGCATTGCTCCCTTATGTTTCTTACATCGCATAGCGATTCATACTTCTTCCGATGGCGTAAAATTCGTTTTCCTAACGCTGCACTATGTCCTCTTAGGAAGGAAGGAAGAGCGGTAAAAAAAAAAAAAAGAGAGAGAGAAAAGCTCACACTTGATACGTTTTTTATTTTATTTTATTTTTTTTTTCACCTCCAGAGGTAACGTCTACCAGTAGCGTCAGTGGTTCTACGGAGTTCCCACTTTTCACGGAAATCAGAAAGCTGTCAGAGATGTAGCCGCTGCAGCCGTTTCCCACCTACCGCAGATATATTCACTTCTTTGATCTTCGCTTTTTCCGATAACTTGGATCCAGTACCTAAACACCACGGTCATTCATTTCCACCTAACTGCCTCGAATTTTGGACAAAAGAGAGAGAGAGGGAGAGAAATATTATCTTGCTCGAGGACAAGCAACTTTTCATCATACACTAGGGAAAAAATCATTCACATTATTGTTATCTTTTTTTTAGCATATTTTAATAATTTAATAAAACTTTTTATTAACTTTTTTTGATGTGCTAAGAAAGACCCCCCCCCCCAACACACACACAGGTTAACTTAAGATTTGAATTAACAGTTAGTTATAACAGCACCTTTCTCACAGCCCGTGTGAGACTGAGTTGTGTAATCCTCTTAACAAAACTAAGAGGATTAAATTATAAAGTAGAATTTCGATTTCAGATTACCGTTATTAAATCCCTGTAAAAGAACACAAATTTCAGAAATTTTGCTCCCATTAATTTTCTTATTAGAGACGAACAGTCTAAAAGAATATGGTAGAATCGTTTTGGAGGTCTCCTCATTAAAAAAACGTATTTGAGAGAATATGGAATACTACATCTGCAAAAGGAACTTTTGTTTTCAGTAAAATAATTTAATTAGTTCATTTAAGTCTTAACAGATTCTAATTTCTTAAAACGTGAATGGGGATAAGTCCACTTTATCCAGCTTAAATTATTATGATCGTACTGCTACTAAGGTATTCATCAATTCCGGAAATACTTGCGACAACATATATTTCATGTCTTCACATATATTTTGCGACAACATGGATTTCACTAAGGATACTGTACTACACACATACTAATTTAAAAAATTGGGAAAAGATGGCATTAAGGTACTCAAGTGTCTATTAGGTTAAAATGTTAGGTTTTAACCTAATAGAAGTGTCTATTAGGTTAAAAAAGAGAAAGCAGAGAGAAGTATTAAATGATTATGCCTCCGATTGTGCTCTGGTAACTAGGAGTTTCACGGAGATCGGTATCAGGTCTGTTGTTGTTCTTAATTTTTATTAATAATATTGAACATGTACTTTTTTTTAAAAAAAATGCAATGACTAAATTTGCAGGATTTTGGAAAGTGACCTTTTAGTTGTTTTCTGATTGTCCAGACAATTCAGTTTAGTACTCAGTAGGAATTAGGTAATTCGTTGAGTTTATGCTGCTTCTACTCTAGATGGATTGATATATCCTGATGGAAAGTATAAACAATAATAAAAGAAACATGACACCTTTAGAAAACAATTTACTGATTTAGCCTTTTCACTAATCTGAAACAACTGAGAAGCTCGAGAATTTCATCGGCCTCTGTGAAGTATCCAGAGCCATACTTAGTCATAAAATTCAGCACCATAGTCATTATTTTATCTACAATGGATAAAATAAGTTAAAAATAACTTGCTGAATAAGGAAGATATTCTGTGTGTTTAATTGTGGGATTTCTTATTATAACAGAAAGTCATTTGTGATGTGCCATCCTGATTGTTGGATCTATCAGCTTCTGCTTTTCTGCTAGCACCAAATGATTTTAATATTTGCTTATTTACATTTACATTTTTTTTTTTTTTGCTTTCCTTAACACAACAGATAAAAACATTATCCATAGTGTATATGTATACCCCTTTCTTCAAGCAAAATTAGGAGTTCTAGAAATAACTCCTGTACCGAATTAGTTGATTCGAAACATACGCAGGACATTTTTGTAAGCGTAAAATTCCAATGTGTAAAACATTTCGACTCTTCTCGGTTTATATTTATAGAAAGTTATAGCGTTTCTGTACGGGTAGTGTACTGAACTGACAGCGGAATCTTATATCCATTCTAGCTAAAGAAACCAAATTGTTTTATCTGTTACACTAGGCATAGTGTGATCTTGATTGCTTCTCTTTTGGAAAACTCCATGCCACGCTTTTCAATCTTTTATTATATATATATATATATATATTTTTTTTTTTTTTTTGTGAGGATGCTTGGCATTACCTGAATTAGTTTACTGAATCTCCTAATATAATATATTAGGAGATTCAGTATAATATAATTTTTCAGTTATCATTGCAAATGAGATTGGATTCATTTTCTTATCAAATAAAAACAGACTGAAGAGTACACGCAGTTAACTAAAATACATTTATCGGGCGGAATTCAGTTCGCTGCTTTCTGTAGAATGGCGTTTCTAGCGAGGAGGTAGTGTACTGTAGGAGATGCATGTAATGATTAAATTATAAATATAGTTCTTATTTCATACTTATTTACTCCTAATACGATTATCCGCTTAAGTTAAAAAATGTATTTATACCCTTTGCCAAACTATGCAACCATCCTACTTAATTATCGCAATGCGAATGGAGATATATATTTTTTCTTTTTCGGATGCTGCGGAATTAACTTAAGGGGGATGAAGATTTCCTTTAAAAGGAAAAAAAAATGCATTTTATAAGACAACCCCCCCCCCCCCCCACACACACACCTACTCCTTCCTGGAAAGTTTTACCGAATATATCTCAATAGTCTCTTCGGGGAAAGGAATATCTCATAGACTATTTATTTTTCCACGAAAGTAATAGGAAAATGTGTGTCATTCGAGGGGTTCGTTTTTCTTTCTGTGCAGTTTCTTCAAAACGTATAAGATATTAGCATTTAGAAAAGAAACAAACTCCTTTTCCCTTGTTATTCAAATATAAATTTAAAACGAGACTTTCTACAATGTAAATAATCCGCCCTTTCAAAATTTGACAAATGGCATGTGGTCGAAATTGGTATGCTTTACTTCAAAATTGTATCCCGCTGCCATTAAAGGAGCCTATTCCTTAAGACCAAAATACAGTATACACCACTCAGCTAGTTTTGTTAAATCCATTCTGAAGACCACTATTGTGCATTTTTTAATATATTGATGCTGAATTGCGGAGGAGGGTAGTTGATATTTGCGTAATGCAGTAGTTAGTGAGGAAATGTATTATGAGTAAATGACATCTTCGGCGAGCTGGATTTTTCTTCTTTCTGTTGTTAAATGGAAAATATCGTTATATGCAGCATATCCATAATTTATTTACTAGTTTGTTCATGTAATTCAGTTCTGGCATCTCCGTTATGTAATGTTGTGATACTTTTGCATATTTATTGCATCTTAAGCGAATTTTTAAGTAAACCCATACTTAGTATGTTATAGAGGCATGGAATTAAACTTGGCTACCCATGTTTGGCTGCTTGGTTATTCCATGTTTTCTGCCATAATTCACTGTAGGAATAATTGAGATATATTCATCTACGGGTTTCCTTATTTTTTTTTTTTAGAATGACATAATCTGTAATATATAAAAAGTACAGGACAGTTAGCACTGCACAACAGTACGCCTATTCAGACTATTTTCGCAGAGAACAGATGTTAACCGTAACATCCAAATTTGTTCACACTGAGGAATGTAGATGCTGCTCGTCATCAATCTCATTTACTATGAACGCATTTGGGTTATCTTTTAATGTTTCTTGCTCTAGAGAACAAATGTGAACATCGTCATTCTGCTTCAGGTGAAGTTCTTAAGTTATTTAGAGTCAGTTATTTGATTTAATGGTAAGATCATTATTCCAATCGTCATCATTTTGAAGTGTCTTTCAAAGTACTGTGAAAATGTAAAGAATATCTGAGGATGGCCACACAATGCTATACGTGCATTGCGTGGCCATACTTTTGAACTCGTCGAGTTTCATTGATATTGCTCAGCCTCAGCATCCCATTTTCCTTTTATTTATATTTGCCTTGTTTGTTTTATTCATTTTCTCTTCTTTAGTATTTTCACTTTCTTTAAAGCCTTTCATCTCATTATTTTGTTTTTCTAAACTCAGTACATTTCATAAATACAATGCATTTGCAATGTGAGGCTGTAAATAAAATAAGCCAAAATCATAAGTTTGACCATGTAAAATTGCATGAAAAAAAAAATAATAAAAATACTGGAAACGGGGACCCATTGCATGTACAGAATATTGTTTGCCAGAATGGCGGTCTGGTGACCAAAATAAGCCCATAAAATACTTGCGAACAGTCCACAAATACATTATACACAACATTTTAAAAAAATTATTTTTTGACGCTAATTAATTTAGAACATCCTCATTATTTATTTTGTATTTTCATATGATATTAGCATAATTATACTTTTACGATACATTATTTTTAAATATTGTCACATATTATAATTCATGTTAAATTTTTAAACTTGCTTTTGGATGTTGATTCATTAACATCCAAATTCATTAAGAATATACTTATTTATTTTATTGAGTAAGCCTTTTTCGCAGTGTATTAACATGAACGATTGAAGATGTGGCAATCCACCTGTATACTAATATCTGCAAATTAAATTTAATTAAAACCTGATAACAGGATATCAAGTAGTTTTTTCTTCAGGATTTACAATTTTCCTTACCAGAACAGTTTCATCGGAGTCATCATTTATTAATGAACACCATCTTGTCGAAAATTAGGGATTGTTTTGAGTATAAAGAATGCGAACCCAATTTCTTATCTTCACATTCATCTGAGAATAAGGACGACAATGCCACAGAAACAAAATCATTGAGATTACCAGCAAAATATTATAAATTTAACAATGGATTTGTATATGGAAATATCAGAACATTGTAATTTAAATAATCAAATTCAGAACATTGTAAAGTTAATGGAATTGCCCGGTTAACTTCGGGAGTGTGTTCTACATTCCACTTTATCATTACTGCTGATTATGTTGACACAGAACTTTTGGCGCAGATTTGTAGAATCAAATAAATGCGTTTCTTCAAACTGAGAGGAACAAACATTTGCATCGACATTTTCATTACACAGGAAATATTTATTGATCGCATTCACATGATAACGAAGTAGTTTGTGAAAAATATGTCTATTAATTTCTTATGATTTTTATTTATTAACATCACTTAGCCAACTTGCGCTATCCTTTTTGGAATCTTTAGGGAGTATGTAAAATAATTTTATATAATTTGTAACACTATCATATATATCTTCTCTATAATATAAAATGATGAGCCTTTTTTTGTAACGTTTTTGTGTCACGTTTTTTGTCAAGTTATTTGAAACGTTTTGAAACTCAGGGGCTACCCTGAGTCTCGAGTCATCAGAATTCATGGAGAACCGGCCTACCAGTCCGGAACCCGGGGGATGGGCGCAGTGTTCGCCAGGGGGAGCCCCCCCCCCTTCGAGTTTTCAAAATTCGAGTCATCAGAATTCAAGGAGAACCGGCCTACCAGTCCGTAACTCGGGGGATTGGGCGCTGTAGGCACCGAGGGGGGGAAGGAAATCCCCTGTCCAGTCTTCAAAATTCGGTCATCAGAATTCAAGGAGAACCGACCTATCAGTCCGGAACTAGGGGGCGTTGGGCGCCAGGGAGGAGCGGAATCCTCATTCGAGTCATCAAATTCAAGGAGAACGGGCATACCATTCCTGAACTCGGGGGGGGGGGGCGTAGGCGTCAGGGGGGCGGTGTCCCCCTAGTATATATATATAAAGTTATTACGATTACGAGCAGCCACAAATACATCTAATTTAAAGTAAACAAATGAACGCTGAATATCTGAACAGCCAGTATGCAGTTGCACAACAGTGAATAGCCCAGGCCTGAATAGTTGCGGTGACGGGAAGAAAGGTATGTCATGCCATTCTCGTTGCTGCAATCGCTCTCCAAGCACGTTCGTTACATTGTTGCATGTGGCTTTTGCTGCTCGCGTTTGGGAAGCGTTTTTTATTTACGATCATATTCTCTGAATAAAAATGATAGGTATCCGGAGAGTTCATCGAATGGACAATTCATCGAAAAAACAGTTCACCGAAAATTTAAAATTTTCGAACATGTTATGAGAAAATTGATCCATTTAGAACAAAACCTGAACCGTGAATAAGGAGATTACAATGCTACTTTCATAGGGAAAAATTATAGAACAATATGGTTCTTATAGTCTTTCTTGTCCGATAACTGTTTCATGTCTGTTCATGGGACTGATTTCCCTGTTTCCGGAAGAAAAGCCCAGCCGTATCTATATTATGCCTGCTAACTTACCTTTAGCAGAACAGGACTGATAAAAATTATGCGTAAATGGGATTCCAACTACCCAGGTCTTTCTAACTAAACGGCTTCGTTTTTACCGACTGAACTATGCGGGCTTCATTATTATTATTGTTGCTAGTAGTAATATGCGACATCAATACAGCAATTATTATGGGGTGAATTTTACTCAGATTCGCTATTTGAAACTTTTACAAGAAAATGTCGAACCGTTCCAGTTTTCAGTTCCGCTATATTCGGGGAGACAAAGAAATAATGTGTCCAAATTATGTATTATGAAGTTGTTGGTACAAGAAGCTGTCTGCATGGTTCAGTTTTTGTTCTAGATGGATTACTTTTACCATAACATTATCGAAAATTTTAAATTTTCGGTGAATTGTTTTTCGATGAATTTTCCTGTAACCAAATGATATGTGAAGATTTAAAAACAGCATGGCAAATAGTTCGATTCATTTGAACGACAGCTCACCGGAAATTCTGGGTAGTCTATTTGACCAGGCTTCCCGAAGCCACAATTAAGCATCGACCATAATAATAATAATGGAAACGGAACAGGAGGACTTTTCACTGACTACAGTTTGCTTGGCAGATAAAGTAAACATGAAAATAATATAATTCGAGCGTGGAATCAAATATTTGATGCTCGACATTTTACTTGTATTCAGTTGCTATTTAGTGAGAAAGCAAGTTCCAGAGCTTAAATTGTCTGTCATGAGAAATATCATGCACAAAATACCCATTTCACTCTACTCTGTTTTTTTTTTTTATTGTTATTTTTCTGTGTTGGAGTTAATATTATTTATAGATGATTACCTTGATCAATGTCTCTATATAAAACTTCGCTTAATTCATAGCATTGATGAACTTATCCTATGACAAACAACTCTGTCGGGAATTAGTGGTTTTAACAACATCTAGCCATGATCTTAATAATTATATCATATTGTTGGATCGTACATCCTGGCTCTGAATCCGCCATCTTGTTAGAACGTATTTCTTATTTAAATTCTCTGTTTTTTATTATCTTGATTAATTGTTGGTTGATTACTAATCCAAATATAGAGATTTATATTATCCTCCGCCACTCTATATTCAGATTAGTCTATATAGTGGAATCAATCATCAACTAACTTTTGCAATCTCACTTTTCTACAGGCCGAGGTTAATATTATCATTTAAGGCTTCCGCAAGGTCCGATAAACTTTATGAGCGGTGCAATGAAAGAGAATCAGGCAAGTCAAGGGGGAAACACTTTAAAGCTCCATACTTCGGCTAATTTTAGTAGAACGCCACAGTTAATGTTAAGATATATCGGGCGGAGCTAACTCTTATTTCTTCACGCTGAAATATAAAAAAATGGACTGCTCTTACTGGGTTACATTCTTTGCACATTGGATTCACTATAGGCACATTTAAAACTGAAGTTAACTATCACTTTGAAGTAACACTATTCAAAAGGAGCTTCACAAGTCTTGACGCACTCGTTTCAGGTAATCTACTTATTCCTTATTTTCTTCTACGCATTAATTTCAGCTTTGCACTATTCTTCCTCAAAACAATTGGAATTCGACATGATTTTAGAATTCCGTAGAAATATTCCTAATTGCCTCTTAGTTTCCCGGTCCCGTCTTAATCTATTTACGGCATATCCAAATCCCTTTGCTGCCACCCTTACTTTACTCCGTGCTGTCCTGAATGCTTCTCCCCTGTTTACTTTCGTTTTCCAATAAAATACCTTCATTCTTCCCGCCAAAATCCGGTTGTAGCCAGTCCAGCTCATATCAACTCCTCCCTTCGAATACCGTAGCTCACGCTCCACGACACGCATCTAAAATTAACTCCGTTTCCTTGACAGTGACCAATCAAATCTCATTAGCAGAATGTCATAAAATCACGCTTACATACAGAAATAAAAGATATATCACAATCCATATAATATACATTTAAATTTACATACATACAGTTTCTTATAATAAATTTTACAGAATAAACTAAATAAAATGAATGACATGTTTATGTAGTCTTTTCATTATTATTACATATTCTAAGATTAAATAATTGATTAATAACAAACAAAACTCAAAGCATTTATATGAATAATATATTACAAGCAAGAGACTAACAACAAATGATATTTACAAGTCTTGCTTATGACATGGTGGGTTATGTTAAATGTGAATGAAGTATTATAATATATAAAATATCTTCATTCACAATTTAACAATATGGAGAGTTGTATTGGTTTAACTAAATTGTAGTCAATACATTGCTTAGGGATTCACTAGAATCCCTAAGCAATTCACTAGGGATTCCTAAGGGATTCACTAGAATCCATAAGCTATTATTATGATTTTTCCTGTAGAAAAATTTATAATTTTTTTCTGCAGAAAATTATAATTCTCATATTATCAGAATGAAAACAGAAAGATTACCAAAACAAGCCTTAAAGTACAAGCCATTAGGAAAAAGAAAACCAGGACGTCCTCTTAAACGATTCAACGATGACTTCTAAGGCCGGAACAGGCCATGCTAGGCCTAAATCCTTGATACGTATGATGATGATGATGATGATATTATCATAATTTTAGATTGACCTACGATTTTATTTTTATTGTTTTTAGATTATTGACTGTTGTGAAAATATTGACATATTTGGCACATACTTTGAAAGTATGAATTAACTTATTGCTAATTGTATTTTTATCAAATTATGACGTTTTGTGTACATTTTTATATACTAGTAACGTTATTGGTAGTTTTGGTATTTCATATGATGAAAATGGAGATATTTGAGTTTGGGGTGTGTTATTCATTATATAGTGATTATGTATTTGCACTGTTTATTGACGACTTTTCAATTGTTTGAATTACGAGAAGAGTGCGCGATGAATACAATAAATAATCTTGCTGAAAAATGGTTTCGACACTGTTTGATTACATTTATTTCCATATTATTATTCAGTGGTAATAAAGTGCTGTTTACTTCAAAGTCCAGATAGCTTTAAATACAACTTGATACAGAGGTTCCGAGAAGAACTGATCATCCGATTAGTTTTAGCGATGAATTTATTAATGCTGTTGTTATTATTGAGGAAGCAACCAGGAATGTGAAATAATTGCCTATTATAAATATGCCGTGTTGCTCTGTAGGCTTTCCTGTCCTTTAGTTATTGGAGCTAATGAAGTTTGGAAATTATGACTACCAACAACCCTTACTTGTGTCCGAACACATTTTGACGTTTCACGGGAATTCGATCTTGTTCACAAGGGAAGGTCGTCACTTGATATTCTCACGTCTGCAGGAAATGGATCGTGGGGAGATTCTGCTGAGCTAATTTGAAGTCCTCCGGCCTGTGTGGTTTTAGCGAAACAGTCTGTGTTGTGTGAACCGGCTCTGACACTAGGATCAAAGGATATATTTCTCCGTAGGTTAATTAGCCAAATTAATTACTCGATTCTCAGAGCTATGAATTGGAGGGAAAGGGTTGAATAATTAATTACCACGGATAGTCTCTAGTGAGGAACAGTAGAACAGCTGTTGCAGTCACTCCCCGTAATGGTTATACCTTAAATTACTGAATGCTACTACCATGAAGACCGGAACCAGCCCTTCATCAGTCGCAAGGCACCTTTGTAGATTGATGATTTTGTCGTAAGCCTCGTCAGCACCTCGGTAATAACACTGTATAGTTGAACCTATTTACCTAAATTCATGAATGTTCAAGAATGTTTATATAATGACTACATCGTTTTCAGCTTCCGTACAGCTTGTTAACCTTAGTGGACGTATCGGTCGAAGAAGATTATCGCTATTTCTATTAGCTACAGTGTTAATACGATTTTCTTAAGTAATTTGGATGTTAATTTTCATGACTGTTGATAATAAGTAGTGGTAGTTATTTTAACTTTTTTTTTGATTGGTTAGAAAATAGATGACTGTTAAACGTTTAATTTCTTAAAGATATAAGTTGAGGAGGAGGAAATAACGTGGAACCATTAGTCTAATCCATACACACATAGGAATTTGAAATAGGCGAATTTTCTCATGCTTACACTTTTTATAGACGAAAGTTAACGCGTTAAATGGTATTCTTCTCTCTCTCTCTCGAGCGGTAGACATACATTTTGTCCACTAACTTTTTTTTTTTCTATATTCTCGAAGGAGGTTCAGTAGTAATTTTTTTTTTACCAGACTTGACCTGTCTCCTTGCACACACACAAAAAAAAATTAAAAATAAAATAAAATAAATTTTCATCATCGCTTTACAGCAGCCATCGACCTACCCGCTGAGTTTTACATTGGTGTTTTGTCCCCACTCAATTCTCTATTTCCATGGGATAGTTTGCCTCTCTGTTTATACATATTTCTTCTTTCGGAGAAACATATATATATAAACGATGGGTATAGATTGATTTCACTGCTGAGATTTTTGCTACTTTTGTTCTCTCTAAGGGTAGTTTTGCAGATGAGGTTTTCCTTATACATTTGCGGTGCAGAAGTAGAATAAACGGTATCTGAATACATTCATTTGATTTCTTCTGTCAATCCCTTTGAATTTGTGTCTCGGATTTCACAAAATTATAAAGAGTTTCGCATTCCTAGATTAGGCTTAAAAGAAAAAAAAATCATAACTCTGTCTCTTAATGAGGAAAGTATAATTTACTATTATATTACTTTGATGGGAATGCCAAGCTTCAGTATTTTTCCCCGTGAGAAAAAAAAAATGACCACTTTATTTCGAATATTAAAATATAATTCAACGTTTTACATTGGATCTCTATACTTTTTACTAAACTTTTCTAAAATGATCGTAATTATAAGACTTTTGTGTTTCAATACCTACATTGTATATACTGCTAAATTATTATTATTATTATTTCCATACCGATTTAAGAATGACTTCCAAGCTCGCTTAGCAAATAACTTATGAGCACAGTGATTTATAATAAAATTCGAAAAATATAATATTGGTCTTTAAGAAAAGTCAAACTAGGAAACGTCTTGGAATCATGGACCTAAATTTGAGTCTGATTTTTGATAGGCTTTCAGTCAATGTGAAAGCTTTTTTTTTTTCTAAGCATTTGATTAGGAAAAGTCTTATACATTTATAATTTCGAATACTGTGATAACGCTTGGAGAATAGATCAGTCGTACTGAAATTACTTTTATTCAGTAGAATAAAACGCACTCAGAATGATTGCACAGAATTTGCATTTACTTGAAGACCTATATAGAAATATAATTTTCTTTATGTATTGGTCGTTTTGTGTGTCTGTCCCATTTTTGAAGCGTGTCTCATTTCGTGTGTGCGAAGGAAGGAGGATTCAGATTCGTTAAAAAAAAGTTGTAAATCCTCTTTTGAGTGTAGATTTTTTGGGATTGAATTTGGGTAAGTGTATGCCAGTTTGATTTTTTTTTTTTTTTTTTTTTTTTTTTTTTTGACCAGAGGTAGTGGATTTTATGTATTTTGGGAGAACTGCTCTAGTACATGGTGTTTGTAAGACATCGAAGGATGGGTATGGACAATGATATGAAGTTACGTTCACACTGCCAAAATTATGAGCTTTATTCAGAGAGATGCTGTTGTAATGAAGTGGTCATTAATAAATATTAATGAGGAATAATAGTACCATATATAAGATGTTCATCAGGCCTCATCTGAAATATCTGCAATGTTCTGATCACTTGAATATTTAGGCTTTAAGGAAGCACGAAAGAGGATCAGTCATATGCTTCTATTTTCATTGTTCCTTTTCAAAGGATCGTTGCGAAGATCAGACCAACCAGCGATACAGAAGAATCATGTCATCAGCTACGTAAATTGATTAGTTTGTTCTGGTCAACCCATAGTCTTCATTCGTGAATATTTTGTGGTTAAAAATGATGAATGACATGGCTATGGAGTTCACAGAATGAGTTTGTTATTCCCAGATTAAAGAAAGATAATTCGATTAGTTTGAAAGACTGGAGGCAGAGAAGTGGTAACGATTGAGACATAAGTTAGTGAGAGAAACCTTTCAGATAGTTTCAAGGATGACAACGTTACACGATGATATGTGGTAGTTAAAACAGAAAGTCATCTTGAAAATGTATAAGTCCTGGAGAGGTGTGGAAAATCTTTGCTGGGACGACGGAGAGAGAGAGACTGAGCAGAATGCTCTGTTGGAATGGATGGTGTGCACGTAACGGCGAGGAACAGGTATTACTATAGGCTGTGGAGTGACTGAATGAAAGGTATGAATTATTCATTGTAAAGCAGTTATTGATTTTTTTTTCTTTTTTTCATTTACTCTATTTCTTTTATACAGGCGCTGGTACTTCAGGAAGAATACAGTGAACCAGCTGACTTTCGAGGCCAAGATTTATTACCAAAGAGTGAATATGATCCCTTGTACACCACGCCAGTGGAAGAAGAATATTACTCGCAGCCTTATGAAATACAACAGTTAAGAGGTAAGGTTCCTGAATGCTCTATTAGAAGTATTTCCAGTTAAGGATCAAGAAGTGGTTTCCTCGATTAATTTCTCAAAATTCTACCTGTCGTTATCCTAATGGGCGCGGGCGCGCGCACACACACACAAATCGTAAATGTGTGTTATCAGAATTGAAATTTCTCATTTTTTGCTGTCTGTAGTATTATTTGGATTAGTATAAAAAATATCAGTCTCACGCAGATTCTTTAGAGACTGACGACTTGTGATTTCAATAATTCTCACCATTTCCTGACGGGAAGACTTTTTGTATTAACATGGTTTTAAACATACGCTCGTCCGCCCGTGAAGTGAGAATTTTTAGTTGATGAGTAAAAAAAATCCCAAAGAAGTTTCTGTTTAGTCGCCAGTTTTATTTACTTAATGCTGATTCTGTTTTATGCGGTAAGCATTTTGTGTGTGTGTGTGTGTGTGTGTGTGTGTGTGTGTGTGTGTGTCTTACTAATCGCATATACTTGGGGATGCGTTACAATTACCTGTTTTGTTCATTATCACTGATTTTGTCGCAGTGAAATACGATCAATAAGAATTAGGATATGCACGCATGAGTTTATTATATAGGGTTGTGCACGACACGGCCATGTGAAACAGATGCACAGTCGTAATTAGCTAATTCTTACCCAGGGGTGGAATATGCAGAATTTGTCAGTTAATGGTAGATATTAAAGCTTGGAAAGGTGAAAAATATGTTTTTATTCAAAAATAATAATAATAAAATAAATTCATTATGTTGATTCTAATCTAAATGTTTTTCGATTGTTTCTCGAGTTTCTGCCGTGTCGTGACTCAAACCATATGACAATGTTTTTCTTAGCCAATCAGAATTAATAAAATGCACTGATGTACTTATATACACACACCTAAGAGTATTATTTTATTGATTTTTCAACATTTGCTTATAACAAGAGAGAAGTAATTGTTTGCTTTTTTTTTTCTATAAAAGCGATTCAAAACATGTATTATAAAATTAACAATAATAAACGGTCTAATATCACTTTATAATTTTTTTTTCTCCACACACACTGATGAACACACTGATATATTTTCTTCGACATTGGTAATAAATTGGGTTATAAATTGACCAGATCCAGGAATAATCACATGATTATAATAAATTAGGCAACCGTGGTAGAGTGACCCAGGCTAAAAACTAACGATTGAGATGTTTGCCTGACTGCTGAGCCAGCACAAAATTTTTCAAGCCCTATTTAATGTATTAATAACTTACTGTTGTTGAATCTGCAATATACACTGGTGGACAAAACCTAAGACAAACACTATTTCTGAAGATTAACAGCAAATATAGACGAATGAGCTTGTGACAATTTGTATTACTGACGATTTCGAGTAGAAAGCAGGTATACATTCAAATTTTCGAATCGCGCGCAAAAGGGGTCACGTGGTGTAGCACCAACAGCGTAGAAGGCTGTGCTAAGCGAATTGTGTTTGAAGGAAGCACTTTTCGTGAAAGAATAAAGTTGCAAACATTACAAGTTTGATTCCAAACTTGTAATGCTTCAAGGACATCATCTAAATCTAGATGATTTCATGCGGGGAAGTAATACTGGAAAGCTTGAAGAAGGCCGCAGAATTACTGATATTATCAGAGAGTTGGAATCTCACATAGTGTTGTATCCAGTCTTTGGGTAGCGTTTCAAACCAATGGAATGCGTTTTAGACGTTTGCTAAGAGGTCTCCCTCGCTCTACCACAGAGCACAAAACATGAAGGCACATTTTTGGTTATAACAGTAAAACGTAATCGATGTACCACGGCCAGTCAGCTTGCTAGTCGGCTCCATTCAATCACAGGTACGCGGATATCTCGACAAACTGTGGCAAGACGTCTGCGACAAGTAAGCCTATACGCCCGATGACCTGTAGTCTGCGTCCGTTTATCCACAGCTCATCGTAGAGCACATTTTCAGTAGTGTTGTATCCGTAAAAATTGGACAAGACACTAATTGGTTAATATACTCTTTACAGATGCGAATCATTTTAGTCTTTCCTCCGATTCTAGACGACACTTGATCTGTCATGAAAGTGGTACTGCTTACCGTCGCGAGTATGTTCTTGAAAGGGATAGATACAGCGCTGCTAGGGTCATGATGTGAATCATTATGCTTAATGGACGCACCAAGCTACAAGTGCTGGAAAATGTTACTGTGACTGGTGAACGATATTGAAGTTCTTCAACGTCATGTTCAATTGTTCCGTGGCGCTGTAGGCGAAAAATAAATTTTTATGGATAACAATGCTACTCCACATCGTACACGAGCAGTGGCGATACTTCTGGAGACGGAGAACATTAATCGAATCCAGTGGCCAGCACGCTCCCCAAATGTCTCATAGAACATGTTTGGAACGCAATAGGGAAACGCATTGCTACTCGAAATTCCCATCAGAAATCAAACAAAACCTTATCCTTGCTCTGAAAGAGAATGTGGGCCTGTTTGCCTGAAGAACTGTTGAATCACTTGGCGCTAAGCATGGTACAGCGTTTGAAAACTGCCTTGCAGTCCTGGATGGACATATTCCATACTGAAATGTTTTTCCGCATAGTTTTCTTTAAGCGCTGTATATTAATTCCTTAACTGCGTCCTTAGGAAATTTGTAATTTTTGCCAAAAACGTATTATCATTTAATACGTTTTGGGAAAAAAATACATGGTATACTATACACCGTACTAATGTACCGTGTATTCACCCATTCCGCCCATTCACCCATACACGGTACTAATGTACCGTGTATGGGTGAATGGGAGGTTGACCAACTAACCTCCTGTGTATGGGCTCAACATAAAAAATTAAAAAATAAAAAAATAAATTCATGTCCACATTTGGCTGTAGTCATGACAATTTTTTTCATATACAGGTAAAAATGTAGCTCGTCCTTAGATTTTGGACACCAGAGTATTAAACAGTTTTTCCTGATTTGTACCATAGCTTCTAGAATTTACATTTCAATATTTTTTCTTCATTTTCTTAGCTTAATATTTTTGAATTGCTTCCTTCTTCTCAAAACAAATGAATCGCTGTTGTTTGAATAAGTTAACTAATGGGATTGTCCCAGAGAACTTGTGCACATTGCATTGCATTGCATTGCATCACATCTTGTGCGTTTCTGCATTGGAAACATGTTGATAATTTAAAGTCTTTAATAAAAAGTGTAATAACTTGAAAACTTTAGGAACATGTCGGACTAGCTATTACTTGTTTTAATATTCATTCTTTTTCGGTAATAAATCTCTTAATTTGAAAAAAAAATATAAAAAAAATAAATAAATAAAAGAACATTGCATTGGCTCCATGTTGCAGTTTAGTTGTAGACTTCATTCACGAAATTATCTATAATATTTTTTATTAAAATTAGCATAATAGTAATACAAAACCTAAAAGTGCAACATTTCTGAGTATACTCATAATTCCACGGATGGTGAATATACTTTGTTAATGGCGCACAAGTTTCTTCTTTTCTGAATTTACGGGAGGAATATCATATGTACACCAAATTAGGTATACGCCTCCTTCGAAGAAAGTCAACAGTGATTTTTTTTTTTTAATTGTTATGTCGCAACTTTTTTTTTTCGGCGAAATTTCCTTGCATTATGACTATTGTTAGAAAAACGGTAACTGCTTGGTGTATATACTTGGCACTAGTGTGCGTATAGGTTCTACAACCTTTTGTGCATCTAATTCGCATCACTTAAAACTGCCACAAATTGACGCTCGTAAAATTCGCGACTTCATCCTCGTGCCGACCATTAATGAACCATCAGTTTTATACTTAATGAAAAGGAATTATTTTTCACATATCAGACTAAATATGCATAAGACAAGTCATGTTTGATGTATGAGTTATTTACAAAACGCTTACGTCAAATTTGTATATTTGAAACTGCTTTGTGTCCATTTTTAATCTTACAAATGTTTTAATGATATTAAAAATCTGTGATTGATAACTTACATAATATGTCATATATTATTACTCAAATACTACAATTCATCAAATCTAGCCCACGCATACTTGTAACACCAACTAGACTATTCCGATTTCATTTAAAATTTATTTTCTTCCATAATTAGATGGTTTGTTTGAGATCGCCCGCTGATCCCTTTGAACGCTCTTTCATATTTTTCTAACACACTATTAATAATTCCTCTTTTAATTTAATTAATGGATTTCGGTGACTTGCTTGTTCAACATCATAAAACGCGATGTTTTTGTTCAAAACAAGAAAGGTATCCATTAATAATGTGATTTTCTTTATTGTGTCTCTTATGTGACTATGACAATAGTTAGTGTATATGAAAACAACTCTCATTAATAGTTTATGAATATGTTTTAAGTGCATTTTGCCTTTTATATGTCCATTTTTAAAGAATAATGACAGTTATTTTGCTACTTTAATCGTTCATTTTGGTTTTTAAAGGAAATTAATTGTTTTACTGTATTGCTTTTCTTTTGCGAGCTACAATATTTTTACTGTTGTTCTGTTGTCCTTAAACTAATACAGCGTCATTCATTATGGCCGTTGTCTGCTATTTAATACTACCGCGTTTCATGAAGGTGGATTAATGGGATTAAATTGTCAGATATAGTCTTCATAGCAAAAAAGAACAGGCGCTCCTTTGTAAGTTGGCGTTATTTACGAAATGCTTTTTTTATGTCCGATTCTTTTTACGGTTTTTATATATTTTTTGCTTCCCGTTGATCCCATTGTCATGCGAGTAATCAATATAGAGTTTTTTTTTTGTTTTTTTTTACTGAAATAACCTTTTTATTTTACTAATCCATCTATGGTCTTTTATGATCAGTTCTTTCGTATTATGCTTATAGTGCACAGAGTATTTCAATTACATTTCTTACATTAATAAAATTACATTTTGATAAATCAACATTTCTATATTTTTATATTCTATATCTATGTTGGAAGAAAGTATACTTTGCTTCCCATCTGTTATCTAGAAAAAAAGATAATTGGAAATTAATATCTGATAATTGGAAATTAACAGAACTATATATGAACCTCCGTAGCTCGGTTAGTATAGACGTAGCCCTTTGGTCGGAAAGATATGGGCTTGATTCCCGTTAGTGACGTGAGGAACTTTATCTGGCCTCTTTTCGACTAAAGGTGAGTTGGCCGGTCTCATACGGAGGTAGAGATTTTTTCTCCACCTGAAACTCGGGATTTTCGTCCCCAAGAACAGGCAAATCGACCCTTGAACACTCGCATCTACAGACATAGGACACGCCGGGAGGCATAGGGCCAACCACTTTATCCTCGAATGGGAAGGAAAAAGAGGAGGGAAGGAAGAAGAAGATATATACACACTTCATAATAAGCTGCACTTTTATAATATTCAAAACTAGAAACTTATAGAATCTTCAACTCAAACGGCAGTGTCGTGTCTGTGCTGAATAATTTTCAGAACGATTGGTTATTTCTAGCACTGAACATGTTTTTAAGATATCTTTGCATTTCTACTAGATTTTAGTGAATATAATTCCGGCACCATGAAACGGAGTAGATTACATGAAGCCTTGAAAAATTAGGAATAAATACGTAATGAATACAATAATTTTATTGTAGTAATATATGTATTGTATCGATTGAAGAGAATGAAATGTTCTTTTTCCTGTATGGTTATAACAGAAATTAAATTGTGCGATCGGTTTCAGGAAAATCATGTGATTTATAATAATAATTAAGTCATATGGATGTGGAACAGTCATAATCATCACGACAGGGTTTAGTAATGCAGATATGATATCGCGAGTTTTGGTATACGTAAAGTGTGGTTTGTTTTATTTAAAAAAACAAAACAACATATTTGAGAGGTATACCAAAAAATCTAGTAGAAACACCGTGATGTCATAATATTATTTGAAACTCATGAAATTAAAAAAATGGCGGAATACACTTCACACATTTTCAGAGATGAGGAAAGAGAAATAATACTAAACAAATAAGGACTCTGAAGGAAGAAAGGCACCAGGTGAACACCGTATTCATACAGAAATACTAAAACCGTTGAGTACAATGGATATGTTCCTAATGAAGTCAGGAATTCCATCTTTATAAACATCCGACAAAGGCTGCAGTTAATGTAAAGATTTCAATGAGTCACGTAAACAGATTATTATTCGTATTATGAAAAATGGAATGAAGGACGTCCAAAAATATTTATGAAAAGAAAGGAACAACAGAGGATATCTTCAGTATCAGAATGATACTAGAAAGAAACCTGGAAATGAAGAAAATGTTTATAATAAAGCATTTGATAGTGTTCACCTTAAGAAACTAACAGAAACATTACTAAAGAAGGAATAGACGGGTTAACGTAAAGTCGATATCCTTCATATAGTGGAACCAAACTGTAAAAATACTCGACAATGAACTCTCAGAAACTTTCCAAATACAAAGAGGTGTTCGACGAGGTTGTTCCCTTTTGTTTTCATTTTCTACAGCGAAGAAATTTTTGAAGGTATTGAAGAACTAGAAGATGGTAAAAATATGAGGAAATAATATAAATAAGATTCATTATGTAGATAATACTATATTGTCTTCTAAAAAAAGAGGAAGACTTCCAAAAATTAATAGAGCCAATAAATACAAAGTAAAAATTATGGCTTTACATTAAATTCCAAAACAACAACAAAAAAGCTATGATGATAGCGGAAGAAGAGAAAATTACACTCCAAGGTTATGTTAAAAATCGAAGTTGAAAACCAAATTATATAAGTCGAATGTTAATTATTTGGAACATTTGATTATAGAGGATGGAAAAGGCAAAAGAGTGATTGGGAGAAAAATGGAAATTGCAAAATGAACCTTTAACGGAATGAAAAAACATCTGAAGAAAGCAGAAGAGAAATGAAGTTTTGGAGAAAGAACATACATAAAAGAAAAATATCATATGTGGGTTCATATTATGAGGCACGAATGTCTTCAAAAATGAGTAGCAAAATAAAGAGTAATTTAAGAATAATTAAATGTTTTATTTGTCGTCTTTTCACTTTGGGGCAGAAATATTGAGAATAAACAAGGGAGAAATTAGGATTGATGCTCGCAAGATGTGGGCATACAGAAAAGCATTTAAGATATTATGGGACCAGAAGAAAAGAAATTTTGGAGAAAGAACATACAGAAAAGAAAAATATTATATGTGGGTCATATTGTGAAGCACGAATGTCTTCAAAAATGAGTAAAATTAGATAGAATAATTGAAGAAATTCCGTGGGGCGGGGGAAGACAACACATATGGTTCAAAAACATAAAGGAGTGGGGCCTGGGCTATGTAGAGAGCAAAAGTGCAGCACGAGATAGGTATATATGGAGATCCATAATAGCCAACCTCCTGAGAGTAGATGACACTTGATAGAATGAACAGAATGGTCTAATTATTATTACAACAGGAAAATAATCCAGGAAATCTACCTTTCTATAAAATAAGCAGTGATACTCTTATCGGTAAGGCTTACATACAATAAAATTTTCAGCTGTTCACGAAGAGATTAAACATGTATCCTTCTCTTAGTGCGATTTCTGAGCAAATTGCTAAGCTGCTTAGGATACTTGACTAAGTCACAATCTGTCTCCTCCCGAAATGCTCTTCCTTCTTCGGTTATTCGAAGGATAAGCTTGATTTGCTAGTATTTTGTCAGAACCCCTGGATATGTTCTCTTAAAAAAAAAATAAAATATAATAAAAATAAAAAATCTGTCTTCTGTCGGGAACATTAAATGAATCAAATACAATGAAGTAGAATATGCTATCACTTCCGCACAACAGGGTTTATTTAAAAGGAGGTAAAGACAATAAACATCAAAGTTTTCTATGGATGTTAGTTCACAAAGGATAGGAAATTATTATTATTATTATAAAAAACCTCCATGGAGTTAAAGACTCATCGTGGGAGGTCCACTGTTATACACACAGTTTATCATACTGCGCATTAAATATATTCACTGTCTCTGGCTCACCGCGCTCTCGGGCAATGCATTCCAACCACTCTCCATGAAAAAACCTGCTCCTCACTCCCTTACTCACACCTCCTTATACAGCTTCCAGGGATGACATCTTGTTCTCCTGTTACCTTCACCCATTCTGGGCAAAACATCCCCGACATTAATCTGGTAATAACCTCTTAACAGCTTATATGTCTCGATCATACCCTCCCCCTTCTTCCTTCTATCCACCAATTTCTGCAAATTGCATTTTGTCAATCTGTCTTCATACTTTACATTCCAGAGACCAGATACCACCTTAGTCAATCGCCTCTGAACTTTTTCTAACGCACCTTCATCTTGTTGGAAACCAGTTCACCAGATCATTTACTGTAATCTATATGTGGCCTGATCAAAGCCTTATACAAAGGAACCATGACATCGTTATTTCTACAAGTCAGTGTCCTTCGCATCATTCCCATTATCCGCTGGGTGGTCTTCACAATTTTAGCAACATGTCCTCGAAATTTTAGTTCCTTGTCTACACTCACACCCATCTCTCATCTCCTCTACCTCTTCCAAGATATTTCCACCGATTGTGTACTTTACATCCTATCTCTGCTTCCCAAATTTCAAAACCTTACACTTTGAAATACTGAATTGATATCCCCACTTATTTACCCATTCAGCCAGTGTATTCAAGTCCTCTTGCATCCGCTCCACTCCTGATAGCTCTCCCCAACTTTGCATCTGCAAACAACTGCATATCACCATTCAGACCTCTCCATACATCATTTACATACAAATTAAACAGCAATAGAACCAAAACAGACCCTTGAGATACACCACTAGTAACTTTCCTCTTCTGGGATATCGCTCCTCTATAGACAACTCGCTGATACCTATCAGACAGCCAATCTCCAATCCAATGAACTAATCTACTGTTCAGCCCCATCCGTTCCAATTTAATTACCAGCTTGTCGTGTGGCAATTTATCAAACGCCTTTGCAAAATCTAAATATACCACTGTATATGCAACACCCTTATCCAACGCACTTATCACTTTATTATAAAAAGTAAGCAGATTGCTAAAGCACGATCTTCCTTTAGTAAATCC
Source organism: Typopeltis vanoorti (assembly GCF_054136105.1). NCBI lineage: Eukaryota > Metazoa > Arthropoda > Arachnida > Uropygi > Thelyphonidae > Typopeltis > Typopeltis vanoorti. Next base: position 99,470,905 of record NC_143564.1, read on the forward strand.
ATGCTGACCGCCAAAGAGTGCGTTTCTGTTATCAACTCAATTCTGAATCTTAGTCCTAACTAACTTCTCCAATACCTTAACCACAACTCCAGACACACAGACTGGTCTATAATTCAAAGCTTTACTCTTATCACTTCCCTTATGAATTGGAACAATTTTACCCTCTTTCCACTCGTTTGGATCTTGACATAGTGAGAGACTCATGTTGAAAAGATATGCAAAAGCTTATCTGGCACATTCCCTCAAAATATGTGGTGAAATAGCATCAAGTCCCACAGTCTTATTTACATCAAGTCTATTCAATTCCTTATATACCTCCTGTTCACTTACTAACAGTCCCTCCTCCTCCTTCTTTCCCACTGCTTTCAAGTTCTGCATGATGTGTGACATCTGCAGAAATGTGACATCTTGTGATGTCACATTCACAAGAATGAAATACCTTTATAAATTGCTCATTAAATATCTCAACTATATTCTCCGCGCAACGGTTATCATTCCTCAATTTTCACCAATCAGTCACATCCTACCATAATCATTCTTTCTTCTACTGGCCACATATCGAAAAAACTCCTTAGGATTTTTTTTTTTTTTTTTGGCCGCTTTAGCTAACTGCTGCTCATACTGCATTTTTGTTACATATTAAGCTAGTGACCTTCCTTGCCTGCTCTTTGTACTTCTCATGCAACTGGTTGTTATAAATACTCATTTTGTGATTCTTCCATAATACCTTCTTCCAGATTGCATACCTTATCTCTTCATTCATCCATTTTAAACCTACTCTATTTACCCTCTTAACCTTTGGAATACACGCTGATATTGCTCCACCAAATAGTTCTTGAGTATGGCCCAAACAGCATTGATATCCTTTCCATCCAGTTCCTCTTTCCAGTTTATTTTCGCAAGTTTTTTCCTGAGCTTTTCATAATTACAAGTCTTATAATTCCACATATATCCCTTTCTAACAGACGTCCTCGAATGACTGGTCACTCTCACCAACTGGTGGAAGATTTGACACCTTATTTATAATTTTTGTGATTTGATCATCTGATGAGATGATCAAATCACAAAGTTCACAAAGGATAGGAAATTAGTAGTGCCCACTTCCTCGTTAAAATAAAATTAAGATTACAACCATTTGAATGGCTACAAATAACAAGAACAGAAAGAAAATTTAGAACTTTTTTTATAAAACTAGATTTTATAAAACGACATAAATATACAATGGCTGTAAATATTAAAAAGGATGTCATTTGCTGTACTAAATACAGCAGCAAATGAAAGCTTAGGAAAGACCAAAAAATTCAATAAAAAAAAACTTAAGATATGGGAAGATACAATCAAAGAAATAATCAAAATGAAAAAAAGAAGCATATCGTAAATGGTTAAGCAGTAAAAGATTAGAAGATAGAGTATAAAAGAGTAAGAGCCATAGCTAAAAGAGAAGTCAGAAAAAGACATAGAGAATCATGGAACAAATTTGTATCCAATTTAGAACATGATTTATATAAAAATGAGACCCAATGTATAAGATTTTGAAACATTTAAGTACCGATACTAGAGAAAGCGTAAAATTAAGCACCAAATTGAAATTAGAGGAATTTCTATACAGAACTGTGGATAGATAAATATTTTAAAAAAAGATAACAAGCAAACATTAAATGAAAAGAAAGTAACTGAAGAAGGATTAGAAATCAGCCTGATAGAAACAAGAAATAGAAAATCACCTGGAGAAGTTAAGTTAGGTTCAGAATTATATAAATATGCAGGAATAAGGTATAAAGAAAGACTTATTATTTTTAAATAAAATCTATTCAAAAAGTAACCCACGAATAGAATAGAAAAAAATCAATAGTGATCCTATTTTTTTAAGGTAGTATAGATGGCCCTAAAAATTAAACAGGTATAAGTGTTCTCAATTCCTTTTATAAAAGATGTAGCAGAATTTAAATAACAAACTAATAAAATATTCTGAAGGCTTTATTTTAGAAGTATAAAATGGATTTAAAAAAGGATGATCATGTATAGTCCCAACCTTTTACCTAAAATTAATAACAGAGAAAAGAAGAGAATGCAATTTAGAAACGCATATCATATTTATTGACTTTGGAAAATCATTTGATAAAGTTAAAATTATTTTATTTATCATGTTAAAAGAAAGAAAATATCAAATAATATTCTACAAGCTATCATAAGTATATGTGAAAATAATCAAATGCAAATAAGATTACATTATGCACTATCATGTCCGAATGAGATAAATCAAGGAGTCCGACAGGGATGCCCCGTTTCTGCTACTCTTTTTAATATTTATTTAAATGAAATATATAAAATAATATATATGAAATAATAATAAAATGGAATAAAATTTTCCATCAAGGTATTAAACTTTCTCTTACTGTGAACTTAAAAAACACTCACCTTTTTGCTAATGATCAAATAATAATTCCAAATTCTGGAGATAACTTACAGAAAGATATTTAAATTTAAATGAAATAGCCAAAAATTATGAAATGGTACAGTAAGACAAAAAGACAGATTAAGAACAGCTGAAATGAAGCTTATGAGAAAAACTGCAAAGTATACTCTATTCGACCACAAAAGAAATGAAGAAATTATAATATATATATATATATATGGAAACATTCAATGGAGAAAAATTTAAATATATTAATGATTTCTACAGATGAGTGAATCGATAACCGAAATCGATATTTTCCATTTATACTAGGAAATCGAAAGATGAAAATGAACATACAGACACGTGTACATTTTAAATTTAACTTGGTAAAATGTATATTTGACATTATAGTTCCATCGCTTTTAGCTACCTGAAGTACACTGTGTTCTCCACTCCAGAGAAAGGTACCAGTTGGATCCGCGCTTCGTTGAATTTGGAATATTTGGGAGATTCCCTGCTTTGTAGATTTTTGCATTCGCTCCATATGAGTTCTTCCAACTCGCTAATTAATTAACGTTGATTATCTTGCGGGTTTAACATGGAAGCTGCAGAAGAAGAAATTACCTGCTCTATTTCTTATCTGTATGATGCAGATATGAATAGTCTTCTTGGCTGCGTGTGCGCGCGCGGTTGCATTGTACTGAGATGTCCAGGGCATAGGTGATGATTACTTTGTTTTCAAGATAGGTCAGATGTGCGTGTTGTAGAAGTAATACAAACAAAGAATCAATTTCCTGAGTTGGAATTTGTGAAGCTTGGTTGGGCATAGCCTCCACTGTAAAGCTGTATCTGGTCTGGTACACTTTGCTTTGAGCGTGAAATCCCAGTGAAAACTGAGTGACATGTCCGAGTATGAAGATGCGTGTATAAATTTTGAATGCACTGACGTGAGAGAGTGGCATATTTTCTTAAGTTGGCAAGAATCAGCAGTAGTCAGCTTCAGATCACGCAAACCGAAAGGTGGGTTTGTGTGATCTGAAGATCTGTCTGGGACAGATCCCGGATTAGTTAACTTTCCTTTGTCGACTGATAATTTTTGTTTTGATTAATTTAAAAGTAGGCATTTGAAAATTTTCAAATGTCTTCTTTGTTTTTTGTTTTTTTATGATATTTTTTCCACATGCATTTTAAATGTAAATGACCTATAGTAGTAGAAATGTTTATGCGCATCCCACATTATACAATTCTAGCCGACGGAATACCATGATTAGATCTTATTCGCAAGAAATATATGTTAATGGATGTTTTAATCATTAATATCATTATTTTGCACTTTCTGAATATCAGAACAAAATTTTTGCAATTTGATTTTAGGAATTACTTTAATTTAGAATGTATGTTATAGATCGTAGAACTTTTCGAGTTATTTCAGCGTTGGTTGACTTGAAATATTTCAATTTGGCGTAAAACAGCTGGGCAGATTTTCGCTTCTCTTGGGGAACGTAACCTTATTACGGAACTGAATACTCCTTTTTCCCATGTATATATCGGTGCACTATTACAATGGGAAACATGCACACATCCAACATCGAAGTTATCTCTGTTTCCCATCTTCCCTTGATAGATATGGATTCTGAGTGGTTTTAAGCTCATTCTATATAGATTTTTATGCATTTCGATTTCTCTGTTTGTACGATAAGACAGGGTTGGTGTGGTGACTGTAAAAAAGGAAATGGGGGAAGGGGAGAGGTTCTGTTAAAGATTTATGTGCGGGAAAAAAGAAAGCGGTGAACATAAGGCAGTAACGTAATCAGTTTGGCGTCGGCTCTGACTGTTTCACTGCGATTACAAGTCAACACCAGATAGAAGGGGAAAGTAATCTGCGTGTGCCACACTCTACCACCACGCACATCGCTTATCCCGATTGATATGCACTTTTTGATGTTTGCGGAAATTTGTTTATGTTTCAAGATTCTGGATAATATTAGGGATGAATGATGGCTTCCGAAAGAGTTTGTGACCTGAAGATCACGGTGTGCAGATAGATGGCGAATCTTCGTCTTCCTATATCCGTGCGTGACCCAATCTCTCTTTCTCTTTCTATTTTGTTCTTGCTAAGAAGAAAATGCATATTAATTTAACCGTATATTCCATTAAAAAGGCTACTTTTGTTAAGAAATTTCTTCCTGTACAAAATAATATCTAATTTTTAATACGGGATGATTATGCTGTTCAAAACCTTCCTTTGTATTAGCATCTAAAATATGCAGGGTTCTAATTTCTTAGATTTAGTTTTCTTTTAAAGGTTTCCAGAAGTAGCGTTACAGAAAATTGTCAAAACTTTGTAATAAATGACGACATAACATTGCAGAGCAATGTTTAGAAATAGGAAGATTATTCAAGTACCCTATTTCTTAGCAGGTTGTATGCTCACTCGAGCATTGACAATTTATAAAAATCGCAAACAGTGCGATTTTTATGAATTCATTTTAAGTATATTTCTTTATTAAAATAAGCATGCATTGAAAAAAAAATTCCAACCTGAAATTTGTCACTTAACTAGTTTTTTTGCTTTAACTAGTTTTATTTCCTTACATTGCTTCTTGAAAATTTGCACAGTTTTCTTTTTTTTCTTTTGTTTTTCTGTTTTGATTTCTAATATTTTTCCCACTATCCGTATGCCGTTTAATGAATTGACCTCAATGATGTGCGGTAATTCGTCATGAGGCTCACATTTTCATCCGGGGAGCTTATTATGAGAGTGACTAGTCAACCAACTGCTCTAAAGAATGCTTTCTTTTGATGCAGTTCGAAATTAACAAAAGTTTAACTTGAACTTTATGGATTTATGATTTAGTCAATTAATCATTTCAGCCTCATAAGTTACTGTTCATATATATATATGAACAATAACTTATTATGCTGCAATATGAAAACATTATATTGTAATATAATGCTTTCATATAGCAACTCTACGGTAGCATAATTTATAACTGCTGATACGGGTAAAGAGCTCCGCACATCACAGCCGTGAGCCGCACTTCTTCGATACACAGCTGCGTCGAATAAGTTGCCTTCCAACTTATGTTCGTATGATTCCGAATTAAAAAAAAATAAAATAATAAATGAATCAATAACTTTCTGGCTTTGACTAATCGTTTAGTCTTAGATCATTGCAAACAGCCTGCCATTCTGTTTCTCTCTATTCTTCTCTGCATCTTCTATTTTGTTACTGTTATTATTGAACTCACTACATTTTCACTATTTCTGGTGTGCTTTCCAAACATCGCTTTGTTGCCACTTCCGGTATTTGTTATCGTTATTAATCTCTCACTAGCTTAACATACAAATCAGTAGTGCCTTTCAAATGTTGCTTATTTTTATTTTATTTTTATATTTTTAATTTCTTTTTTTCTCTCATAAAGAGGTATTAAATTTTATGCACCTCGTTTAGTTCAATCCCCATATCATATGCAGTTTGAATATACGGATATTAACTAATGCTGCGTTTCTTGGTCAGCGATAATAATGAAAAGGTGTAGTTATAGTGAAATCATTGTAACAGTGCATGCTCTCACAAGTGTGGAGCAGTGAATAAATGATTGGCCGTTTCTGTTTTCTTCAGTTTTGTTATCCTCATTACTTATATTACTAAAGTATGCATTCATATTTAAAATATAGTCAATAATTCATGTACAAACTTTCTTTAATTTTATATATTAAAATTAGTTAGAGATATTTTAATAATATTAATGATGAATAGTTGACAGTTTCATCGTGATGCATATATCGCTATATTAAAAGAAAAATGACATCTGTAAAACTTGTACAACCTCAGTATTAGTAATGGGTAATCGAATGTAATGATATTTTGATTCTTAAAGCAAGCAAGTAAATTATTCTTGAAAACAGAACCACAATCAAATGTGTTATCCTATAGCAGCAGTGGTGGTTGTAGTTATAGTGAAGTCACTGTAACGGTGCATGCTCTCAAGTGTGGAGCAGTGAATAAATGATTGACCGTTTCTGTTTTCTTTAGTTCTGTTACATAAGCATATTGGTATCAAAGAGACAAGTTTTGCTAAACGATTATCATTATATATGCTAAAAGTTATCCATGTGTCAATTCATCACCAGGATTCTGTAAGCCAAACCGCCTCTAATACGCTCAACAGAAATGGTGCTAATCCTAATCTAGTTGTCACAATGATAGCAAAACACTCAATTGCGACAACTAACTCTAAATGCTACAAAGTGTTTATTCCCATAGTAAGTTCAGCTGATTTACGCGTGCTTCGCCGATTGTAATTGGGTTATCAACTATTGTTAGCATTGTGCCAAAGAAATCCGACGATTTCTCTATCAATCCGCAGCTGCAGTGGTATCTGACAGACAGTTTTGCTTCTTTGTGCATTGTATTTTATTGTAGGTTATTTGTTTTGTAGAAGAGAATGAGAGTTTTATTTTGGAGCATAAAAATGCGCACCATTTGAAACAAGATCCTGCCACAAAATATACTCATTTTCGATTTATATGTTAAACGCTTTGCTAAAATAAGTGGAATAAATCATTGTCCATCTTAATTGTTCAAGTTCTTATGGCCAAAATCAGTCAAGCTTAAGCCATTTATTATTCTTATTCTTATTTTGTTTGTTACTCTGAACATGTTTTGGGATGGATATTTTGTGTAGAGTTTTCGAACTTAACTACATTCTTCAGCTTATATCAGGGCGAAATCACGTTTATGAATTGACTCGTATGCTTCTCATGTTATGGTAGTACACGAATATAACTTGAATTCTTGTTTCTCCTTATCTTCAAGGACAGATAAATATTTAAAATAGCAGCATAATCGAAACGCAATGCAGAAATTGTCTAGAAATGTTAATGTAACTGAATACGCTACTGCCATTCTTGAGACTTTGCAGTTTTCTTGAGAGCTATGTAGCTTGCAGATTATACCCGATAAGTGTCGATTGATAATGAATACTGTATGGATCTCTCAGCTGTTTCTTCTTTGTTCGTGATTAAAAAATTACAGTTGAAGTGAATGAATTCTATCTATGCTGTACGAGAGATTTGTGGAATTCTTATACTTTTTATAGTTATTTTTATCTAATGCGTTTAATGCTCTGCGAAAAGAGTTTTAAAGACTACAGCTCTTTAAGTGTCCGGAATTAAAATTTCCCCTTTTTTCATTTTTTCCTTCTCCCATGTAACGTGTACTGTAAAGTAAAACATTAAGCCAGGTCTGTACAAAATAAAATGTTTGTGGAGACAGTAGAAAGTGATGGCACTCGTTTGTATTTTACCGTTGACACGAAGTAATTAAATAAAGTAGACACTGGTAAGAAGCTCCCCATTACTCTAATTACTCCAAATTACTTTAGATTTGCACGAAAGTTCAAGAATTGTTGTTGCGTGCGTGTTTCTAGAATTAAATATTAATGCAAGTACAAGAATGAAACTAGAGGGGAAAAAAAAAAACACCAAGCTTTGGTTGCAAATATAATTAAAGCTTGTGCTTAATTTCAAAGAAGAATTTTAATTTGGAGTTGCACATAGCAGTGTGCACCCCTTAAATTATTACAACAAGAAGTAACTTAGTAATTTGTCATTTCTTGTAGGGTTATAGGAGGGAAACTATTTTTTCATCTAAGAGTAGAGTTCAGTAGTTTTTGGAATGTTGTCATTTCATGGTGTAAAAGTATGTGTAATAGGTTATAAGAATACTCTGTACGATTATGTTTTGAAATAGCCACTCCCTTCTGTTTTGTTCTCATAATTCGTCATCAGTAATAAGAGCTTATATTATAGTAGCGCATTAGAACAAAACAAGATGATTAGTTTCTTTATTCCACCTCAGTGGTAAAACATCTATGATGCAGGCCACAACTGTGTCTGGGCCTTATCCAAATATTCGTCCATCATTAACCTTTTTTATAAAAAAAAAAAAAAATATTCCGCATTTTAAGTTATTATATTAATATATTAACGACCAAACAGTATTGTTATAGGCATTGGTTTCATACTCATTTATAATTAAATGTTAAGAAGAAAATCGGCAAAGGAAAAATTTCGGAGGCGTGTCTTATGAATTATTTATCTTTTATCTACGTTTTCTGATGTATATACTTTTATTTTATTTCTTATACTATATATGGACAGTCGTAAGCAAATAGGATATATTCGAAACTATAAGTGCAATTAATAAAATATTACTTAAGAATCAAAACGTCTTTCAGACATTAATACAGATTAATGTAGATTCGCAAATAGAATCATACCAAAATATTACACCACAACCTGACTATTTATCTAACATAGAATAATGTATATTTATGTAATAATTACACAGTGAGGTGAAAGTTGTCTTTTCAGTGTATTTAAAATGCTTTATTAGAAACTGATAACTATAAAACATTTTTAAAATAACCAATATTCTTCATGCAGTAAGAATTTTCTGATAGATATAGTAAAAATCTTAAAACAAGCTTTTTTTTTTTTCCCGAGTTCCGGTGACCAAATAATTTTGTTTTTCATTGTCCACCTAATTGGTTACCACTACTGTTTATTTGACCTTTCTGTTCATCTAAACCACATTTCAAATATGTAAAGTCTGCTTTTCTTTAAATTGTATAAACTGTTTAATGATATACTTTTATCAAAATTATTTTATCGCAGTTATTGTACAAATTCTATTCTGTGGTTCTCGGTATTAACAAGAAAGCAGCTGAAACATGAACATCAACAAATTTCAATAGTAAAGCAATACAAATATTTTTTTTTTAATCTTTATCCACATTTCGATAACTCAGTCCAGCTAGTTAGATTTATTGTATTAATTTTATTACTGAAGATTTTTTTTGTTTGTTGTTTCATTGACTCTTGCTATTTTGCTTCTTATGTGTTGCATCCTTCTCTTTCTTATTTTGAATGTTTCTTGGAATTTTAACAATGTTGAATTTTTAAACGTATTATAAGTATTTCAAATCATTCATCTGAAATTACTGGTAAGAGATTTATCCTGTTTTTCCCATTCCACTTTATGCCATTTTTCTTCTTCTCCCATTCATTCCGTTCTTAAAATTGTGCAAAATGGAATCGTTTGCTGCCATTAAAAATTAGAATTTATTGCCAGCCTAGTTATCCGTATGGTTTACATTTCATTCCCCTGATCTCATGCGGAGGTGGCAGGGTTTTTCATCCCGTAGCCCATCAAATCGGCCATGAGGACACACGCAATTTACAGACAAAAATACATTACAACTAGTAGATTTATATTGCTTTTATAGGATGGTGTTGTTCCTGCCCGTATGGGCTTCGTGGCCGCTGTCTCATCATTTGGTGGTTTCATCGTCCGGTTCGAGACCACCACCTAGCTTACTGGGGTCTAAAATGGCTTGAAAATATTCCATATTTGGTCTCTGATGCAGGGTTGTTTGCGAACTATATTTGACCACCTAATTAGCAAATTAGCCTATCCACTGTACGAATATACTATAGGCTTACAAAATCCTTTCGAGATTAGTAGTCATATAAAAAAATCAACTCTGATTAGATTCATTTTTCAAATGGTTTCCTTTCTTAGAAGATTGAGTTTTTTAATTTAGTTCTTTTGATTAACTGGTCATACATTTTTTGAAAACTGGTGATCGTATGTTGCGTAGTCAACCCCTGAACATAGTGCGAATTACTTTTGCAATATGTTCAGATAAATACTCTGTGTAACAGTTGCACAAGAGTAATCTCATATCCAGATGCAGTTTTCAGCAAGGATGGGTACAGACACAGCATTCTTTCTCAGTTGGAGAAGTTGGTGGATGTAAATTTGGTAATCTGATATCCCCCCCCCCATTGAACTTCTCACATAATAGCATGACATAATTCACTTTAAGTGGTTATAGAGGAGAACATTTCCTATTTGCAGATAATAACTAGCTTTGAATAATCAAAATGGCGACGGGAAATAGTTTTGCGATGTTTAGTCTTTAGCCTGGAAAAAAATACCCAAAACAACACACACTGCACAAACTCTTTTTCAATTTCATTTAAAAAGAATTTGTGCCATGTGTGTTTTTGGCCCGTGTCAAAAATCGAATTATTCCTGCACGTTTCCGGTGAAGTATTATATATTTAGTTACGTATATTGTACTTATTTAATGAAATAGTATATTGTTTTTATTCACTCCTTCCTAGGGATGCGTTTTCTCTTTTGAATGATCTCAGTCCACTTTGCTGAATTTTACAGTCTTCTGATTGTAACTTTTTGTTATTGGTGCCCATAAAGGAGCCTGACCTTGTATATTGCTCACATAATAAACATTATCATCATTCTTAAAACTTCCAAATATGGCAGTTTTAATTTCCTTTAACGCACAAGAGTAATCGATGTAATGCTTTTATCCTGTTCATATAACACTGAACAAAGGCATTATGAAACAAGTAGTTCAAATACTAAGCAATTACGATGTTCTGTTCCTTAATTCATTACGCTGAAACTACTAATCAGATGTTGCTTTTGAGAGAAAGCTTTTAGTAATGACTTTCGTCTTCACCTTGCTGAGCTAAGTTTCTCTCTTCATATCCAGGAAGCTTTTGTTCTTGTACAGTATGGGCGACGAGACTATAAGATACACTGATGACTTCTCTTCTCCATGTATGCATCATTATGTTTATTTACAGAGCGGAAGATGTCATTGCATCGTATTCTTCTGTAAACTCCCGGAAATACTCGTGTGCTTGCTGTAGATTTCCTTATTTCACCCGGGAAAGGAAACCAGAAATATTAAAGTCTTTAAAATGACTTCTAGTTCTCTTCATTTACGACTGAGCATTAAACTTGAGTATTTGCGTGTTTAAGAATTTATCATATTCTGAGTATTATATGGTTACGTTTTTTGTTAGCGTTAAAAAATAGAGGTGCTGTGCAATATTTTATGTAATATCGTAAAATTGTATTTTATATGGAAAGTTTTCAAATATTACTGATTGAAATGTGTTTGGTGACAGATTATTTAACCTTTCATTATACAGTTCGCTTGTCAATAGCCAAATTCACTCTTAACGCTCTTGCTATTGTCAGAACGAATCGCTTGTATTTTATATGGAAAATTTCAAATAATATTATTATAATTTCTAAATTAGTTAAAACAAGTAAGCAAGTCACGAGGATTTATTCCTAACATTGTTTTATTTCCCTAAACTGAAGGAAATAACAGTGGAAAGTAATAAAGGAAATACAATAATATGTATACCTGGAAGGAGCGTTTACATTCGAGTGGGTTGTGGAGAAGCATATATGAAGAAATAAAAAAATATATATTCAGCCGGATGTTGATTAACATTTGGCAAACAGGGAAAAAGAATTCTCATGAAGTAAAATGAAGCCTGAAAACGGAGCCAAAACATTTCAGCCAATGTATCTTCCCGGGTGGAATATATGGAACAAGAGATATGATAAAAATGCTGGCCACATTAAGAAAAACCACGCAGAATGAGAGAACCATGATGAACATTAGACTACAAGAGAAAAAAAAATGAAGATATGAGAAAAGAAACAAACGTGATAGACAGAATGGAAAATATATTAAAATTGGAACGGCATGATATATCGCACGGATGAAAAATGATCCATGTACAGAAATAGACGACCGTGCGAAGGCGAATACCTGAACCACCAGAGAACAGATAAGAGCGTCGTCGACGAACTGATGGCCATCTTTCCATTGGAAGAGTTGTAACCAGTTTATAAATGGGATTAAATATCGTTATTATTATCCTTATCCTTCTTTGAAGTTTTGATAAGTTCTCAAAAGTTCAGAAGAACAGTGTAAAACGATATAGGCAGGATTATAACTCATGATAAAGTAATAAGTAATATAATATTGTTTTGTAAACAGAGCGTTATGCAGAGCAATATAAAATTGCTCTGCATATAAAATAACGTAAAACATCGTAAGACGATGTTTTACGTTAAATCGTTAAATGATAGGTTTGATATACGCTATCTCCGCTATTATTTTTAATCTATGTGGACCATTTATTTAAGGAAAGTTGCATTAAATCGGATATTCATATAGGCAATATTATACTCACTTTCCTCTTTCTCTATGCAAATGGTGTTCTTCTCTTAAATAAATCTGCTACATCATCGTAACGAAATTAAACTTTTGTGACCGCAGTTGGTATGAAAATCAGCAATGAAAAGACTTAGGAGACTAAACACAGAACAGCCGTATTCTCAGTAGTGTATGTGTAGCACAGGTTTACATATTTTCGCTCTTGAAGCACAAGGTTTTTTAGTGAAGATGGCAAATTAAATAATAAAAAGACCAATAATTCTTATAAGAATGATATATAATAATATTATATAATATAAAATTTGGGGGAGAGAAGAAATTTATAAATAAAACTAAAAAAAAAAATGCAAGTAGAACCTAATAAAATTTTGTATTTTGTACAGTGTTTGAAGCAAAAACCAGAGAAAGAGAAAGATATAGGTGGATTGTTAAGGGTGTGCGTTAAAAGATCGAAACTTAAGATCTTGTATAATCCAAGAACTCATAAATAAAAGACCAATTTGGAAGTATCGGGACGCATAATGTAATTTTAACTGGGTTAGATTTCCCTGATATTTGGTACACAAGATACCCTTCTTTTCTTCCCCTGTTCCAAAAATCCGGCCATCCTTGTTTCTTCTTGGAGACTGTAAAAAGGATATATCACGACATCCTTTTTTTTTTTTTGCATTGTATCTTAACTTTTGATATTCTTAATGAGTTTAAGTGGAGGGAAGTTAGTTGAATTATTTTATCCAGATATTGAAAATAATCCAAACAGATCATCACCTTAGCCCACCAGTAAGTTATCAAAGGAGATTGCAGACATGATTAACTTGTCTTTAACCCTACTTGTGACTGCGTCGTCATAATCGGTATCCGTTCAAATTGTTCCTTTGTTTTCATGTTTAGCATTATCTAGATATTTATTTTAATTGTTTTCTAGAACTAGTGTGATTCATAGATTATTATATTGACAGAATATTATATATATGAATAACACACACACAAAGAGAAATTCTCGTAAGTTTTAGTTGCCTCTAAAGAGAATGAGAACAAGGTTTTTGTTTTTTTAGGACAATTTATAGTACCGTTTGCTTTTTCTTTTTTCCTAGATAAAAAAAAAATTGAAATATACTGCTTCAGAAAAACACAACGATCGTTCTATACACTTTATAAATAAATATTTATTCTTAAGGAGACTGTACTGAGAAACATTGGCGATTTTGTTTAATGCAAATCAAAACGTACATCCATTTCAGTAGCATACTAGCAAATTTCCTTTGGATGGCTCCCTGTGGAGCCTATGGTCAATTTTTTGTCGGAGCATTCCTCTCTGTTAATGCAGTTTTTCTTTTCGAAATAGCGGATTCACCACCTAAAAAAAAAATTGGATTGAACCGATTTTTTTTTTCTTTGCTCGTGATGTGTTTGAAGAATATGTCAGACAATATATTTAAACTATCAGAATAACATAATTCCAAATATGAGTTTTTAGAGAAAAAAAAAACACCACAATCGACGACACATTAACTTCTGCGTTTAACATATACTGTATGTAGTAATATATGTAAGTAGAGCAAAAAAATGTAAAAGCAGTTTGAAGAAATCCGATTACAAAACACTTGAGAACCGTGACATTAACTAGCCTGGTTTGGTTAGTAATTTGTTATTCACAGCTCTTCTCTTTTTTTTAAATTAACCTTGTAATTAGTAAATAAACAAGATCACAAGAATATCTACACCTTATCTAAATATTCGCCTCCATAGTATTCTTCAGTGGAAGAAAGGCAATTAGGTTGAATCAATGTTTTTTTTTTTCCAAGTTTAATCTTGCATCATTCTATATTAAAAAAAAAAAAAAATCCTGCACCCTACCTGATGTTTTACTACTATCCAGGCCAGATAAGAAGAGATCACAATACCTTTCTCCGCATCCGTATGCTTTCTTGTTTGGAGACAGACCCCAGGTATCTGCTTAACTGTTGTATTGTATCTTTTAATGCCCATGTTTTTTTAATTCTTCCGATTTGTTTTTGAATGTTTAGTTTGTTAAACTCGTCTTAAGACACAGACCTCTTAAATTTCTGAAATTCCCTATTCAGTGGTAGTACACTCTTAACAGTGCATGAGCACTAATTGGATTTTATTATAGTAAGTTCAAATTAAGGAAAGATATGTTTCTTTATATTTTTATTTATTTATATCAGCATTCATTTTGTATAATTTATATTGGCTTAATTGGATTGTGTGAAATGAAGTTGCTTTAAAACTTAAAGCTTTGCTGATTCGTAATATTTCCTTCAAGTTTTTATGTCGCTTAATAGAAAGTTCGCTTCAATTAATATCCCTTCTCATCTGACTCTACTTCATTATATGTCCGCACGTTCTCTGTAGCTATACTGTTCACTTCAACTTGCAGTTAAAATTGGTTCGGTCTTCCTCAAAGCCGATAAATATATATCTTAATCCAAAAACGAGCGTCCTGCATGCGAAAATTATGTTTCGCTGAAGAACTTTCCATTTTGATAAAGTAAAATGCCATCTTGATCTTTGGACTGAACTGGAAATACGTTTCGTTATTCTGTTCCTCTAATATCCTTGCAGAATAACTCAAGGATATTAACGCATATGTGTAAAGCTTTTTTATAGCAGTTAGAGTTTTATCTTTATGCGAATCTGGCTATCACGATATTCATAGTGTATTCTCAAATTTTGATATGTTATATTCCTTGAATTGTTTATTTTTATTGTCTCAGATTGCATTTTCTTAAACTCTCGCCTCCTTCTCTCCTTCGCTCCCCCACCCCAAATCACGATAATTCTACATTGTGGTTCATCATAATATTCTAGTAGTAAAAAAAATATCAATAGCATTGTATTACTATATACTAGTGATATACAAGATTATGTTATGGAAGACTACATCAAATTTTGCACACAGGGCTACATGACTTATTATCTCTAGTTTTTTTTCAGCTAATGAAGTAAAACGTTCGAGTATCTATTGAAGTCATTCTTGCTTTTCTTCAATACTTAAAAGTTTTCTCTTTAGGACAGCATAAAAGTGTTGGATAATGGATAGAATGTTGCTCTATCGATATGCCGCTGTAGAAGCGAGCGTTAGATTGTTATCCGTTGAACTGGTGAACAGTTCAGTAAGGAAATTTAATTGCAGGTTTTAAATAAATACGCCGATTATTTCTTTGCATGCTTGGATGTTTCTTGTTCGAATTATTTTTATATTATGATTTTCTTGTTTTGAGTATGATTTATCAAAATAATAATAACTTATGATATTAACCAAGATTCACCTGTTCACAAATGGATATATAGGATTTGTGTGTGTGTGTGTGTGTGTGTGTGTGTGTGTGTGTGTGTGTGTGTGTGTGTGTGTGTGTGTGTGTTTTATTTGGGAAGTTTTGCTTCCTTTAACACAACTTCCTTCTGACAGAGGAATTTGTTCGGTAAATGGGAAGTGGACTTAATCATTAAAAACAGTTAAAATGGCAGTTGCAAAAAATTGCTGTGGAACTTGTGAATTCCTTCCTTCTATCACCACTCGCTTACGCACACGCATTCTCTGAATATGAGTAGTTTAGGGCATTCGAACTTTTGCCGGACGTCTTAGTTAAAACTTCACTTTCCTTGATTTATTTTATTTCTTATTATGTTTACTGGCATAAAGGTGCTATAAGATTGGTTCGTTATATTCATCTCTTGATTTACAAAGTAAGGACAAAAATAATTCATACTGATGAAGACCGTATACTTGTGGATCTTATTAAAACATAATTGTACCCATTATTCGCGACAGTGTACACACACACACATACAAAAAGCACGAAATAATATATTAAAAACAATAGGATTTATATTCTTTCTATATTTTTTTCAGCAATAAGGTATTGCTGAAAAAAATCTTACAAGTAATTACTTACGTAGAACAAGGATATTGTATAGACTATAATGAATTATAATAATGTTATATACGTTTCCTTTAACATGTGTGTGTGTGTGTGTCTTTATGATGATTGCATTACGGACTGCGGGATTGTGTCGCCTGAATTATGAAAGTAATTTTCAGTGGACAGGAATATTGGAATTGTTCGTGATCACAAGTCGTTTGGATTTTTAAACGGTGCTACTTTTATTCAAATCCCTGTTTTTACCAGAATGAAATTTCATTCCTGAACAACTAACCAAAGTCTTTAAGAAATGATAATGATTACCATGTACCACCGCATCTCAAATATTAAACACTCCATCATCTTGTTGCCCAGGAAACCTTGACTCATCTTCTGCAGTATTCCCCCCGCCGAACGCGTTTCGTAATATTATCCAGGACACATTACCTCCTCCTGTCGGCAAGAATTTTATACGTTGCTATCTTCCTCCTCCCAGTAAATTGCCTCCATGACTGGAGAACAATAATAATTTCGGAAGTGAACGCGGAAAAATGACCAGTTTGACGTCGTTTGGGTTATCTGCTAGGAGCATAAGCACTGCACGTGCGATGCAGTATTCTTGTTTTAGTCGTTAATGTGCTAGTGGTCTGGTGGCTACCTGCATCCATTCTTGTGGATTATGAAATTTTAATGCAACATTTCCCCTAGTGGTATAATGGCTGTCTTAAGCAAAGTTGAAGGCTAAATGCGAGTTTTCGGTTTGCGACGTACAAAGCTTGCTAATTGTTGCTTAAAGTTGTTTTTCAATCTTGTTCCTGTACAAAATATAATATCCATCGTTGACATCACTGTTAAACATACCTGATATATTAGTTCTGACGGGTAATGATTTTTCAGGTAAACTGCATCATATTAGTCGCAAAAGGAGTAGCAACCTTGATGATTACTAACAAGATATATTCACGACATCAAATTGCTGTTACCGGTGTATTATTTCATTAAATACCTAAATTTAATAAAGGTTGACTTTTGAGACCAACAACATGAAGAGTAAGATTTAAAGATTCACTGTAATTTCTCTCGTAGTATACAGTGAATGATCTGCATAACAACAAAGAAGTGAACTGCCAATCCTTGAGGAATAAAATATGACAAAAAACTGAGTTATATCTTGTACACTGACAAATATTGTATACCCTTACAGGTATGCTTGCAAGAAAGAATCATAGCATAAAAGTTTTATGCTAGCCGTATCGCAAGGAGCACAAACTTTTAACCCTCTTTGGGACGATTCTGGTATTGTGAGTATAGAGGGGAGAGGGTCTAAGAATGTTTTTAGTAGAGGTAAAAAGCTTTTCTCTCTCTTTTTTTTTTTTTTCATTTAAAAAAAAAAAATTTCTAATGAAATCTGTGAATAGTTATTAACGTATTCACAGATCTTGGATGGATCTTCAGTTTTTTGTTTGTTCGTTAATAAATTTGTGTTATTAGGTGAATGCTACTTTATTATTAATTTATTAGATTTTATTAATAAAAATTGTGACAGACTAGATGTAAGAAAATAATGAATTAAAATCCAGTCAGTGTTGTCACTGACGAATGTAATTAATTATCTAGTCTTTCGTATTCTTATCCCATTGGCGGTTTAACGTAGATTATTGGCAATCATATTCGACACTGAATTAAAATTGGGATAGCGCTTTAATAATCAATGTTTAATAACGGCAATTATGTAAATAACAAATGGAAATATTTTCCTCCATAGAATTAACTTTTTCGAAATTCATTAAACATAAGATTATGTAGACATATCCACTACCGGCCTGCTTTAAGACCACATTCCATTTTTTTAAAATCCACCTCCAAATTTAAGCTCACATGTATCGCTGGAAAGAAGGTGAAGAAACAATAGTAATTATTATAACAAGAAAAAAAAAAACTGATGTAGAATAGCATCGCTGGGATGAAATTATATGGTGAACTGAATCTTCAAATATACTGTATTCGTCATATGGCGTTTTAGATGTCCTATGAACAAATGTTAGCTACAGCTAAACTAATATATTAAAATGAAGAAGTGCTATAAATTATTAAATCCTTATTACTACATGTAAATAAATTATAATAATTTTATATTTTAAATTAATATTTGACAGCTAATATTTTACTGTTAATTTGTTATGTAACTCTCGAGGAGGAGCGAGAGAGACACGTGGGATGGGATTAAAAAGCTCAGAAATACTTGACATTTTACGGATGATCAGTTAAAGTGCAACATCTAGTTATCAACAAACTCTCCTTCAAGGTAAACTTTAGGCCAGGCAGGACGATCATTTTAACTTTGGAAAGGAGAACAGTCAGTAATATGGTGCACAAAACGAAGTTGGTTCATACTGTATAATATTTCGATAGTTACGAGAGACATCATATTGTAGAATTATAAACAACTTATGCATGGTGTGTTTACTGCTTGAATCAACGATTAAGTGAATTGGGAAGTGCTATGAAGCAAATTTATCGACTTACCTAAGTAGCCCAGATATAAACTTTTCATGTCATGGTTCAGTAAACAAGGTGAAGTTGTGAAAATCGCTTTACAAGTAAAGGCTTACGAACATATGTCGTAGTGTGATTCGAGCCTGTAGCTAAACGGGAAAACACACACACATATATAAAACAATATCTTCATCCCTCGTCCATTACGAGCAGGTGATATACTTGGTTTAGCTAAATATTATAAACTGTCAGTGAGAGTTATTTTGTATAAATTGCATAATAATATTTCCTGGACATTAAAATGTCATTTAACATTCATGTATAGGTAATAAGAATTATTTATTATACTTTTGAAGTAAACTCAAGCATTTCGAAAGAAATTTAGTTTTACTAAACATATCCAAATAAAAAAATTGAATGCCCACATTTCACTTTTTATTCCTCCTCCACTCCTTGTAATGTTATCACCTTCTTTAGCAGACAGTGTGATACGCATTGAACAACATCGGATCTCATAGTGGTCATTAATCAAAGTACAGGCACCACATAGTTGATACAGTTCACTTAAGTATGTCGCAAGTCTATCGGTCTGTCGATCAAATCGATTTTCTCCTTGTTTAGGAAAGGGAAGGAAAGCTGTTACAGAAGATAAATTAGCTTTACAGGATAGTCTTGTGGTCCTAGTTAGCCTTCTCTGAAGCCATCTTCTGATAGTCAGTTCTAGCAAATAAAGATCAAATTTCTTTCCCCCCCCCTCTCAGCTGTTTTATTTCTGGGCGCGCGGCACGCACTAATTTGAGAACTGTAATTTCGCGTTTATTTTATAACAAAAAGCGATATTTTGCTTTTAAGCGCGCGCAAAAACACACACACACACACACACACACACACACACACACACACACACACACACACACACACACACACACACACACACACACACTTAATATTATTTAATTAAAACTTTCTGAATAATGAAAGTAATTTTTATATCACTGTCGCAGAAGAGACCGTATAAGCTATAGCAGATTAGAGCTAAATGGTAGGGATCAAAAGAAAAGTCATCTGTTCATATTCTTTTTGAAAAGCTGAGGGTTCTATTCTTCAGGAAATGCTTCAGAGGAAAATCTGTTCCATTGACCTGAAATAGGTGGAACGAAAGATGAATGGGAGCAGAAGAATCGGTTAGCAGTAGTTCAACTGTAAATGATGTTTGGGCAGCTGTTGCTCGTGTTATTGTAGATTCAGCAGTATGATGCATGCTAATTCTGCTGAACACGGCCCTTTGAAATATCTGTAGAAAGGACACAGCGTGAAAAGTAACGGTGTCTGAATTAGGGGCCGGAGAGAGTGTGATGGGGAGAATCGTCAGTTAACCAAACTTCGCCTCCTCTGGAAGCATCACATTTTTTTCGAGAGGTTTATTTGCAAGTTTGGGATTTGTAATAGAGTATCTGGACAAATGAAAAGTAATGTGTGGAGTGAAAGAGGATGACAGTTTTTTTGGAATCCGAGGATCCTGTAGACGTGATGTGTTTGCGCTAAGAAAGACTAGGAATAAGTGCTAATACTAGAAGAGAGAGAGATTTCTTCTTCTTGACTATGAAACTGAACCTCATTAAAGAGAAGGGGAGAAGGACCGTCTTTTTTTTTTTTTTTTTTTGCGAGGGGAAAAAAGACATAATTGTGTCTTAGAAGGCATTGAAGATCATTACGTTGTTGTCACCATTCGAGTGGTATGAAGATCAGTTTATTACGCTAAAATAAACTGTAGAACTTGAAGCTTGAGACGTTTTTGAACCACAAGGTTTGTCGTATAAATAGTAGTAACTGAGAATTGTGTCATTAGCAGAACTGTAGATGGAGTTTGAGGTCGGTGAGAGAAGGTGTTTTATGTTGATGAGGAAGAGAGTAACTGAAATAACAGATCCCTGAACAAACAACTGCATTAGTCGGAAAATCTGAAGCGAGACCACCCTGCATGATTATTGACAATGAAAGACTATCAGGAAAACTGCCAATCCAAGTATAAAGCAGAACATAAGATGGTGGATTACTAAGAAGCCCTCGATATCAGATTTCTTTTAAGAATTCTGGTTCACTT
The DNA here is from genome assembly GCF_054136105.1 of Typopeltis vanoorti. Lineage (NCBI taxonomy): Eukaryota > Metazoa > Arthropoda > Arachnida > Uropygi > Thelyphonidae > Typopeltis > Typopeltis vanoorti. The sequence goes on from NC_143564.1 coordinate 99,491,872, forward strand.
CTAAATTGTTCCTAACGCTGTTTGAAGTTAACACATTGGTGCTCCACTTTTCTTCCAGGTCAGTACATGACCCGGGTTTACACACTTCAGTAAATCGTGTAAATTGATGCCAAACTCGTCCAATAGTTCATTTCCTGATACTTTTCAGAGACAAAGCTCGTTCAGTGCAGGTCATTTTCGTCTTTTTTTTGAAATAGCAAACATTACAATTATCGCAATCATTAATAAAAAAAACTTATTTTTCAACAATCTGTGATCCTCAATATTATGGAATCCGTTGCTGCTGATCTGTATGAAAGGATTTTGCTTACTTGCTTATGTAAGCAAAAATCCTTTTTGCTTACACAAGCTGTTTTGGCATGTTTTATCTTCTTTGGTGTGTGATGGTATATAGATATTGTTCAGTTGAATATGATGACTGAATATTGAGTACGGGTGAACCAGATACTGCTACAGGAATAAGAACATTTCTTTATTATCAGAGTGACATGCAATTAAAACTTGTGAGGTGAGAGCAGGCGGCATGTTTGCCTCATTGGAAGTCTTTATTTGATTTGACGATCTTTGTTTTGTGGGACTAATTCCATTCGAAATTGGTTGGTGACCATGATGCCGCCTGCTCTCATGGAGAGTCCAAGACTCATCGAGGGAGGGCTCCTACTCTACAACTTTCCGTCACTACCACTCAACTTCATTCACCCGTCATCCACCAACCGCATCATCTACACCAACGCCATCTATTGTCCACCACCACCACTCGTATTTTTACAGACAATCACAAACACCCATTCCACGGCAGGATTCGAACCCGCAGCTTTTTGGCTGGAGAGCGGATACGCTAACCACTCGACCAACCGTATATTTCGTATAATTCTCTTCAAAATTGCTTTTCTAATGGTTGATTTTAAATTCGATGGTATAATATCTTCAGTGGTCCCAGATTAAATTTATTTGTCAAGGAAATTAGAGTGTGCAGGTGTAGGATTAATGTTGTGTTGTATGGCTCTGTAAATTGAGCAAATTACAAAGGACTGTTGGTTGATTGCTTAGGATTTTATTGGCGCAGGGGCAGTCGTAACTATATTGTGCCCTGACTAAGTTCAAGCAAAATACCCACAGTAAATAAATAAAGTTCGGTTTAACATGACCATGATGTTCGTAATCGAGAATTTTCCAATGCTGCATAGATTTTAATAGAAAGCTTGTAATTTGGGTATGTGCAAAAAATTTACTGAAGGCACTTCATCTAACGAAACGGCGGCGTTCACCGAGCGATATTATATCGAAAGATGCAATTAAACAATAATTCATCAAACATCAATTACCCCCCCCCCCCCCCAAAAAAAAAAAAAAAAAAAGATTCAGAAATACAATTAATCGAAAACCCACAAATCGTCAAAACAGAAAATCATCAAAGAAAGGAATTCAGTGAAAATTTGTATAAGCGCTTTACATGTGAAGATTATCTCGAATTTATAAACGAATGACGCCGCTCCCGACGTCCACAGAAATTTGTAGTTTCATTTCGCTCATCTGTATAAGCATAGCGAAAATTTTCAGCCAGTCATTTTTCTTTATTGTTAAAAAAAAAAAAAAAGCATAATTTTCAAATCTATACATTTCTGTGTATGCGTACCGTTTCATTTACTGTAAATATTGAAAGATAATTCTCGACCTTGTGGAGAATAAAACTTAATAGTGTCATTCCCAGAAGTTAGAGAGATAGGGGCCATTGTCCTACCCCTCCCCTGTACGCGACACTATTTTAAATTTTATTATGCAGTGCGGTAGTTCCCAAATTGTGCGCCGGAGCGACAGTTTGGGAACCACTGCATTTTTTTTTTTTTTTTTTTAAACGACTACTAAGTTTTTAGGACACAAATACTTAGTAAATAGCTATGACCTGACTACTTAATAAATGGAAACGTTAGGTATTTCTTTGGCTTACGGGTTCCGTGAAAAAATACCAACACTTAGGACGTTGTGAACCGAGAAAGTTTGGGAACCTCTAATATAGTGCATTTTCCGACTGATGCAATGCATATTCTAGTTAGTTTCCTTACTGGTCCCGTTCTAGTGGTCCCATCGGGAATCACTGTATAGACCATAAGGTTATTTTAACAAATATTATGCTTAAATGCTAAAAGTAAGTATATTTTTAATTCTTGGTTTTAGGATTTTGCTTTTGGTTTATAGCGAAATGAAATAATACAGTGTAAAACTTATACCATAAAATCACTCTACTGGAATAAATAATGAAATAGTAAAATAATCATTTGGAAACACATGGAGCAAGAGTTATTCTCCAAAAGTTGCTGCTTTATTCAACTAATAAAAATTAGACGATTCATCAGGGGAGGCTATTACACAAATTCTTCTAATTCGGGAATTGCAACAAAAACGGTGTGAGAATGGTTCACCGGATGTATTACTTGTGGAAAGTGACTGCAGGAGTGGTATTCTTGAAAATTTGTACATAATGCCCAGCATTTAGTCTGCAGTTTGCCTTTCTTTTTTTTGCATAAATTTGTCTCAGAACTAAATTATCTTAATTACTAAAGGCGAATGTCTCCGCCAATTGTTTCACTGTAAGCTTTTTTTGGGATTGGTTTCTTCGTGTTCTGGTTTTTTTTTTCTATTTTCTTCGTCTTCTGCAACTTTCTGTGCCTCTAGCAAGATCTTCTATCAACTGCTCTACATCTTTATTGTCAATCTCCAACTCTTTATCTAGTATCATAATCTTGTCACAACCTGTTGTAAGTCTATCTTTGGCGAATCCTGTGAACGTATGAATTTATATTTTCAGTAGCTTCTTCCAAACACTTCATAACTCTGATCTCACCTCACTCCATGCTGTATCTACATTCTTTGTACAGTGCAATATATTATCTTGCTTCCAAAAGTCTCAGAGTTTTTTCACCCTCAGTAGTAGGTACAGCGTGAGATAACGCATTTCTTAAAATTTCTTGAAAACAGCAATAACACCGATCCATGTGTTGTAGTAGTGAGGTGATATTTGGTGAACATGTTAATGGGATGTCCGCCGCCGTAAGTCGAGGACAATGTATGGTATAATAAAAGTAAAATAGCTTTTTTTTTTTTCACTTGGTGCTTAAAGCAATCTTGTCATCTCTTTGCCCGCATAAAATTAATGTCGACAGTCTTTTTGTAGATAATACCACATAGTTTCTCCCTTTCGGTATTGATTTCATCATTAAACTTTTTTTTTAATGTGAATCCTACCAGAGAAAGATTGGTACACTATAGTACATTAATATTATATGGGTTAGATAATCCGGAAATTCAGCTTTAGAAACTAGTGCAGTTAAATAATACAAAATTTTATGACTTCATCGTATTATATCTGGTTGGCAGAAAATAATTTTAACGAACTAAAAATTTTTAAAAAATCGACAGGATTACTTCTTTGTATTTAATACTTTTTACGAGCATCTTAGCAGCAGAAGTAGTATTAATCTTCAAGTACAGTAGTGAACAAATTAATCCGAACACTGACATTTTAAAGAAAACCTTTAATTTCAAGAGAATAAGTACAAAAATTAAACTTCAACCTTACCTAATAATTTAAGGACCCGAATAACTTGGAGAGCCTGTGTAGCTCAGTAGAAGTGGTGTTTGCACTCCCCAGCACTAGACCGCCCGAAGAAAGAGCATTGGGAGTTCGATTCTAGTCACCAACTAGAGAAAATTTTCGCCGGCCTGGTTGGCCGAGCGGTTAGCGTGTCCGCTCTCCAGCTAAAAGGCTGAAGGTTCGAATCCCGCCGTGGGAATGGATATTGTGATTGTGGAAATATTAGTGGTGATGGCGTGCGGTAGATGGCGTTGACGTAGTTGTAGTTGGTGGATTGAGAGGTGGAGATGTAGAGTAGGTGTAGATAATGTAGATGTCCTCCCTCGATGAGTCTTTGAACTCCCTGGAGGTGTCATAATAATAATAAAAAATGATTTATATGGGCTCTTCTGATTCTAATAAGTTCATCAATTCGCTTAGGCATGGATTCTACCAACGCAGAACACATTTTTCTTAGTCCTTTCTATCACAATTTAATTTTCCAAGTGTATTTTTTCACTATGATCTTGCGAAGTGTTCACTTAGTAATTCTATTATTTCGACTGATTCAGTTACCTCCCTACCATCAGCATTTTAAAATCATTCTGCCATAAACATTATTTTACTTGCAGCATATCGGTAGAACTGTTTTGGATTATCTTTGGCCTGCACTTTCATGCTCTGCTTTTGCCTTTCTTACTACTTCTGGCCTGTGCTTTGTACTGTTCATGTGCCTGCTGGTCACCTTTCTCCTTGAATTCTCTCCACAATTTTCACTTTTTTTGCTACTCCAGCTTAATGATGATATTCATCCATTTAACTCCCACTTGATTTACTCTCCTTACTCTAGGTATTTAGTCAGCCATTACTTCCCCCAAACACTCCTTTACCACTTCCCATGCACTATCAACATCCACCCCCTGCAGTTTCACATGCCACGGAACCAATCCAAGCAATCTCCTAAGCTTGTCATACTTACCAGCCTGTAATTCTACATATACCCTCGATTCCGAATGGTAACTGAGCTGCTGCTGTCAAATTTTTCTAAAGAAGCTTTAAAAAAAATTAAAACCGGTAGTTACCTGTTTCGTATCGAACAGATTTACAGGAAATTTATTTTTAAAAATGCCTTGAAATAGTCTGAATTTGTTTACACATAATTTTAAAACACCTGTATTTTCTCTTTACCTGAAATTTTTTTAACTTTGGCTTTGTTTTCAATAGTTTCTGTGTTTTATGTGACATATATTAATTTCAGGGATAAAAAATTTAAAAACTGTTTGAATGACGTCATCTCTTTTGTGTGCAATTTTACACAGAAAAATTACGGTAGTATTTTTCATTTAAAGGAGTATTGTTTTCTTTTTAAATATGTTTACAGCTTTCATAAACTTTATCAGAGAGAATGTAAAAATAAAAAAATAAAAAACACAGTCGTATCAGGAATTATTTTTTAGAAAACGCACAAATTCAAATACTGCAAAAAAAAAGTGTGTTTTTATCATTGTGTTGTGCCACTAGGTAACTTCTGTTTCGTAAACAGTCTACTAACTGGTAAGAGCTAATATCTCCCGTCGCCCCATTGTTCTTCTTCAGCACTGGGGTTACTGCGATCTCGTCAGGTGTACTTGGGAACAACAGTATTACATTCCTTATTACTTGTGTGTAAAGCCGTATCGACGGGCGGCCTTATTTTGGGCGAGCTGGTGATGAAATTCATCCCTTGTCTCATACAAAATAGATGACTCTAGCGTACGCCACAGTGAACCTGGCATGGTAGCACTTTATCCTCTTACGGTTCCGCACACATCTCCTGCCGCCATTAAAAATAGATCGGATGAGAACAACTAGGATGTCATTTCAGCATTCAGTGCAAGCCATTGAACAGAGTCCATTTAAGAGAGACGTAAGTCTTTTTAAAGAGCACTGTCGGTTGGTGGGAAGAGCCGCAGTAGGACGCCTCGCCAGCTGCCAGTGTTCCAGTTCGCCTGCCATGGTGTACACGTGTCGAAACGTACACTGTTTAGTCAACGACTTCCTAATGGTGATTGTTGTCGGCGCTGCAGCATAGCAAGACAGACTCCAACAATAGGCCCATTTGCTTGCATTCTTGTAAACTTTATGTTCCACTCGTAGGTGGAGATTTACAGCCTCCAAGATGCTTAAGAACTGGAAACATATTGCAAATAGAATAGTAACAAGGTTTTGCTTTATTACTCACTCAACAGACTCACTTTATGTTCTTAAGAAATCTAGTCATCTAGTATGCTTCTGGCTTTGACTCCCTATTGCATTACAGTACTTCTAATCGTGTTATTTCCGCTTTCATAGTTACAATTGTAACCACAGTTCTTAGCATAAGCTTCTTTTACTGAGTTTGCTTATTATAATGCAAAGCCAAAGAGTCGTTTTGTAACCATACATAGTCTCGGGTATTTTCTTGTTACTTATGGGTAAAGAAACTTTGCTGTTTTGGGATTGAACGAGTTATTTGCCATCTTTATTAGCAACGTTCAGAAGCTATAAAGAACGCTGAGACTCGTATGTATTTTGATCATTTGAACAGAGCTTTGCTACCTTTAGTACAAATTTTGTCTTGCAGTAGTGAAATAAAACAGGAAACAGTTTGGCACGTTTCTCTCTCAGAGAACGGGCGAGAGATGAAGTCACACATGGTCATCATCGAAAATATTTTAGTGGTGTTCCTTGAAATATAAAATGTTTACTTTCAAACACTTCAAGCATTTAAAGAAAGTTCGGTACTTAAAATCGATAACCTTATAACATCAAGGATGACTATCCCAAGTAATGAAGAAGAAATAATATTTTAATAATAATATGTTCTTCTAATTTTAACGTTCCGGTTATAAATACCAAATCTTTCAGGCTTTTTCATTCCCCAAAGGGCGTAGGCAGAATATTTATGGCCCGGATTTGGAAATCGTTAGGCAGCAGCTATATCTTTATTCATTATGTGTAGATGTAATGACGAGAGCGGAGCATACAAATGTCATCACTTCATTTTCCTAACACTGGTATTATTGTTTGAAACGAGTTCTAAGGTCATTTTTCTCAGTTTTGTGGTTTAAAAAAAAAAAAAAAGTTCCAGGAGAATAAAACCCTACTTACTTGCTTGCCTCAAAATTCGATTAATTCGGAAACCAACTTGTGGGGAGCGAAAGATTTTCTTCCTGATTACATAATTGTTAAAAATTAATTTTAATTAGTTTCACAGCAGGAATTAAAAGTAAACATAGATCACTGTATGTTTTTAAGTATTTAAAACCCTTTCTTAGTAATAAAACAATAATAATGCTTGAATTTAAAACATGTTCACAGACTGTTTCTGTGTTTAATAAGACATAGCGATAAAGCACTGTCAGCTAAAGTTATGGCAGCACTGGTCGCATGATAAGTATAATATTTAGCAATGCCATGTTTCGGTAGTTGGTTTATTTGCATATTTTATAATTTTTATTGTATTATAATTAAGTATGTTTGTATATATGTTTTGATGGGTTTATTGCCAGTTTATTTATATCGCGGAAATCAAGTAATAAATTATGCTCGTTTATGTTCCTTATATGTTACTATCGTTATCCAGTAGTAGATCTTAGTTTGCTTGCTTGCTGCGGTCTTAGCCATCTCTTGGTTGGTCTGCCTTTTTATATTCTTCCTCTACGAAAAATCTGTCAAGGTTCTGCCCATTCCATTTATATTATGTAATCGTTTTTGCCTATTTTGATGGGTGTATGCTATTAACAGGTGCATGCTCATCATTTTTTTAAATCCCTTCCAGTAATATATATCCTTCAGTTCTCGTGAATTTCAACTGATATACTCGTATGTTCTTATTGTTCATGCTCAGATATGTTCTTATTGTAGGTGATGATGATAATAGAGGTTCGGTGTAATGGTGGAGACGGAGAGTTGTGGGGTGGATGTCGTCCCTCGATGAGTCTTCGGACTCCTTGAAGGTATCACGAAATAATAATAATAATAGCATGACTCAAACCCTTGGAAGATTGTAAATTTATAGAACGTTAGTATCATGGGTGGGCTAAAGATTTTTTTTATTATTATATTTAAGATAATCCATTCCGAAACCGCTTCTGTAGACCAAATATGACACTTTTCAAGTCACTTCAGGCCACCACTAAGCCGGGCAGTGTTTCATACTGAGCCATGAAATTCATCTCCCCACCTAAAGATAATCACTCTCTAATGAATGTAGTTTTTCTGATTTTTGTGTATATCTTATAACCACTAATTAAAGAGACATTCTTTGGTAATCCCGCAGTCCTCAGTTTTTTTTTTTTTTTCATAGATCGTAATAACTGTAGCTTTCTATCAGGATTCTGTTGGTCTTCATCACATCATATTATTTTCGGAAAAGCTGCAAGTTTTGATTAAAAAGAGTTCTTCAGTTTATCTGAACAGTTCCTTATTAATACGATCTTAATATACCGTTCAGTTTTTGTATAGCAATATGTTCAACTAGATTATTTTTGCACGTGGATTTTATTTATTTTTTCGTAATATGTGACCATAAATTCTGAAAACATTGTAGCCATGTAGTTTTATCAGCCACGCTGACTCTTACATTCTCTTCCTCTCTTGATTCAAATTATTTAAAATTTTCTAAGTTAGATTGAATTGTGATACCTCTCTCTCTCTCTCTCTAAATTAGATATAAAATTATTCTAACTTTTTTTGTCTTTCTTTTTGTTGTATCCAAATGTATCATCAGTTGTTCTGGTTGACAAATACTTCCTGAAAGCGTTTCTTTCATCCTATACAATTATAGAATTATCTTTTACTATGACATGTCTTGTTTTCTTAAGTTATCGAATTCTGCCTGTGTATTCCACAAATGTTTAATTCTTCTTCAGTTAATTCAGTAGTTTGTATATTGAATAAGTTTTAACTCTCCTCTAAAAAAGCCACCTGCAACCTGGGTGTTTTAAGAGACTGATTTTGAAGCAATGATCTTTAATATTTTTTTTTGTTTTCTCTATTCTCGACCGTCATAGAAGAAATCAAATTGGAGTAACAGGAAGTAGTCAGTTTCCAGTTCAAAGTTTCTTAAAGCCTTGTGTCGAAAACAAATATTTTGTAATTTTTTTTTAAAACATAACAGAGCAATGTTCAAAAGAACCGTGAATATTGTAAAAGATGCAAATATAAAACCTACCGCGAACACATGTAGTAGTTCATGCATTTAAAGATATAAAGTATGAATCTGAATCATTAGTAGTTTTATGTCATAAGTTTTTTGGTGAAGATTGATAGTAATAATAATCTTGATAGTGAACTAAGCCGAAACATGATCCCCAGCCTGTTTCCAGCCAATCAGAATGTGCACTGTTGACCAGAAACAGGCAGTTGGTTGCGATATCATGGTGTGAGGATTGTTCTCGTGAAGTTCATTGCGTCCTCTTATTCCCCACTGAACACACCTTGACCGCTTATTCTAACCTGACAGTTGTTTCGAAACAGATATTGCCCTACATGGTGACAGTGTGCCACGATGGATCTGGAAATCTTCCAGCAAGACAGCACCTCGTGTCACAAGGCTCGCATTGTTAAAGGATGATGCAAAGAGCATATCCTAATATTCCGTTCGCTCTCCTGATTTGAATCCTATCGAATGTTTGTGGAATCATGTGGAACGCAGCATTCACTGGCCGATGCCAGTGCCTCGTTCAGTCGCTGACCTCCGGGATGTTATTCCTTCTAGTTATTCCAGAATACCTCACTTCTCCTTCCGTGGTCTAGTGGAGTCAATGCCAAGAGAGGTGCAAGCGGTTATCTCGGCCAAAGGAGGCCCAACACGCTACTAGGTAGGTGATCATAATGTTCTGGCTCATGAATGTGTACATGAATATTATGCATGTTGCCATTATATTGAAATCTTTTTGTCACGCAGCTGTTACTTTCTAGTCGTTGGTTCACATTAAATTACTAACCCATTACCCTTTGATTGTTTATAGATATAATATTGAAGCAGAGTAGAAATTTATTCTCATTATATAACTTATCTCGTTTAAACGAGAAAAATCAGCAACTATCCGTAATCTCACAATTTTGCCCTTCATGATGTGCGTATTTGTACAATTTCTATATTCATGGAGTTACTTTGCTGTTTGGATACACACTGTATCATTGAGTCAACATCTGAAATTGATGAGGCGGCACACAGAAATTGTCATCATTCTATATATATTTCCAATCGGATAACTCATTTTTGCTTTAAAATATATAATTGTATGTTAATATTTTGTGACTGTAGCTCATATGCTGTGTAGTGTCTTTCAAATGTGTTATATAAACCAGTGTCTCAAAAACTTGACTGTTTTTGACTCACAAAAACTCCCCATCTACCAAGATGCTCTAAATGTCAAAAAAATATGGGCATGCCCAAATTGCCTGTCGTGTCTCTACCACCTGTGCCCGATGTGGTAGTAAAGAGCATGATAAAAAATCTTGCTCTGAAAAAAAAAAGGAAAAAAAAACAAAGCTAAATGTGTCAACTGTCAGGGAGATCATCCGGCTTACTCTCGTACAAGTCAAAAGTGAAAAAATGAATAAATAAGAATAGTTGCATTGACAAGAGAAATCTGATACTTTGGCTTCGTGAGAGGATAATGAATATGTCTGGTATATCGTTATGCTTGAAAATACACCAGTCTGATTTATGCAGATATGGCTTGTCGTTCCCTAAACACCACTTCAAATAAGTTAATGTAATTTCTGGCTAATAGCATACTACTAGTAGATTTTATTAAAATAATATTTTCATATGGAACACCGAGGAGTGTAGCTACAAATGCGTTGATGAAGTGCTTCTCTCATAAAGTAGAACTTTAAATTATTCTTTAATTTGGATTACATTAGATCAAATTAAGCACTATACTTGGCAGCTGAAAAGTTTTAAGAAATTCATTCTCACTCTTTGCTTTCTGGATGAAAGCTGAGAGTAAAATCTCATTAACTTTTGCATTGCTACTACTAGAGTTGATAAGAATGTGTATCACGAGATGAAAAATAATTAGTAATGATTTCTGTTTAGCGATATCATGAGATATTTTCCAAACCGATTGATATGGGAATTTAGAAAGCCTAGATATTAAAAAATACATTTTTAATATGACTTCTCCTACGAAATGCTGCAGTTGTGTGGACTGAGGTTAGATAATCTGGATACCCTACTCTAGAGAGCAAGAACTTCTTCAAGCCACTTCAGGCCTCTAGTAAGCAAAATAGTGGTCTCACATCGGGCGACAAAAATCGTCTGCCACCTAAATACTTTCATAACATTCATGCCCGTAGTGAGATTTGAACCCATAGCCTGTTGTTTGAAGAGCGGATATACTATCGACAAGGCTACATAAAATTCACTTATATTGCAGTTTGCTGAATTTGTAAAATGCCTCGTGTATACGGTATATTTTTACTTAATATAGAAATGACGAGGAAATGAAATATGATGATTTTGGAGCTAATATCCCTCATACTGATATATCACTTTTGTATTTATCACGAAATACCCAGTGGTGATCTGCACGAGACCTGACCGTTTTCTTTCCATTTAAGACGATGTGTATTTTATGTACGTGATATCACGGTTTATAGCATTACCACGGTCATTTTAGTGGATTTTATGTTGTATTTGATTACACACACATACACTAATCCCACGCAAACCTATAGCAATATAAGTCCGATCCGATATATATATATATATATATAAATTCTAGTTTCAATGAAGGTGCCGTTTTTCTGTACCAGTTTCGCCATTTGTCTTCTTCACTCTAGTTTTGTGCGCGTGACATGAGACTACTTCTGTGGTCATGCCGGACTGCCTTTGCGTTTCTGATATTCTTACTTACGGGAAATGATTGCTCGTGGTTTCTGCTCGATCCTAATCTCCGCTACGGCCGACTAGCGACATAGCCGCCAACAATGATAGCTTCTGCAGTCACAGGTTCTGATCATCCCCTTCTCCCCACTTGTCGTTTGAAGCGAGCAGGAAGTTGGTCAATTTAATATCTGGACTTCTCCGTTCCTTGGTTATTGGTCAGCCTTCAAGCTGGCGATGAGGCTTATGTTGTTTGGCACGTACACATCCGATTCCCATTTACCTGAAGTGCTTTCCTACGCAGAAAATTGCCTTCAGCGTTGTTCTTTTATGATCGCGTAGTCAGACGTTAAAGACAACCTGCCTTTTATTGTGATTCCTGTTGTCAAATGTCGCTAATGACTCGAAATAGTTCAAGCAGATAAAGACTTTACATGAAATTCTTTGTCGGCATCCGCTAAGATAAAATCATCGTTTTCAGTATTTATTTGTTTAAATCTCCAGACATCAGTTTTTAGAAAATAATAAATCTAGGTATTTTGTCTGGAAGATATAATTAATTAGATTGATGGTCACATATATAACACAATATAACATATGCAACGATTAACCTAATTTTCTATTGCATTGCTAAGTTTACAACCGTAATAGCTAATTTCGTTTTATTTCTCATGAATGAACTCGGAGCAAAAGTTATTGTATATTCCATGGTGGAACGAGGCTTCGACTGCATCTCCATTCGACCCTGTCTCTCTCTGGTTGACTTAAGTTCCTTCTATGGACAAGAAGTTGTCTCAAGTCTAGTACTTGTTTTACTGCCCTTTTTTAAGGATTCTGTTTGATAGTAAAAAGTGTGATCAAAATTTTCGAATTGCGTGTGTATTATACATATATACATAACCATATATACATATTGTTATGATTTACGATCAACTTAGATCTCAAAAACCTATTCGTATGCTTTATACTGTGAACCTCACATTCTCGCAATTAATGAAGATGTAGAATAAGTTCTATGTTTTTAATGTTATGATTTCTTCAAATATTTTTTATTTTAGCATCCACTTGAGTTTTGGATAAATTTTTACCACGGTCCCAAAATGCTAGACCTAAAAGAGTAAGGATGGTAATGAAACATGGCGTGTTGTTTTCCACAAATTGCGCAGACAAAGCAGAGTGATCCGGAGCATTGTCGTCTTCTCTCAAAATAGTTGATCAAAGTCAGATATCCAGTTAATTTATTAACTTGTGAGCAGAGATGCATTTATTTTCATGGCCAAGTTCCTTAATCAGTGCCACATTTTTATTCGTTTTGCTAGTGGATGCACTTTCTGTGAACGTTTAGCATCATCAAACTACATCTTTCCACTTCTCAGCTTGGAACAAAATTCGGAGGACTGAATACTTCTCACGGTTTTCTCTCTCGTAGTTTTTCACATTATTAATTTGAATAGAGCGACCTTTTTTTTTTCAGTTTCTGTAATAAGCTTCTTCAGTGAAATTACAGTTGCAATAAATTAGTTGTGAATTTAGAAAACTACGTACCTATAGAGAAAGAAAACAAACACAACCAGATTCCTGTATTCTGATTTTCATTGCCATATAACACAGACATGGAGGATTATGCCGGCTTTAAGAAACAGGACGTAGGCTGCCTGAAGTAACAGTATTCCAAGTCTTGTTTTTCTGTATGTGAAAGTTGTCTTGATCAGAAAAAAAAAAATGGTTCTTATCCTATTGCATTAAAAATAAACTGGGAATCATACAGAATGTTAGAATTTTAAAGAATGCTACACTGAGTACTAACAACCATCATTTCCAGCAGTAAGTTCCAAACAGATGAAGTCATTCTCCTGTGTACAAAGCATATTAGAAAAAAGATAGAGTACGTTTAAAATAAAAAGGAAATTAAGAGACCTTATCCATCTCCCGGACCCATCTACTAAATCAAGTATCACTGTTTAAGTCCCCCAGACTTTAGCATCAGCCGTCAAAGAAGGTGCCATCAATAGAATTTGTTAGGTGGCATCTGCTACGCAGTCCAGAAAGGTAGACTAGGTGAAATTTGAAGTGGCACGTCTGAACGATAAAGAGAAAAGATCACAAATGTTTAATATTTCGTGCAACAAAGGTGGGGGGGAGTTTTCTGGAGAAATAAATTGCCCTACAGGTCATATAACAGCTGTACAAAGAAATTTCGACAAGCAGACGCTGATATAAACTTCAACACAGTGCAGAACAATCAAAGAATGATTCCTAATTATACGTTATATCGAAGTATTAGTATGCTCCCTGCTTTAGAAGGAAGCATTCTGATATTATATTCCTGTCGCCGCATGTGACTTGTACTGGTGTGTAAAGCAAACAGATTTCCTCTCGTCGACTCTATATATGTATATTCGAAGATCTTATACGTCAGCAAAGGTGTTATAGGATGATATATTAGCTGCATATTTTCATGACATTGGTAGAAGACCACGTCACGAAAAATCAATGTACGACATCCAGTTAATAGAAATATTAGGGCCTACCCCCATCCAAGAATCACAGGAAGTTAACGCCAAGAAACTTAAGGATTGTGCGGAAATCGGATAGCCTTGTATGGAAAATTAACCAGAAGTTCAGAGAATCTGTATGCGCGTTCAAATTTTAGTAGGGCACTACTTAAACAGCTGCGCAGTCTTGTTTCTTCCGAAGAGTAGTTGCACAAAAGCCAAATATCGCATGACAGTCGACAGCACGGATTACAGTTGTGGTGGGGATGTTTTTTCGTATTGCGGGCGGAGGAACTAAGGCCAGAGTGTATTATGGAGGAAAACCCCTTCCACCTCTGTATGAGACCAGCTATCTTACTGTCAGTTGTGAAATCTTTTATGAAGGTTCTTCTCGTTCTAGCCGAAATTCGAAACCAGGTCTGAAGAAGGTATGGAGCTTCAAATCCAGCTGCATCTCTTACTGATCAGCTTAGCGTATAGGTGTGAATGCCTTATGATCAAGTGCATCATTTAAAAATTCTGAAATTTAGTAGCGGAGAGGTAATGGTTTGTAGTTTGTTTTACCTCGGATGGATTCGATCTTTGTTATAGTACAGAGATGGATGATTTCCAACAGATGTGCAATCCCCTGACAATACGAGGTAGTCTGAAAAGTTCTCGGCCTAACAATGAAAAAACGAATTTATAATTTCAAAATTGTTTTTATTTGTTTAATATAATCTCCCTTAAGACTAATACATTTATTCCAGCGATGCTCCAGCGCCATTATCCCGTCCCTGTAGTGATTTTCAGTAAGATCTGCAAACTACCCCTCTACAGCTGCAATCACCTCTTGATTCGAAGAAAAACGCTGACCAGCGAGGAAGAGTTTTAGTTTTGGGAAGACATAGAAGTCAGAGGGAGACAAATCTGGGGAATAGAATGGAAGTTTCAACAATTCATAGTGCAGATCCCTTAATTTTCTCATTGACAAAACACCTTTGTGGGTAGGTGCGTTGTCTTGATGAAAGATGACATTTTTCTTCAGCAAATCGGGTCTTTTCTCACAAATTTTTTTGTCTAGTCTGGTTAAAAGATCGGAATAATATTCCCCGGTTATTGTTTTGCCCTTTTCAAGATAATTAATAAACAAAATGCCTTTAGCATCCCAAAACACCGATACCATGACTTTTCCTGCTTATGGAATCGACTTTGTCTTCTTTGGCGCTGAACAACCGGCGCTTCTGCTCACTGTTTTGACTTCTGTTTGGATTCTGGTGTGTAATGGTGAATCCAAGTCTCATCCATAGTAATAAATCGACGCATAAAATCAGTTTTATTTTTGTTAAAACACTCCAAGCACTGTTCAGAGATTTTCATGTGAGTGCGTTTTTGATCTGCTGTGAGCAAGCGCGGCACCCCATCTTGCGCAATAATTGCTTTTTCATTTGCAATTCTTCATGCAAAATATATCCCGCACATTCTTTTGAAATGCCTATAGTCTCAGGAATTTCACGAACTTTGACTCGCCGGTCACCCAATACCATATCGTGCACTGGATCAATGATTGCTGGTGGTGGTGTTACACTTTTTGGACCTCCTTCACGTGGATCATCTTGAAGGCCGGTACGGCCACGTTTAAACTCGGCAGTCCATTTCTTAATTGTCGAAAACGAAGGAGAAGAGTGCTCATAAACTTATATGAAATTCGAATGAATTTCTTTTGGCGTTAAACCTTCTTTTACAAAGAATTTTATAACCACACGATTCTCAATTTTATCCATTTCAAGGGATACAGGCAACACTTTTGCTTCAGACTGCTGTATAAAACAAACTACTTGATAGAATGACTTGCAATTTCACATGGATGCTTATGACAGATGTACCGACTTAGAAAAAGAATCTCTTGCCGAGTGTTGCCATCTATGTTCGAGGCCTAGAACTTTTCAGACCACCCTCGTATAATACTTGGCATATTTTTGCATTCTTATGGGGCTCATGCCTTTGCAACGTAACAGTGTTAAATGTCATGTTATAGGTGCAGCTGCGATGATGTGGAAAAACTTGACTTTCCCTCAGAGCTCCAGTCTCAGCTCAGCGGAACATCTTTGGGATGAATTGGAATATCGGGTGTTGGCCAGAACATTGCTCCATTAATAGTGCATGGGTTAGTGTAGTGGGGCTATGCCCAGAAGTGTGAATCAAAGGCGTTTCAGTTAGCTTTGTCGAAATATAGTATCATAGTATACTGGACTGTCTAAATATTTATTTCAGTATAGGATATTATATGGCACATTTATCAAGCAGTTCAGCACAATCGAGATGAGTTATAAAAGACAATTCAGTAAGCTTACCTACAGTGAGATATCTGTATATGATACCCCAGTCTCATATGTCGTTAATCATATACTAGAAATCATTGTTACTCTCTACTGGACTCAATACCTCTGTTCACGTTATTTTCTTTTAATTCACATTTACGTCTCAGTCGTTACAAAACTGTTTGATTGGGTTGAAATCAGAATTTTGTTCAGCTAGTAATGTTTTGTCGGGTCCGCGCGGTTAGCCTAGTGGCTTTGCGCTTTCCAACCATATGCCTGGGGAAGGAGTGTCCCAGATTCGATTCCCGTCGAAGACGTGAGGAGCTTGAGGATCTTCTTCAGCCATATCCAAGTTAGCCGGTCTTGTGCAGTAGGGCTTTTTCCGCCAGTTTATCTGGCGTTTTTCATCCAGCAAACCGGCCCCGTGAACAGACGCTGCTACAGTCAAAACTATATCCCCCCACCCAGCGGCAGGCTAGGTGACAGGTCGGTTGGGAAAGGTACTAACAAGAAGTCGCATCTAAGTAACACGCGGACCCTGCGTAGGAAGCGGGAATAACGCGTAGTGAAAGAAGAAGTAATGTTTTGTCATATTTCCATCAGATTATGTCCCAGTAGCACGTCTAGTATGTTTATAGAAACTAATCACAAAATCAGAGAAACTGGCCTATCCATTAAATTCGTGAATTATTTTTGTATGGAAAATTCCGTATAATTATTCATTCAGTATGTATAATTACAGAATCTTCCATGTTTTTTTTTCCTGTTAATAGCTTTTATCATTGTTAATTACACGTAATATTTGTTTCTTAGCTTCATCTTACCCACCAGTGGAATGTAATGCATTCACATCTAATTTTTCTCACATACAATGAGGATTTTTCTCTCTCTTTCTCACTTTCTTTCTTTCTGTTATTATATGATTTTTTTGGGGGGGGGGGGTTGTATATCCGGTTATGTTCTTGCATTTTATATATCTTTATGGAGCTCACTAGATCATCCATCATGAAAAAAAGTTTGAGTAATTCTCCTTTCTTATTTCTTTTTCGTATTGCTTATGTTATCTTGATTTCTTCTCTTCCAGTTATCTTATCCAAGAATGCTCATGAACTTTTACGAACTTCGAATGAATTTCTTTTGGCGTTAAACCTTCTTTTACAAAGAATTTTATAACCGCACGATACTCAATTTTATCCATTTCAAGGGATACAGGCAACACTTATGCATTCATATTCCCAAAAGTATTATGCATTTAGCATTTATTCCTTACAGCATCTCATTAGCTTCACTTCTTAGTTCTGCCGTAATAGTTGGAATAAAGGCATTAGTTGTGGTTACTTGAAATTTTTTTTTTTTTTTTTTTGAAAAAGTATAGCTTTTATGGCACCTTTCAGTGAGTAAGGACTATACGCTTTGTTTGGAAAGATCTGGATTCAGATTCTTTATAGGAAGCGAAGAGAGCTTTCAGTTGAAAGTGAATTATTCGGTGTCTCACACGTAGATGGAAAAATTATCTCATCTGAACACTCCGGTTTTCATCATGCAAAACAGGCTAACCGACCACAGCACACGGAAGTAACAGACATCATACACTGGCTTCATAGCCGTAGTCGCCTCTTTATAATTCAAAACATTTCTCCCCTAAGTTGAGGACTATTTGGACCATGGTTTTCTTCACAGCAATTTGCAACGAACTAAAACGTTATTTTAAACGTCAGCAATTTCATTTGCAGCATTTGTTCAATTTTCTTGTGTAACGATTTACGAAATATTGTTTGCGAAATGTATTTCTACGAAGTGCAACCATAGATTTTTATGCAAAACTTGTTAAATTATTCTTGATGAATATTTTCAGATAGATTTAATAAATGGTAAAAGTAGCTTTCTCATTTACTGCACAAAAAGCATTTGTTTTTATTGCAGTCTACATTATTGTTATATTTTCTTAAGTCGTTAATAATTTTAGCTATTCCCAATGATGACAACCATTGCTTCTGGAAACCCATTTACTGTTTTAGCAAATAAAAATAATAAAAGTTTTGTTTTGCATATTTTGTCTTTTATACAACTTCTTGATAAGATCGTCGACTATCATATCAAATTGTGTTTCAACAAAGATATATTGTGCAACTAACCGTTTTGCGTTACTTTTTTTTCCGCCAGCAGTTTTTTTTTCCTATCCTTGCTTTACTCATTGTCTGAAACCGTTATTGAATTATTGTGACAGGTAGAAAAAGAAAGAAAGAAATCATTTTCACTCATATTTTTTATCCCACATTTATTTGAAAGTCAGGCGTGTCGCTGCTGGCAAATTTGCTAACATTAAGCCAGGATAGAGGAGGAGCAGAGTCAGTGTCGTATATCATCATCTTATTGTTTTTATAAGAACGATTTTTTCCGATTAACTAAACAAAGGAGTCGTAGTAATTAAATTTCTGCGGAGCTGATCGTTAGTCTCGCAATTGATATCTCCTAGCTGACTGCGAGAATCTATAAGCGAAGAGACATTACAGCTGAAATGGTTGCGGTTATAAGTTATTGTGACCATAAATCCGTTTTATCTTTCCTCTAGCGCCTACATTATTGGCTAGAGCTTGTTCTTTAAAGGTTGCTGTTAGCTTCATTCTTTGGGATCGTTACGCTTGTGTTACTTGCGGACCGCTACTAGTAGATACGATGTAGGTCTGGGGGCAGTGATTTATTTGAAATAGGCGGTGTTCATGAAGTGTCAATAGATGTGTAATAAGTGTATGGTCATTTCTTTCGTATCTTGGAATATAACCATTTAAGAAGTACAGAAGGATATTTTGTATAAATGAATGAATTCTGTGAATGGTTATAACAACGATTTGATTTTCTTTCCTTTCTATTTATTTTCTTGGTTGAGATCACGTAATATATATATCTACTTTCTATATATAAAAAGATAAGCCGAAATTTGAAACGTTTTTATGTCACGTTTTTTGTCTTACCAGCTTACTGACTCTTACCAGCCCGGAACTCGGGGGGGGGGGCGTCGTAGGCGACAGGGGGAGGAGCCCCCCTAGTATATATATATATATATATATATATATTATTTTTTTTTTTTCAGTAATTATTTCACTCGCTCTTAGAATAGTACCATACCACACATTGCGTATTGTAGAGATGCTAAAGGTATACCAGCAAAAATACCAAGTTATACGAGCCCCCCCTCTGCTTACATGTTTTAGCAGTTTGTTTCCGTATTATCCCTTTCGGTACAAATTGACATCCTTATAACAGAAGTTGTTCATTTAGTAAGACATAGTATAGTACCCATACTGGGCACTGAATTAGAAACCTTAAAGCTGATATGCATAAGCGTCACTTACAGCGTATACTTGATAACGTGCATCATCAAGTATTCTAGGCAACTATTTAGGAATACTGATGGCTAGTAATCGTCAATGTTGTTGATCACAATAGGAAAACAAAGGATCTTTCGGAGTTGAATCAAAAACTTATTGTGGGTGCCTGTCTGGCTGAATCAGCAGAGCGGACTGGTTTCTCACAAGGTGAGATATTCCTGGCGTTTAATCAGTGGAAAAATAACTCGCATTGCTTGTCTAATAGGCGTAACTGTGGTCATAAGAAGGCTTGTGCAGACAAATAGAACTTCCTCTGTGCAGCAATTGACCGAAGCTTCTAATGAAGACTGTTCCCCACCCATATCTCACCGAACTATGCGTAAGGAATTGGAGCGGATCGGCAGTCGCATGTCTGTACGGAAACCACAGTATAAATAAAAGTTTTTAATTCACTGGTCGGTATGTGTATGTGAAGATATTTATTGGTTTTGGGAAGCTGCTGAGAGTTTCAATCAGGTTGGAATATTCGTGATTGAAAAAATGTTCAGTACCTTGTTATATTTAAGAAATGAGAATGATATATATTTAATATGTTCTGAATTAAATGTGTCAGTATCAATAACGTTGTGTAAATTCAGGAAATAGATGATTCTCGTCATCTGGTGTAATACCACGACTTTGCGTATTAGGTGCTTTAAAGGTTTGAAAGAATCCGCTTTTTTTCTATAAAGTATGTTTCTAAATTATCTACCCCTTTTGCCCTTCCACGTTAGTAATATGTTGCGAGTTTCTAACTTTTCGTGGATATGTGATTACCATAAACATGTTAAGAAATGAACGTATAACATTACCGATATGTTTACGATTGTTACAGGATACACGCAACAGTAATATTAGTGAGTCACTGGGTGCGATTAACATCCCGAAGGAGAGATTCAAATCTGTGGTGTCCCTCGCGTAACTCGATTGCACACTCATAGTGAAACCATGGAGTATTAAAGCATTTTTGTCTTCGTGTAATGTAGTATTTATTATTGGTGGTGTTTTCCTGAAAGTCTTCAATAGTAAGTTTCATCAGTATTGATTCATCCGTTCACTATTATTTCGAATTTACTGACAGCAGGCACTTTACGAAGTTAATGGTGCTCTTCGCTTGCCTTAGAAATGATGGCAAAGTGATTTTAAAATTACCATTTTTTGAAGTTTTACCAACATATTTGATTCTGCTATTCTAATTTGTATAACTATGCATATTTATTTGTATGAATTTATTTGCATCAATTTGTATGAAAAATTCATTTGTATAAATTTTTCAAATCAACGCCCTTTTAAACTAATAAAGATAGATTGTTGCTATTCGGTTGCGACGTTGTCCCTTGCGAACTTCTGATGAGAAATCTCTACAAGGGACAAATTCACAACCGAATATTATCATCTCTTTGAGTGAAAATTAATTTTTTTTTCCTGTTGTTTATTTTTTGGGGGGGGGGGGATTTCCAAATATGTGAATATCTTTTCTGCTAAGTTTAAGTAATACTTTGTTTATTTTTCATCGTTACTGCGAAGGATGCTGTCATGTTTGTTTGTTTTTTTTTCCGTGCTTTAAGTATATATCGATTTTCTGCCATTCGTTTTATTGTTTGCTGTTAGGTATTTGCAGTCTGGAAATGCTGCTTAATTCTTCCAAGTTTTCCACGCTGTGGCTTATTACTTTGAAGAGCATAATAATTCTGAACCTCTGATATCATTGGCTATTTGACTGTTGTTTAAAATGCCCATATAAAATGACCGTAGAGAGAAAGGGCTGAGTGCGAGCTGCGACATCCAATCCATCAGACATTCATGAAAAATCTTCCCCTCTCCCTCACTTTTTTGTACCTTATCTTCCAAAATAGTCCGCAGGCCCTCTTTTTACTGTTATCTTAGTAAGGCATTTATCATTACTGCCTCTAAAATGAATGATGTATCGTATTAAAGTGAAATTTAATGCATTCTTCTTTAAGATATGTTTGGCTTGACTTAAACCTTAATTAGCATTTAAATGTTCGTTTTACTGTTATCGAATTTTGTGGTTTTTTCTGCAATTCTTCTGCCTTCTCTATCTCACCGTTTCACTCCTTCATTTTTTATTGACGCATTAATATAGGATTTTGATTATATAAACGAATCATATTATTGGAGACAGTTAGTTTAAATTTTAATGACAGTATGTAAAACTCCTTTCGTTTAGTCATATTTAATGTTCACAGTCATATTCACGTGTAATATATATGAGGAAGATTTTTTTTTTCTCAGTTACTGGGGGGCGCATAGTTCATCTTGATGTTCGTGTAAAAAAAAAAAAAAAAAAAAAAAAAAAAATTCCTGTATATACAGTAACTCAAAGTGAATTGAATAAAGATATTGTTGTGTAAGAGGCACCAATAAAAAAAAAGTGGCCTAGCTATAAGAGTAATTAAATACCATGCCATCATAATTTATATTGCTGAGATGAAGAAGGGGGAATTTTTAAATAATAACAATAGCATGTTATATTAAGAAAATAGTGATCGCGGAATGAAAGGAGTAGCCACGGTATTCAGCACTTCTTAAACAATGGCATTTCAAGTAGAATAAGGTGGGCAGATTTCAAAAGACGAAATCAGATAATTAAATTTATTTGTACTTATGGCCATAAAAGTAATAACACAGCTGACAAAGGAAAGCTGATGCTTGTTGAAAGCCTAAACATTACCGTAGGAGATAAATTTCAGATATATGGGAACATTTTGGGAAAATATGGAGAAAAGAGACTGTCGTCATTGTAAGTACTTTCTGGTTTTCTCTAATGATACACACGGACTGATCATTGCTAACACTCTTTCATTACACTAGTGTCGAATTAAATCTAGACTGGTTCGGGATTTTAAACAGTATACAAGGAATTCTGAAATAAGAGGTGATCCCACTTAGTTTTGAATTGAATAAAAATGAGTACAGAGGAACATACTGTATATAATAGTTATAAAAATAATCCAAGTCGAATAGTCAGAGATAAATACACAAATACAAATCACATATACAAATATTATTGGACAAAAAGTAAAAATTTGTAAACAAGAACCAAACCTTAGAGAGTGAGTGACAAAATCTGAAGGCATGTAAGGAAGTTGTCTGCGAGAATTAAAAAAATCAGAACTTCATGGTGGATTCAAGACGCTAGAGGCAGTCTTGTGAAATAAGAAATTTAGAATTTCTAGCAAATAAATCATCATATGCGTTTAGAAACTACGGGGAAAAAAATGTAAGAAACCTAAACTGTGTGGAAACTTATCTAAACAAAAGTCATGACAAGACCTTGGCAAAAATTTAGATTAATATCGTGGAGTTAATAAAATGTCCTGAAACCTGCTTGATAAAGCTTATATATAACATAGAGGAAATATTACAAAAGGAAGGTGACATAAATCTGAAAATAAGGATATTCTAGATGTCTGGGGTGATTACTTTGAAAAGTTATTAAATAAACATTGGTAGAAAATGATCAAGTGGAATACAGTCATGAGTACAATTCAGTATTGGTGGCAGAAAAAGCTGTTAGAAATCTCTGAAACGAAGAAAGGCAGCGGCAATAGGTGATATTCAGTCAGAAATGCTCGCTCTGATGGTATAAAATTTTTATAATGGCTAAATTGCATAATTCATTAGGTCGAATTCCAGATGATTGGAGTTGACTCATAGTATTCATCTATAAAAAGGATAATAAAATCACAGAATTAAAAGACGAATTTACCTACTGTGTTCCAGGTAAGATATATGCAAGCATACTTTGAGAAGAGGCTAAGAAAAATTGGGGAAGAAAAGCTGGATTCAGGCCAAATAGAAGCTGTTAGGATTAGATTATTATTTTGTGACAAATAGTCGAAAAATCATATGAATATAACATGTTAAGCTTTATAGATCTAGAAAAGGCATATGATAAAATGCCAGGAGAAAAGCTCTTAAAAACTCTGCAGTTTTGCGGTATTATGTGAAACATTATACAGATCATTAAGTGAGCATACAAGTTGTAAGTCAGTGTTAGAATTAAAGAAGATATACAGGAAGATGGTTGGGTGTAAGGCAAGAGCTGCACGCCATCTTCACGAGCTTCATTATTTATAAAACTGATATCAGAATAATTTCAGCTCTTTATAATGCTGCTGCTGATGATGTCACACTCCTGGATAATTTACTACAGTGTATAGAACTCCCGACTAAATTAAATAACTGCATAACATATTTCGTTGAAAATCAGCATCAAAAAGCAAAAACTATGGAAATAAGCAGTAACATGGAAAACTTATATTGCATCCTCAGTAGCGAACTTATAGAACAAAAGAAACATTTCAGTGATTTAGGCATACTTTTTAGTAACAATAGCAAATTATATAGGGAAAACGACAATCAAATAAGTAAAGGTGGCGGGGAACACCAGTGGAATAAATTTATATAGAATGAGAGTGAAATTATTAACGCGCTAAATAATAAACGTCGTATGTGAACTGTTTAAGCCGATTTTAACTTATTAATAAAACACTCGATCGAAGCGATCACAGCTGTGAAAACTGAGGGAATGAACAAATGACATTCGTGACAGAATCCTATTAAAAGTGAAGATATTGGAAATAAACATAGTATTGTTAGCTATCAAGACAGTGGGAGTAGAATCGAGCTAATTTGAGGTGGTATGTTATGTCTTAAACAGATGGGAGAGAGAGGAAACGTTAGCAAAATAGGTGTTTTGTGGCAGGGGAGAAAAAAAAAAAACTACATGACGCTCAAGATCTAAGTAGTGATTGATAATAATGCTTTATTAGGCCAAAATGTAAGAGTAAAAAAAAAATAACTGATTAATTTGAAAGAAATTGGTGAAAGAAAGCTATAATATAATATAAAACCATGATATAATACTATCATGGATCCTGTACATTCTTTACGAGGACCTTAATATTGCGAAATGTAACTAGACCTTCGGCACACTGATACATAGTATTGATTACTTTTCTCTCTCTCTCTCCATGTTAACCATTTTTTCTTTATTGGCAATAGTCTTATTGTCACCAGCACGCGGAACATATTGTTGCTGCGAAAACGCATCACATTTAAGTCTACAAGCATCAAAAGTTTTATTTTTATTGTGTTATTATTATATAAAGTGAGAGACATTGAGTCATTTTCCTTTCGGTTGGAAATATCTATAATTGAATGCCATAGGACCGACGCCAACAATGCTAATATGAGTTTTCAAGAGAAGGTGAATTAGACAGTCTCGTACGAAGGCTGAAAAGTTTTCCTGCTTGGAATATGCGATAAATAATTCTCTGAAACAGCGAAACCAGGTATAGAGCATAGGCAAAAATGCACGTCCTCATTTTTTGAGTTGCTTCGTCCTAATGCTGACCAACGTAATCCTGAGGAAATAAAGATTCCTAAAATTGGACTGTTGGACGACTGCATGAAATATCTCTGTATTCTCATTTTGATTCTTTACAATGAAGCTTCTGTTCTGTATATAAAAGAAATTTGGTAATTATGATCTATAAAGAGACTTAAAAGCATTGATTTCTTTCACATTTCTCCAGTTTAAAGATAGAATTGATGTAAATTGTGTTAACTGTGAATATTACAAATATCGTGTTCTTTGATAACTTCTTAAACCTAACGCCCACGCTTTTCTTTAAGAGAAAGAATGCGTGACGACAGTCGATGATTTCGAGATTGAATGGGCGTTCATACTTCGAATTCAGCTCTTAAATCAATATATGTGATATGTGTATGGGGGGGGGAAGCAAGAAACATCTCTTTTTTGTTCTTATTTTCATCATCATCTCAGAACAAAGAAATATTATGGGAAGAAATGCATAAAATGGTAACAAATATTTTACTGCCCAAGATAAAATGGGAACGGGACAAATGCTGCTTCACTTAAAAAGAAAAAAAAAAGTAAAGGGGGTAGGAATCTGCAGTGCTAAAACCATGGACATTTCGACGGCTTCCTTAAAAGGCTTATGTACTTCTGTATGGGTTGGGTGTTGATTGCAAAAGTCTCTTTATTGTTTATAGTGTCATAACATCATATTTATGTGCATCCCTTCAAAATCGTTGCGCGCGTTCTATAATGTGTTTATGTGTAGAGGCAAAATTAATGTTTTCTTTTACTGCTTCACCACGGATAGTTATTGCTTTCAGATAAGTGTACTCGCCTGCAGTTACTGTTCGAACACCATGTTACTGGTGGCTACAAGTCGAAAGTAATGTCTAGTAAAATTGAGGAAGCTTGGTTTTGTAATTTGGGAGACTGTTGATAACCGCTCTGCAGTGGATAATTACGTATCAGTCTGTCCTGTACCGTGTGATTTTTTTTAAGACAAGGAAACATTTTTTATCCTTTTTTATTTATTTTTTATATACAGTATATTATGCATTTATTTATGATCTTAATTTGTTAAGAAAATGAACAGATTAGATAGCAACATGCTCTCCCAATATATTTAATAGTATAAGGTTCTGAATGCTGTTTCGTTGTTCTATTATATGAGATCATTCTACTAACGAAAATACTAATCTTGACTGGTATATTTCTGACACTCGGCTAGATATAAGATGTGCAGGAATGCATTTCAATTATTCACGGTTTATGGATTTTTAATCTGGACAAGTGCTCCCTTTACTTTTCTTTTAGGAAGTTTCTTTTGAATGTATTTTCTAAAATATATTCAAAAGTCGTAAACAAGAAACTTTGTTGTTATTTGAATGAGGTACTTGTCTAAATGTTTTGCTGAATTGCCGCTTGAACATGATACTCTGTTATCTGTACACTGTTTTGATTTTCTTTGGTGCTTATAGTCAGCGGAGTACCATATTCACATAGTGGAGGAGGTTTATCAGGTGTAGAAATTCATTAGTCTTTCATAGTGTTGGTGATAGTGTTTTGCCGAGGCAAAGTATATATAATCTAAACCCATGTGAAAGCCATGTGTATGAATTTGTCTCCGATCATTTTTCAATCCTCTTGGCCGAAGTTTACGGATTGAACTTAGATATTCTAACTCAGCTGACAGGAATAACACTGTTTTTGAAATGTTATTAACCCTCTGTTTAAATATCGCCAATGATTTTTTCCGTTCTTAATGGTTCTTCCAGAAAGTTCACATATTCGTTCTTGTGAGATATAAAAAAATAAAATCCATATTGTAAAAATAATGCATATGACATTATTTTTACATATTACGTGTTTCATCTCACCACTTGAACAACAGGTCTTTATATAGTACTTCGGCGCATTTCTGTATACTGTATCTTTTTGTTTTGTTTTGTTTTTTTTTCCTGTGGCCATCAGGTTTTCTATCGTGCTTCGTCTCACTGTGGTCGTACTTGATTACTAAATAATTTGTTAGCTTATATAACATAAACGACTTGTGTGCTTATGTTAGTAAGAAATCTTACCATTCATCCTACTTCACTACATTTTTATCCCACTGCCAAAGCTCTCACACTAGCAACAAAGGTGTTCATTTTAATCATTTATTAGTGAAAGAGGATTATTTTAACCGTGAACAACATAAGATTCATTCGTCATTACATTTTGACCACGGACATCGTGTTTGCCAAACCATGTTCCATGTACATTCCAACCTAAAACTTAGAATTTGTAAACGAATATTACTGAGTATTCAATATATTCGTCTATCAATAAAAAAAAAAAAATGTTTTCAATAACTGACAAGAATATCTCCAGCATAGAATTTCAGATTAGTTGTAGGGGAAAAAAAAATACTACCTGTTTGGTCACATCATCTAAGTTATTCTCTGCAGACGTCATGCTCAACATGCTTATCCCGCTATGCAGCTTTTCTGGAAATAATTGTAGAAAGCTTTTTCTCTTCAATAGGGAAATACTCTCATTTTGATGATCTATAAATGTAAATTTCATTTATAGATCCGTATTGACATACGGATGTCAATTTGGTCCCATACTTCTGCAATCCATTATCAATACAGTACATTATGAATTATTCTAGCTTTTATCTGTGATAGCTATAATAACGAACAATGCATGATGTCCCAGCACGTAGGAGTCAGAGTTTCATATGTTACCGAGCGAATATCAGTCTGTCATAGACTAGCACTATGTAAGGTGCATTTTTAGTATGCAATATCTGGTGAAGCCTCATCAGATATTGAATCAATAAAATAAATTTCTGCCGTAGCGTTACCTATGGAAACTTTTTTCAGGGTCATACTGGAAAATCAAAGACTCGTCACTATTTGCGATTTCTAAAAACTCTTTCAATAATTTGCACAGATCATCGCTGAAATTTTGTGGAACTATTTTTTGTACAGAATTGCTTCATGCTTAGATTTTCGATCATAGCCAGTCTTTGCTTCCGAATGATATTCAGAAATGATCGTCGATCATTTCTGAATACACCATTTGAGTCAGCTTTTGTACACTTGAATTGGATTTTGAAGCTATCGAGCATTTTCTCGTTCGTTATCTTTAATGCTTTCCGCCCTTTCTTGCAATATTTCTCAGGTCCCTGAAAAGGAATGCCCTTGCACATTGTTATTGCTTCATAAATACAGTTTCTGCAGTATTCGTAAATTTGCTACTTTCGTATTACTTTTTATATTTTTACAAAAAAAAAAAATCAATAAAGCCTTTAATTCTACTACAAATATTAAATCCTAGTGATTTTATTGTACAATATATGTGCAATACGTCTTTAGTCACATTTTCCAACATGTGCTGTTCCCACCAGCGCTGCCAATTCGAAATAATCCGTCATTTTGTCAGACCCATTACGTTGGACTCTAGTCGAGTGGTAGACATTGGTCTCGAAGACATAGTTGACAGATAAAGCATCCGAAGCAAAATTAAACCGTACCTGTCTTCTATAATTAAGACTTAAGTTACACCAGACATTTGTTTGCTAAGCCAAATTTGATTCCTATCCTATGAGTTTTTCTCTAATCCAGAAAATAATTTGCGGTATTGCTTTATTTATATATTTATTTAATGTTCACTTTTTCTTTTCCTTTGATCATTGTCATTAAATGTTTCAGTTATCTTTGTATTTTCAATATATATAATTCCAGCTATGTTTTCTTTTAGCGGTAGTTTATTAATACAGACAGAAGTGCTTAAAGTAAAAAAATCTCAAGATGAGGGTAGGGAAAAGTCCACGGTACAAACTGTAAAAGGTTCTTCACATCTCAGAAAGTTCAAAACACTTTTCACAGATGTTCTGATATAAGTATTGTTTATAATAATACTTATATTAAATTACCCAATATAGTAATATTAGTTAGAACATTGTGTTCATTATCTTGATTAGGTTGATAAGGAATATTGATTTTCATGCCCGTTTCTGTTAAGCAGTTTACTAATGAGATCTAGAAATAATTGTATTACTAGATCTGCTTATAACATTGTCTCTCACTCTCTCTAGTTGTAATGAAACTTCATTACAATGGCTCATCTGAACACTGTATATAATGTAACTTCATATATATAGTTCCATACCTGAGTTCATGAGACACTACAATGTGATCTTATGGTTACCGCCCATTTTGGATTGTAACCGAAGTCATCGTTGATAAGTCGAAAACAATTATCGGAAGTACAAAGTTATTATCTAATTAAGGGTTAGCACTAAGTCGCATTACAGAAGATATGTATCCTGGAATATTGGATGCAGCCAGCTAGCTGTAAGGTGAAGAGACGGACAGTTAATTGCCCTTTTAAGCCGAGTGCCGCTTTCACAGGTTTTAATGAAATAAGATAATTAGGTTAATTGTCTTAGAATTTACGTGCTAATAAACCTAACTCACTACAGATGAATCTAATAAATGTCGGTTATCTCAGCATTTCCACACTTTGACGTTTCTAATTCGATTATTTTCAAATTCGTTTAAAATCGTACGTTGACTTGTGATAAAACATAATGAATGAGAACAAAATTTGGCAAACAATTAGTGTAACCTTTATCGACAAAACTCATTATATGCTGAACGGCACGTAGGTTGCTTTATCAGGACAGCAGTAATTCTATTATAATAATTCTAATGCTTTTTAGTTTTTTATCATCCTGTCACCGTGTGATGTAATTTCCAAATTTAGAATTTCATTCACTGTTGATTTATCTCTTCCTTACCCCGTCCAGTATGAGCAAATTAAGTTCTTTTATCTTCCTAAAAACTTCTTCGTTTATTAAAAAAAAAAAAAAGAAGTTTTTATGGATTTTCAAATTGTGCAGTTTTAAGTTTAAATCACTTATGTGATGCCATTTGCAGTTTTATATCCGAAATGAACATTTACACGTCGATAAATACGGTTACTTAAGAAAGTAACCTCGGTGTCTAAACCTCTCAGAATATTCCAGAATGATTCGGATCCATAGATTATTAGTATTCCAGATGTTTTAAGGAATTATAAACGTTTTTGTATAAAACTTTTTTTTTTTTGTTGTTGTTTTAGCATTGTATAAATACATCAGTTTGATTGTGGGGAAATGGATAATTGGGAATTTAAAAATGAATAGCTGTTAAATAAATTTCGGGATGAGTTAAATATTTGAAGAACAGTAGGTAAGCAGAAAGTAGTCTTACTGAAAGTGTGATACTTTTGTTTCTATTTTTCTTATTAATAATTCTGTTAATAGTTTGATTTTATACTGTTGACAGACAGAGAGAAATTGACATTTTTCTTCACATTAAATTTTAATCATCCGTCTTTCTATTAAAAATTTATATTACGGGAAAGAATGTGCTCGAATTTTTTCTCCATTCAGTGAATTAGAACGTGTGTGTGTGTGTGTGTATATACACACACATACAGTTGACCCTTGAACAAGGGGGTTAGGCGCGTCTACCCACCGCGTATAACTTTTGACTTCCCAAAAACTTAACTACTAATAGCTTACTGTTGACCGGAAGGAAGCCTTACCGATAACAAAACATAGTCGATTAACACATATTTTGTATGGGTATGGTATGTATGTATTATATACTATATTCTTACAATAACGTAAACTAGAGAAAAGAAAATATTACTACAGAAAATCATAAGGAAGTGAAAATACATTTACAGTACTGCACTGTATTTATCGATACCGCAAGTTTACACCGTATGTTTACAAGATGAATCGTAAGTCTGTCAGTACCTACATCAATATTGTCTTATATGATACAAAACACTGTAGATGTTATACGTATTACTAACACTACACACCAAAAATGGAAAGATAATGTGAAAAAGAAATTATTCTTATTTATTTATGGAGAATAGCGATTCATGCATTGATAATGAAGCAGCAGCAATATGATTGCATTATGGTAGGCTAGTGTAATCGATACGATTGCTTCGCGGTAGTCTAGCCTATACACTAATGAATGAATCGTTATAATTTTTTTTATTTTATGCTAATGAATTAATTTAACTAATAACAGTTATTTTATGCAGTTATGATTTAACACTGCATGTTTACGTTTGTTTACATTTCTCTCGACTGCGAATGTCCATGCACGGTCTGTAAGTGGTTGTGTGTGTGTAAGTTTTGATAAATTTAACTTTTTTTATAATAAAATAGATAAAAATTTATGATAAAATAGACTAGTATCTACATATATTTTATGCATTCATGATATACCTAACTTTTTTTTTTAATATTTTCGCTATTTCTAAGTTACGCGGTTCGTCTTCGAGTTTCTTTTTTTAAATTGTCGAAATCTCTAAAAAAAAATGATCGATATATTATTACAAAAAAAAACCGCTTATAAGTGGAACCGTGCAGTTCAAACCCGCATTCTTCAAGGGTCAACTGTGTGTGTGTATATATATATATTTGCATTCATAGTTATAGAACGTTTGAAAAGATTATAGCAATTCTGTCCTACCGAAAAACGTGATCGTCAGTCATTCACTTCTTAAAAATACTGATCTTGTGTCTAGAAAGAAGATAATGTGAAAAACCGTATCCGATCTCGTATCTTTCTCCTTACCGTCGTGCCTTCAGCAAAAATTGATGATCGAAAATAGCTCGCCCTCTCACGGATGAAGTTTCACCGACCTTGATTACTCTCGAAGATGGCCAGTCTTTTGATATCAGTATCGATTGGTTTTATTTGCTTGTATACACTGCCGTGGTTATGAAATAAGTTACGTATGAAGATCACCATTCAGTTTTCGTAAAGAAATTTTGTGTTTATTTATTTTAATTTGAAAACTCTCTTTTCCTAGTTAAGTTGGTTGTTGGACTTCAAAGAAACATTTGCTCATGTGTATAACATTGCTTCGTATCGTGACATCGGGTAGTGAACACCGACGCTTAAAAACATTCAAAATTTATCTAACGCATTTCTCTTTTTTACATTTTTTATATTTACATGTATGTGAGCATTAGAAAACCCTGCTATCACGTATTTCCATTGTAAACGGAGAGTTTTGTAGAAAACAAAGTTAAAAAAATATATATTCTCACCTTTTCCCCCAACTTTTTGCTTGCTAATAATAATTCTTCACATTCCCTAAATTGTATATATTAATGTGATTAGAGATTATAAAACAGATACTGTTTTATAATAAACTTGAGTTCTTGTTTGCTATAAACAACACAGTGCATCCAATAATTTTACACAAATATTAGAATAAAATTACATATGATTGAATGTAACATGAAAAATATGGTCCAAATTTTAATGAGTTGTGTCGATTATATTTATATAATTGTTCTAAAATAATTAACACAAGATATTTTATCGTATATATACTTGTGATTCTCAGAGATAGTAGCAGTGAAGTTACTGAGTACATGTTCAGTGATATTTTTGCTGTCTGTCTGCATTGCTTTTTTTTGTCTTGCAATGACCTTGTGTACATTTTAATCCATCTGCGGTGCTGAGCAATTCATATTTGAAGCTTAATCCCCCATGATCAGCGGGTCTTTTCCATTTGAAGCTATCTTTGTCAGTGGCATGCTGCGCTAAGGTCGATTTTCAAGATGTAAATTCTATGCATGTCCTCTTTACTCCTTCAAGATATTTACGTTTTGGAATATTTATCCGAAGTTGGTACATATGTGCGGGATGTATACAAACCAATAGTTAATTTATGTGTGTAGGGTAGTCCCTTTGACAAATAGCAAGGTGACAGTGCCATGGTTGTTTCTTGGAGTGTATATGTGATTTTTTCATCTATTTTGTGGGGTGTTTTGTAATGCCATACCTGTTAGTGTTCTTCTAAAATTGGTTATTCTGATTTGTATCGCACTTACAACTTGCAGTAAGTGATGTTTTTTTTTTTTTTTTTTTCACCTCGAAGACCGAAGTTTTAAAGATTACTAGTTTCTTGTGTCCAGTTGTCAAGGGAAGCCGTAGAAATAAATAAATTGCGTGCGTAAGCTAACAGTGAAATGAAAGTGTTAAGGCTTCTTGTTTTCTCTCACGACAATGTCGAGTAAGAGGTTGGAGCTCTTCTATTTTGATCGTTAAAGTAGTATCGCGATGTGTGTGTTGTAAAATGTGACTAGGAATTCTTCTAAAGGTACAGCGTCACGCAGCTAAATAACAAATACGTCTTGCATGTATAAGCCAGATTTTGATTTAAGGGCGCCTTAATTGAGTGCAGTTTCTCAAAGTCCCTAGGTATGTGTTACATATGCCTAATTTTTAGTGAAAAGCGAATTAAAAATAGCATTTATGTTATTCATATAAGTAGTTATGGGTTCATAACTACGCATATAAGTAGTTATGAACCCATAACTACTTATATGAGTAGTTATGGGTTCATAATTTTAGGTATTAGTAGATGGATTATTATACCAGCATTCTTTTAGTGTTCAACGTTAAAGCTCCGTTTCCTATCGCGACCAGGAGATCAAGGAAACAGTATATGCTTTGTTTTTTCTTTCTTTCTTTTTTTTTTTTTTTTAATTCCCTTTCGCCAGGACACTGATTCGCACTTGTGCTGTTGAGTTTAACATGGATAATTGGTCAACTGTTCAACACACTGTACATATATATTTAAGTCATCTAGTTTAAGTGTAAAATCGGACTTTAGGTTAATTTTGTTTTAAATATGTTTATTTTGCCTATTCCATCATCTTAGGATTTTCTTAGCAGGCGTTATTGTGAGCTCTTTTGTTTGATTAGACTTCACAAACATAAAGAACTCTTAATTTTCTCTTCTTCAAAGTGAAAATTAAGAAAATGCGAATCTCGGCTGTAGAATCCATGCAATTATGAGACGTAATACATTAATCTTGTATCCATAATTGTTTCACTTCAATAACTTGCAATTACGTCTTCAAAATATTTCTGCAGCCATTAATTTGGAGAATGGCGTTGTATTGAAACATCTTAGAGCCTCGTTCCATAGATGAAATCCTCCATGAGCTACAGTTTAATTTATAATGAATAATTCGTTGTTTCAATGATTTCGATAAGTTACAGTTCCTATTTTTGTAATGATTCGGTTGTAATATTATTATTAAATTCAGTTTATTTTTAAGGTTTGTTGTGATATATTTTGGAAAAACTATGTGGATTTCAACAGTAGAGGTAAAATATCTCCAATGTAATTTTTTTTGTTACTGAATTACAACAGAAATTAATCATGTTCAAGTGTTTGTTTATTTATTATTATTATTATTATTATTATTATTATTATTATTATTATTATTATTATTATTATTATTATTATCTGAGACCTCCAGGGAGTCAAGGACTCACCGAGGGAGGCTGTAAATTACCAACCCAGCTATCATACCTTTCTTTAAATTCATTTACACTAGATGCACTCACTACCCCCTAAGGGCAAATTATTCCACTCACTCGCTGGGAGAAAAATCTAGCTCTTACCCCTTTCTTGACTGAGAGCAACCTTAACTTCCATGGATGCCCCCGTGTTCTTTCCCCCGCCTTCCAAAAACAAAAAAATTCATAATTTGAAATGCTATTAACACCCATTCAAAAGTTTATAGACCTCTATCATATCACTCCTCTTTCTCCTGTTAACCAGAGTCCGCAGGCCATATACTCGCAATCTGCCCTCATGGTCTAAATCACATAATCCAGATATAATCTTTGTAACTCTTCTTTGCACCCTTTCCACAGCTTCTTTATCCCTTTGGAACTCGGTAGATCAAATCTGCGCACTGTAATCCAGGTGTGGTCTTATCAAAGCCTTATAAAGAGGCAAAATTACTTCCTTATCCTTACATATCAAAGTTCGCTTCAACATAACGATTATCCCCTGAGTTGTATTTGCAACTTTTGCTATGTGACCTTTGAACTTTAAATTCTTACCCAACAATACACCAAGATCCCTTGCTCTTCAGTTTCTTGTAGCATAACCCCGCTAATATAATATGCCGCTGGAACTCTAATTACGCCAAAGCGCATAACTTTACACTTACTAACATTAAATTGATAGCCATTTTCGTTTGCCCAAATTTCCAGTTTATTCAGATCATTTTGTAATTGCTGAATATCAGTAGCATCCCTGATTGCCCTGCCTATCTTCGCATCATCGCAAACAATTGCACGTCTGATGTTAGATCCTGCCTGATGTCATTAATGTATAGATTAAAGAATAATGGTCCAAGAACTGAACCCTGAGGTAGATCACTGGTCACTTATTTTCTTTTTTTGTTTATTGTAAATAAATTTATTAAACATATTTACCAATTTTTGTTTTTAGTAGACATTCTTTTCGATGCTAAGAGCATCATCTTAAACATCTCAACTTTATCAATTGAATAAAAATCCTTAAACTCGAATTTCATGAAATTAAGGGAAAAAAATGAATAAACAAACGAATAGTGTTGGCAGGAGTAAAATTATGATCAGTGGACAATAAGGAATGCACAACTAATAATTCGCATCTAATAAAATATTGAAAGATGATTCATAAATTATACTGGTTATTGCTCCAATGCACGCTCGTATACTTATATTAACAATGCGAGATGCTTTTTTGATTTTGTTAAATGAGAGGAAAACAGTCTGCAGCGTAACATAGACTTACCCTCTCTTTTTAATAAAACGACAATCCAATATTGAAGAGCATTACGGCATCCCTGGACGAAAACCCTATTACCTATGTCGTTCTTTCTTGTTTAACCTAAATGCACTTAAACAAAACAAAACAAAAAAAAATTAAATTATGGAATGCCTTTTTGTGATAAAATATCCCAATAATGTTTGATCTTAAAGGTAAGGTTATCATAATTATCTCCGTTTGCAACCTGAAGTTTCAGATGTAACTGATTCATGAATATGAGAATAGAATCTAATATTCTAAATTCAACTAATTTAGAATATTAGATTCTAATACGCTGAACACATAGACAATGTTCAGTATGTTTGTACGAAACCAATTCAGTTACTTGGGTCCTTGAAAGCATTCCTGTCTTAAGAGCATTGAAAGACAGAGGTTTCTTTCGAGAGAGAGAGAGATTATTTTACAGAGTGAATTATTTCGGGAACATGAAAGTATAATGCAATTTCTAATGTGACTCAATGCAAAGCCAACAAGACCGTATGCATTTAGAAAATTTTATGGAATGCTATGAGAGTATGCGATTATCTACTTATTACGTCATTTAATTATTTTGAAAAAAATCATGTTATGTTATGTATCTTACAAAATATGATTCCGAAAGTAGGTGCCACTGAAGTGCAGTAACTTGCATTTCATTCATTTACGAATGAAATAAGAGATTCATTACGAATCTCTTATTTCTTGAAAATTGATTTCTCGAAAGACCACATTATTGTTATGGTGATGCGTAAATGTATGTAAGAGAGTTTCTAAATGGAAGTATATTTAAACCTCTATGCGTAATTAAGCTGCTTGCATGCTATTTATTTGATTTTATCAAAAAGCTAGGTCAACTGGTCATCATCGCGTAGCTCGTGCTTCGTTAATGCAATGCTATGTACCCTAATAATCACTGCCAAACACTGGTAGCTCTCTCTCTCTCTTTCACTCTGGAGAGCTATAAACGTTAGCAAAATCTCCCTTGCAAATTCGTTAGTGCTGTTATTGTCCTATTCTCCATTGACATTAATAAGTTGAATCTAAAGAGATCTCAGTTTAAGCACAAGCTCTTAAATAGATAAATGCCAGGGTACACATCCACACCCTATTACACTAAAGTATAGGCATCAAATAAATGCTTCTATTGGGCGATTTCGACTTTCTAGCCGTACTGCTGAAAAGTAGTTAACTCTGTTTACTTTCCTCGGAGATTACAGGTCTGCAGATCATCAGGATCGATCGCTTCGTCGCATAAAGTAGTATGTACCGCTTCACTCACTGTGTGTTCAGAGAAAGAGAGAAACCATTTATCTTATCCTCCTCAAGGTGTTTAATAGAGTAATCATAGTATTCTGTTAGTATCACGCCTGCACACATCATGTATCTTAAACCATGCTCTTTTGTAGGCCTCTCTCTGTCGGAATGCTGCGTCTACTGCTACAAACAACATTTCTCAATGTCTGAAATGTTTAACGTCGCATATGTGAGAAAGTAATTTAGTGAACATTATGCACTCTTTTAGCCATTAATCACTTTATGACATTATAACATTTGTCAACTTTTCTGACTCTGACTTAACTTTTGTGTTAAATGTTCTACTGGTTCTAAGATGCATATTCTCTATCTCTCTTTGATGGCGATAATATTTTTTCCCTTGTTTCATGTGACTCTTGCAAATAAAGTCAGTTTTTGTGAAATGTATACTGTATATAATTCACAGCATCAAATTTCATTTCAAATTTAGAATACCGAAAATAATGAATTCAAGAAAATGGCTGTAATTACTCTGATGCCCCGGAGCATGGATGGAGGGATTGACTCCGACGTTAGGCATTGTGATTCAAGTGCCATTATTGATGTGGTATTATTTTGAAGCTAGGCATTACAAAAGATTTCACTAGCCTTTGTTCATTACAAAACTATCTTACTAAACCATGGTCTAGGTCATAATGAAAACACGCGTGATGACCTGATAGTATAAATTCACTGAATACGGCAGTACGAAATGATTTTCTGGCAACAAATTTTATATAGAACGTGCTATAACGTGTTTATAGCACGTTCCTGATGTAACTTCGAAACAGGAATTGATTTATTTTTAAGGTTACTTATTTGAGTTGCATGAAATTCACCGTACTGGCTGGGAACTGTTACGCTTGAATAATAATGAATAAAAGCAACATTCGATTACTCTGTGTAATAGAATTACAATTTCGCTTTAGTAGTTTCCTCAGATTGTCATATTGCTACTAAATAAGTGATATTTTAATGTACAGCAGATCATTGGAAGGCACCGTTATTCGTATCTGTGTTTAATAATTTTATCTCTCATCAATTAACAGGTTCTGTTAATTGATGAGAGATAATTATTAAAAATTGCTAGAACGTCTAATATAAAAGAGGCGTATTTTTATGAAGAGAGAAAACATTACTGTGATTCGTCCTGTTATGGCTTCAGAAAAATTATAAAATATTTTGGTTAGTTATAGCAGAAGCAACTAAGGATTTGCATTTAAGGGAAAATGATTTTAGTTTATAGACCACTTTATATTCATATATGCTAGAATGTATTATATTGAAGTAGATTTCATAACTTAATCAGACCACAACTTGATAGTTGCTCCTGGCTACTTTAGCCTACCAAGAGATCTATAAAGAAATATCAGTGTGAGATATATCAGAATATAGCAAATTTGCGGTATAAGATTTCTTTCGACTTATTAGTGTTTGCTTTACTAAAAGTTGGAAAACAAGTTTTCCATCATTCATATTAGCTTTTTCCGTAGTCTTCCCTTAACAAGATTGAACCATATTAGGCGGAGAATGGTAATGTGCTTCAAAGAGGCGGGTTAAGGTGCAGAATCTTAATAAGGTACTTCGTAGTCAAAGTCTGCAGGTAAATGGAAAGGCTTAATCCCACGGTAGCATAAATTTTCTCCTTGCTAATCTGCTGTACCTCCCACCTCTCCATCTCAAATAGCGAGGAAAGTCGGAAGTAATATGGTACCGGCAAATGAGTAGGGAAAAGGGAGGGATAGATACAGAGAACTCAGAAATTTCAATTTTGTTCTTTAAAACTACTTTCAATATTATGAGGCTCTCTCTTGTCTTCCAATAAGGGAATGGAAAATAGGCAGGAAGCATTTTTAATGCATTTAAGGGAACTTGGATATAAGGGATAAATTATGGAGATTAAAATTCAAATCGCTTACTGCCACGGTTGTTTATAATTTCTTTCAACAAAATTTGTTCCTTGTGCCTCAGGAGAAATAGGCGAGTGTCTCATTGAGGCTTTATGAGCCATATGCGCCAAATCAAGAGATATTTGAATTACTGAATTCTCATTTGAAATAATAATTCTTAGCAGCACTTGATCGGTTTAAAATGCAATGTCTAATTGAATGTGATCAAAATCGTATTATCTCAAATTGAGCTTTTGAAGTTATTTTTATTTATTTATTTACTTTTGCAGTTGATTATTTTCAGTCATTGAGTTTATCTTTTGTTCCATATTATATAGATTTATGATCTTAATCTAACAGTAAACCGCAGGATTATTACAAATGATTTTTGCAACATTTGTTTTAAAAAATAGTATTAACAAAATTCTTTTCACTTGACTTTCTCATCATTTCTGAGTAAAAGTCGAATCGGCTTCACTGTTGGGCTTAAATTTTTGTTAATCAACTCGACACGCCTCTGTTTTCACTTGCTTTAGTAAGAACTTCCATATTGCTGGTTGCGGAATATGCGTTTATCGACTCATGTATAATGTCAAATATTTAGAGCTTCTGAGGAATGCCTGAAGAACTTTGTTTAATTTTCCTTGATATCTGTCCCTCGCTTACAACCGTTCTCCTTAAACTTTTTATAGTAAGAATAAATAGAGAGTCTAAGTCGTTGTTTCACATTAGTCTCACCGAAACAGTCTTTGAATTTGAAATTTGAATTTTGAATGGATTCGATGAAAACTGCAAAATATGCTTTTTGCTTCTGAGTCGGCCTTATACAACGCTATGAGCACGTCAGCTTTAATGGATATTTCAAAAATCTTCTTGAGTTGTTCTTAATGGTGTAGTTTCATTTATTCAAGTGTTTTTATAATAAATATTCCAAACTGCAAGGATTGTCTGTGAAATAATATCATTTCTTCGATAAAAATTTTGTACCGAAGCTGAGCCAAGCTTGAATTGTATAACTAGAACACAAATTTCTATCTTCATAGAAAGTCTGTGAACGAAAAGCCTTCCGAAGTGATATGGATGTGAATGTTTGTGGAGGTGTTTAGGTTACTGATTTTTACCACCCGTTGTGAGACTTTTATTCTGCTTATTTTGAACCCCGGAAAATTGGCTTGAAATTTTCGTTTTTGTCTTCTAGAGCAAGATTCTAGGATTGTTCAACGCTTATATCACTGTGCTATAATGTGCTTTAGGTTTTAATCCTTTGTGGTCTGAATGACATTAAAAATAAATAAATAAAATGCATTCAAACGTTTTATAAAGATTTTGACGAAATCCTTTATATTTAAAGGATTTTTATTTAAAATTAGTACTGTTTGTTTAATGTAATTAGATAAGACGATTCATTAAAGTTTTACTTTATTTAAGTTAGTGATAGGTGAATTAAAAAGGAGTAAACAAAATGGAAAATATTGAATATAATTAATAATGAAACACCAAGAATAATCGGATCGCTGCTGCTATCATTTTAACTAGTAGAAAATTAACGAAAACAGATTAATAAATACATTACATAATATATGTATTAAATGTAGTTATAAATTGAAAAAAAAAAAAGTAATTAAACAAGTGACTAAGCTAAAATATTTAGGAATAATATTAAACAATTGCGACATTATGCACATGAAACAAGTAGCAAATAGCTCGCAGATTATCTAACGTAACAAAATTAGAATTTTGACAATATTACACAAAGTTTGGCATAAATACACACAGACACAAATCTGAGAAAGTTGCAAAATACAACCACTAAATGAATCAGAAAACGAAAATAATGTACAAATCACATATAGAAAGAGTCCGGGATAATATGGTATGAAAAAAATAATAATAACAAGGGAAAAGAAGGACGAGGAAGACGTAGGTGATGAGGGCCTCGAAGCAACAACACGGCAAGTTGCTAAACTTAATGATGAGAAAAAAAAAAAAAAAAGTTTTTTTATACACGTATCTTATTATTTTTAATCCTTTTTTTTTTTAAATTGAGACGAAAGTGTGATATTCAGAATGTTTAGTATTACGTTTGTTTTGAATATTCTGTCACGAAATAAGCCTGCCATTGTTCATTTCGATTAGCTTGTGAATTATAATTTCGATATGAAATAGGGTACACAAAATAATTTGTGCTTCTTGTATTGTCAGTCTTATAGGCTGGTAAGTAAGTCAGAAATGATAAATTACCTTCCTCCGTCCCAGTGAAACAAAATCATCACACCGATTTTTACTTTTCTTTCACTAACATAAGGACAACTTCTCGGTTGTCCTTATGTCCATCGATGATTACCAGTATACGAGTATACCTCGTAAAGGCAGTGTTGATTACAACCATTTGTTTCTCTCTCTCAAATACACGAACAGTGGTTTAAGATCTTATTAAGAATAGAAATATGTGGTTGATTTCAGTGAGGATTGTCTATACTGTACTAATTAGTTACCTTTTTTTAATATTGTTAAAATCTTTCTCTCTTTCACTGAGAGGCGAAGAAAGAAAGTTTAGCGATTGAAACAGAGTTACCCAACAGTCAGTATGCTGCTGTTCTAATGGAATTCACAA
Organism: Typopeltis vanoorti; assembly: GCF_054136105.1. Lineage (NCBI taxonomy): Eukaryota > Metazoa > Arthropoda > Arachnida > Uropygi > Thelyphonidae > Typopeltis > Typopeltis vanoorti. The sequence continues at coordinate 99,533,287 of NC_143564.1, forward strand.
CTCAGGAATTACAGAATGCATCGACCCTCCTTTCCGCTCAGTTCACCATCCCTTCTGGTATGCTCGCGTGTACATCATTTTTACATTAACATGTTCTCCAGTATTCGCGTGCATCTCACTTCTGGTTTTTGTAACGGAGATCCATTTCCAAATATGACTAGTTTCCTTCTCTAGCAGTGTTTTAAATTCGTTGACTTAAATTTTTCTTACATTATGCTGAACGTTACAGAACCGATTTGATTCCTTCTCAGATTTTCCTACGACTTCAGCACCATCAGCCAACTTTAGTAATCCTACTCTTTTGGAAGTATTTTACGTGTTGTTTTTTTTAAAAAAACACGTAAAATATTTGTAGTTATTTGAAGTTATTAGGGAAGAAAATACTATTTTTTAATTGATCCTGAAAACTTCATAAAGTACACTTTAGATAAAAATGAAGAAATGTATGATGCGCTTTAAAACGTGCCATTTTGACGTTGCATTGTAAAAATAAGGAATAGATAAATATGATTATTTAAAACTATTTTCCAGCAAAGTTTATTTCAGTAAGGCAATAGTTAATCATCGATTATATTCAAACGTAATCGACGTTCATGAGGGTTAGAATCACTTATGGGACACTGTGGACTATATGCTGCCGAAGCATATAGGCCAGTATGTTGTCTTTTAATTGAGTATGTTCTTTTGCCCGTTTTATGAAATGCTAAGCCCGAGTTGCCGGTAGGATAAATCCTAACACTTCCGTTTGAGACTCAGTTATGAGAACGAAATGTAAATTGTTACTTCTGTTATATAACTTGAAAAGGGTACGGAGGTCTGGTTGAAATTACGTTATAACAGGTCATGGGTTCTCTGACCTGTTTTGAAGAATGATAAACCATTCAGTTCCGTATGAGACGGGCTGATTCACTCCAAAAGCTCCTTCTGTCCTAGACAGAATTCAAACCCAGGTGTTCCATCTGTAGGGCTATTGTTACTTTGTCCTTGATACTGTACTTCGTAGTGCTTTTTACCAAGAACTTAATATCTTATTTATGCACTCATACGTACAACACATACGTTGAGATATACGCTTGGGTAGCTTACGTTCGTGATGAAAAGCTTAGATCATCCAAGCTCTTCATATATACTTAATTTTTTTTTCTCCCATGAATTCTCGTTTATTTACTTTGTAGTATCGTAATTCCCTTATTCCCATAACTTAACTGTTTTCTCCACTCTCCTTTCATCTCGTATGTCTCCCCCATCAACGTCGCTCGAACTGTTACCGTCGGTTTCTCTTAAGTCTATTATCTTCTTTCTTCATATCCTACCACAACAGTTTGGCTCTTCATTAGCTCATCCTCCTTTCCCAGTATTCCCATCTTTCTCCATCCTTTCCAATTTTGATATAGTAATCCTTTCTTCCTCCCATTTTCCTTGGTCTCCCCTTGTTCTTAATCTCATCGACCTTAATGTTGCTTACTAAGAGTTGATGCTACGTAATTATGTTATCACTATACAGGTTTGCACTTCCTTTCTGTCTGTTTTTCTTATCAGAATATAATCTCTTTGCCTCTTATTATTTCCACTCTCATCACTTATTCCATATTTGCAATGCCATATTCATCGAATGGCGCGTGCGGAGGATTACGAATGCCATTATCATTTGGCTGGTCTATTTGAATATTCTCGTTAAATAACTAGTTTTTTTTTTAAGGACCTGTATAGAAATGTGAAGACATTATATTGATAATATGTGCTTACTGTGTTCTTGGCTTTTTATTAAAGTTGTTAATATAGATTTTTTTAGCATCTCATAATTGTGGTGGTTACCAACAACTAAACTTGAATATTCGGAAACCGTTCATAAACCCGTAATATAAATCCTTCAACAAATGGGTTTATATTATGTCTTATTCGAAATTTTAAACATGATTAATGGTAATTTGACCACTATTGAAAGCATTCTTTGCGTTGAATTCTTGTATGAAGTTTTTATTTTTTTTTTTAATAATTATTCTGTGGCCTAAATTAATATTATTCCCCCACCCCCCTCCCCATAAACCTATCATCATTTGGCTGGTCTATTTTTAAAAAATTTCCCGTGCTCAGCTCATATGTTTCAGTTCTCTGGTTATGAAACATTACGTTAGGTCATTGGTTCTTAAACAAGAAAGCTCATAAAGTAGAATTTTACTTCTTATGCTGTGTTCTTACACAGGGAAATGTATCATGTCATTTATGATACATTTCCTTATCTAGAGTTTATAGTTTTTCTTTTCATCAGAGAGTTTCTTTTCTAGGTCTTTTAAAAAGCGAAATTTAAAAAAAAATTACTATACCTATAATTTACACGTAGCAGGTCATGTTAATCGCCATTATGTTATAAGAATATTCAGAAAAAGTCGCTTACGACATTAACATGAGTATGCAATTTAATAACTTTTAAATTAAAATTCCAACATCTATCACACGTACCTATCGCTATCTAGATGTGCACATCTAGATAGCGATAGATACGTATACTACATATATACGAATACATTAGCTGCATAAACTGCAATCTCGATATGAATTTAGCTGAGCGCATGCTGCTCGGAGTTCTGAAGATCATTCTGCTGTGGTTATATTCCTTCGGGAGTTGTTGATTAAGATAAGTTCAGCATCTTGCGCTCGGGGTGTTTTCGAGAGTTTGACGGATCATTTCAGCTATGTATTACAAAATCGACTCCAAACGATATTATTACCTAATAAAAATTAAATGACATTCTTAACTGAAGTTTTCACGTAAGGCAAGACCTCATTGAGAGACAATAATTATCTTTGCACTCTATTTACTTAACGCCGATGCAGAAGGAAAAGTGAGCTTGCCATTTCAAGATAAACTCCAATGTGGCACTTCTAAATCGAAACTAAGTATCTCATTAACTTCAGCCTTATTTCCACGAGGAGAAAGCTGACTATTGATATAATCATGAATAAGAATGTTCGGACAAATTCAACTAATCAGATATAACTTTACAAATACATCTTGTTCCATTCTTTTGTATCTGTTGATTATGAACCATACTTGCCAGATAGAACCATACTTGATTTTGAACGGACGATTTCATTAATTCCACCAGCTCCAGAGATTATAACATTGATAATTGTTGGCCGAGCGGTTAGCGTATCTGCTCTCCAACCAAAAGGCTACGGGTTCGAATTCCGCCATGGGCATGGATGTTTGTGATTGTCTGTGGAAATACCACTCAACACACCTACAGATGGCGTTGGTGTGTTGAGTGGTGGAGACAGATGTAGGTGTCCTCCCTCGATGAGTCTTTAGGCTCCCTGGAGATGTCAAGTAATAATAATAATACAGTCGACTCTCTATAGCAAACGCCGTTATATATATATAAACTGAAAAATGCTGACCAAAGCCAGTAAGGTCTACCGCTATGTTTAAAGAAATTCACTATTTAACTATACCTGTAGGTCCTAATTTGGTAGTGAGAATCGACTGGATATTGCAAATTGTAAATGTATAAATTTACATTTATAATTTATAAATATTATATAACATTTACAATATATATGGCAGCTGCGAGACTATTTTTGCCTTATTTAATAATTTTGTATATAATCTCAAAACTAAATATTTGGTTTTAGAAATAAAATTGGAAGTGGAGTATTCCTGCTTAATAGTCAGTGATATTGTTTAGATTCACAATAAAAGTCTTTCATATATACGAAAACAGCAACCATGCAATTGAGTTTCAAAATATTCTTTCGTTTAATTTTCATGACATTCCGTTTCGTTCTTTCGGTTGAATTTTAGGTCGGTGGGAAGTAACACTGTAGAAAAAAGTATTTTTTTAATATTAAACAATCCCAAAAAATTATAAGATTAAATTATTACTTTGAATAGTTATAGCTGTTTTAGTTATAATATAGTTATATTAAAGCATAATAGATAGCATTTTTGTCCGCGCGGTTAGCCTAGTGGATATGCGCTTTGCAACCATATGCCTAGGGAAGGAGATTCTCGTCGACGACGTGAGGAGCTTAAGGATCTTTCTCAGACATAGCCAAGTTAGCCGGTCTTGGGCGTGGACAGCAGATTTTTTTTCCCCAGTTTATCTGAGGATTTTCCTCCCGCAAGCAGGCAAACCGGTCCCGTGAACACACGCAGCTACAGCCATAGAATATAACGGGAGGCATAGGGCTAGTCACCTTATCCTCGGGACAGGTACGACTTAGGACCTAAGATAGCTCTGTGACAGGCCAGTAAGCCTAACACGTAGAAGGGAGAAGAAGAAGAAGATAGTATTTTTTTAATATAATTATTTTAAATAGTAATGCAGTAGCTTATATTGTATATTTATTGGATTTAAATAAATCGTGGGTGGGTAGGTGTAAAAACTTGATATTACTTACAAGCGCGTTGCTCAAATTTTTATGCAAACTGGTTAAAGGTAAATAAATGTTCAATAAGTTGCGATGAATGAAAAGACGGACGACCGAATCTACTCTTGCGTTATTGCTATTAAGCCTCGACCCTATGAGCTAAGGGAACCAAATTATTTCGCATCCAGATAATTCCACATAATTCTGTGACCGATTTGTTTCGCAAGTGCCGAGGTGGGAAAAAAATGGAAAGTGAGTATGCTGGCATTTTTTTTTTCTTTTCCTGTGATTACTACCAAAGATGAGGTGTAGAGATGTTGTACATTACCACCATCGCATTAATATGCAACAGTTGATGTGCTAAATGTTAGATCATTTAGAAAACTAGTGCTTCAGAATAAACTGGGAACTTTTCAACGTATTTCAGGCCACCAGTAAGCATGCGGGGGGGGGGGGAGTCTCTCACTGGTAATTAAATTCATCTACTGCCTAAACACATTCGCAAATAGTCATGCTCACAGTGGAATTTGATTCTGTAGCGTAGTGGTTGGAGAGTGGAAGTGCTATCAACTCGGCTAACCAGCCCGGCAAGCAGAGTTTAAGCATTTTACTCATACATGCGTCATTTATGCAATCCCGTTACCTTATTCACGAGATCAAACATTATGTCTTCTCAAGCTGTTTTAAGAGAATGAGACCACAACAGGGCGGTGAATTCATACTAATGAAAATCACCTCCCACACAAAGGCATTCACGAACTGATATGCTTCAGTGGTATTAGAACGTAGAGCCCTGCAGGTTGCACATTGGAGATTCATTCGGTCATTCAGGTGGTTAGAAGATTCTTCCCCCCCCTGCCGAAATTGAATTCATGTCCCTGCTTGAAATACAGGACTCCTTAACCTTTAGACTAAACGGAATTATAATGCTTACAGAAAAGAAACGTATGATAGCACAGAAAAGCAACAACAGCATAAAAGACTTTCCGTTTCAAATAGCTGAGCAGCAAATACTCGTTGGAAATAAATAAATAAAATCATATAATAACAGAAATATCGGTTAGGTCGGTGGGAAGATGCTCCAGACACTACTATTGAACCATTGGTAAATGGAGGATTAGCGAATAAATAGAGGACAAAGCGCCCTAAATGTATATTGTATAATCCACTTATAATTTTTCTTAAGCAGTAACCATAAAGTAAAATTTTTAGCTGTAGTGATTTGTAATCGTCCTTTTAGTAATGTTTTGTGCAATGAAATGCGTTCATTAGAATGTATTTAATTTAATGTAATCTAGATATAAGAAGTATCCAAAGGAATTTGTTTCAGTTCGCGTTTAATCGTAATATTTGAAATAGTCCAATGAAATAATAGACATCGTGAAGACAGTGAAATTGAGTTATATAATTGAAAACCTTTCTGGTCATTTTCATCGGAAAATCAATGGGATGAGAGTTATACTGCAGTTTCTAATGGCTGTTTCCCCCCCCCCCCCACACACACACACACACACTCGCGTGCACACACACACTTGCCTCCGCTAACTATCCAACATCATTCAGACAAGTAACTGGGTCGCTGTGACCTCCAAAAGTCCTCCGTTATCACTTTTTCCAAAAGCGCTGAAGAAAATCTATTCCTTTTCTGTATTCGTCACCTTTGGCAACTTTTTAATTCTGCTAATGTCTCCGGTATGCTTTTCATCTTGAATATACGAATTATTGAAAACTCCCTATTTGTGTAGCTTATTTCTGGTTTTGCATATCGATTTTCTGTAACTTAAAACGACATAAGTTTTGTAGGACATAGCGAATAACGATTTCGTCGATGAAAAAAAAAAAAAAAGTGCTAGTGGTTGTTGCGGTTTGAACATAGGGCATGGAATTCAGAGATGTTTCGCAAATTAAAAAAATAAATAATTGTAATAATCCTAGAATGCGTATCTTTTGGATAGTTTGCATGATAAGTGTGTTTGCTAAACTTGTATCACTCCTTCAATGACAGGTAACGATTAATAATTGCAACCGACTAGTAATGAATTTAGTGATATTGTTTTTCTAGTACATAAGTCCTGTTGGCCGAGTGCTTAACGTATCCGCTCTCCAGCTAAGACTGCCGGTTCTAATCCTGGCAGGGGCATGGATATTTGTGATTGTCCTACTAACTCTTTGTGAAATGGGCATCCACGACACAACCACTTCTAGCAGAAGGCTTCACTCAAGTACATGAGTTCTCCCACTGGTGCATCTTATTTGGACCTTACCATTGCAACTGAGTAATCTTAACTGTAGGCAAAGAATATTATTTTGTGTGTGTGTGGATAATTCTTCCAAATCATTGTTGTGGAATAATTCTGTTTATTAATAAAATTCTCTAGCTTTTGCATGTTTTCTGTATGAAAAAACAGATCTTTCAGAATCAACCAATCTCATATTACTTTTACTTATGCAAAAAGAAAGAGCAATGAAAAAACAGTGAATTGAGATTAATTTTAATAAACACCTTTTTTCCGAGCTTACTAGGTACACAAGATTTATTGGCCAAAATCGTCCGTCATATTTCCTGTCACAAAAGACCATGACAACGTGTTGCGTGGTAATTACGTTAAATTCCGCTAGTTGCTGGTGTTGCTGACAGCCACATGGCTCTTCGGCTGCACGTTTTCCGAAGAAAAGGAAAGCGCAGCAAAACAAAATCGGATCGATGATTGAGGATCCACTTTGCTGCAAATAACAACGCCGTTCACCTTGCAGTGTTCGTAATTTCTGTCGTGAATACTGCACGTGCTTCACGCCCACCGATTAGATCAAGCAGTCTCCTTTCTCACAGGAAGACCGTCATAGATCTCTGTACGTTATGTCAGGTGTAAAAATCAATCACGCACAGATGCATTAGAAGGAATACTTTTGCTCATAAAGTAACGGTGGCTTTCCATCCATATATTACTAGCGCTTGCGAAATGATGATTGGGAATTCGTTAGACTGCTGCGAGCCTGAAAATGATCACATCAAGATATCTGCGCGATGGCCACTGTAATTGTGGGCATGATAGTTGTGCAATTCAATTGGACGATCCTATCTGCGTTTATTCGCCTCTATTTGATGTGACTGTCTCTGATTTCCCTTTCCACGTTGAAACTCTGCACCGCTGTTCAGCGATAGCAAAGCTTTTCACAGCTCACATTCTGATTTAGATCAATTTTCTGCTATTAGCACTTAGTTTCACAGTTTTATTTATTGACCTTGGGATCTGAAGTTCACCTAGCATTTTAAAATTTTTGAAACTACATTTCTGTTCGATATGTCGATATTTAAGGGATTGCTTATTGAAGAAAATCATCGGCTGTTTGTCACAAAAAATAATAAAATAAAAATAAAATAATCTAAATGCATAACTTTTCAAAAAAAAGTATGCAATAGTAAAACATGAGCAAAAGTTTGCGTTTTAGAAAATAAAATAATTTTATAAATATATATCCATCCATTAAATTCATGGATAACGATCCTTTAGCAACATTTATCTGGCTCAGTGGTTTCACCACTTGCCTGAGTATAAGTGCTGAAACCACTTATTCCCAGACAAATTAGTGGTGCTGGTAAACCGCATGAATAAGTTAGCCGATGCTGGATAACTTACTGATGCGAAATAAGTTAGCCGGTATTGGAATCCGAGGAAGGGATTATTTTTTTCGCTAGAAGAATGCCTCATTTGAAAAGATCTGGATACGCGAGAAACAGCTGAAGGTGAGTCCGTCTCATATGAAACAACAGGTTTTTTCCTCTGCAGAACAGACAAACAAACTTTCCCGAGAACACTTCCATATCGTTGTTGCTTTAATGTAAACAATCAGTAGCTGCGAATATGTCATTTGAATTGCATGTGGGAGAAAAAAAGTTCTGATCCACTTCACAAATATGTAGTCTAATTCCAAACTTCGATGCTTACTAAAATCATCAGACCTCTTTCCCTTCCTAACAGACTTTCCATCTATCAATTTTCCTCGATTAATTCCCACGCCATCCCTTTTTAGAAAAGTGAGATGAGTAGTAGATAGTTGTAACACATTTCCACTACTCATCTTTAGTTGCCCAATCGTGGAGCATGGAAAGTTAGTTCTCAAACCTTGTTCGAAAGAATAAACATGATCTTTCTTACTCCACTTCAGACCGCTAATAATTGATGGCAATTACAAATATCATATTGGGCAGTTAAAAATATACCACTGAAGACTTACATCTAAACATATATTAAGTTAGATTCCGACTGCCCAGCATACTGGGAGGGATGAAATCTAGCACAAAAGTGGCACTTCTTGGAAAGAAGTCAACGGACAGATGGGTAAGTCCCCATGGGCAAGATGCATCGTCATTGTGTCATGTAACGAGTCACTTGTTTGTAGCCGGTATAAATTGAAGCAATATGATGCTCCCAAATCATTGCAACTGTGTCCGGGTGAAATAGTTGCGAGAATCAGGGAGTCAACTGCAAGTGTCACCCGCAGTGGACGACTCGCCACATTCACGGAACTTGATATCTTAATGAAATCACCATCATAAGATTTATGTGATAGTGATTTCCTTTTTCGGCAAGATTCAGCTTCTTGTCACACTTCCGAGACCACAATTAGATGCTCAAAGAAATGCAAATCAACGTAATTCCTTGGTCGGCAAACTCACCAGATTTAAACCCCATTGAGAATTTGTGGGGAATTATGAAGAAACGTCTTCGAGAGGTTATCCCACGAGACAAAAATGAACTCGTTTCTAGTCTGCAGACCATATGGACATGTTTTGATTAAAAAAAAAAAAAAAGACGGTAAACCGCTAGTAAATAATATGCCCAACCGTTTACGAACGGTCATAAAAGCTAAGGGGGGGGGATGCAACAAAATACTGTACTAATTATCATGGTGTTCCCTTTTGATTGTAATTTTTGTGCATTTATTTTCGTATTATTTTAATATTTTGAATCACGTTAAAATTATTCTGATTTTGTGAAGTTAGAATTGCAAATCATTCAACACATTTTCTTTGATTATTCGGATTTTTTTGATTTGGAGGTGTAGTGTTGTGGGAAAGTATGTCCCATAGGATTGCTACGTCTTCGCAGCAAGAGGAGGTCCACATATTATTAAGGTGTGTGTCATGGCTGTTTGTTCCTCACATTATGGTGTCCGTTGATTTCTTTCCAAGCAAAGTATACTTTTATATGATATGTATACAGTCTAGAACCTTCATTCTTTTCTTAATGCTACCTGAGCATTTTGATTTTCTGTTTTGTTTTTTTCCCTCCATCTTGGCTTCACTTTCTAAGATCAGATTTTCTTAATACCTAAGTCGGAATATACAGTATTTTTACATTTAAAACTAACTGGCTTCATTTTTCCAGTTGCACTGATTGGCGATAACAAATCTGGCATTTTTTTAGATGCCAAGATATTTGCCATCGCCAGCACAAATTGCTATCCCAGAAGATATCCACATGTTTTCCAGGAAGTTTAGATAATACTAAGCACGCAATATATCTTTATAAATCCATTCTCGTATTCTTTATAAGAATGTCAGATGGGGTTGCCATTCATAATTTCTGTTTGCTGTATCCTCGGTAATATCGACCATCTTCTGACTGAAACATTTTAACACTGATCGCATCACTGAAAAAAAAAAAAAAATCCTAACATTTTATGTTCCTTTTGATTTTCTAGTATGGTAGAGGTATTCTAAGCAAAATAGCACACTAGCCTGAGAACACACGTACAGTTAACACAGTACACTTGCTTCGTTGCCTTGACGTAATTCAAAAACAATCCATGAGAAAATTTGAACTTGCGCTCATTCGTTGTGTAAAAATATCACATAAGTTTGCCACATGAGCTTCCAATATATTTGTTTTTCCGTACTCTGGACAACAGTACCTTGCCTCTGAATAATTATTAATGTTGCACAAATTGCAAATAGCTCTAATCATAGAGTACTATTCTTACGTCTCTCGGAAATGTATGACTTCTTGGCATGATGTAGATGACAATAAGGTTTAGTAGTGGGTCATTCCTCACCGATATGTTCTCCCTCACGAACCATTCAGTTTTTCCTATGTGCATTTTTAGGAGTATTTCCTTGGCTGTCCATCAATATTTATATATATAATAATTTCTCCACTTTGTCTAAATCTGTTAAAGCAGATATTGCAACCAATTATCATCCATTTAATACCCACAGAACTCAAAAATAAATAAATTTTGCCTCCTCTTTCTAGCACAATCACATTTGCGCTTAGATTTGAAAGACTCGGTTTTACATTCCGTTATGCGAGGAACGTTTATAATGGCTTTCAGTGTGCGTTAGCCACCTTTAATTATCTGAAATTTAGATAATAGAAAATTTACATTTCCGTTAGCATCGTTTTATCAATTGGGAAAATTGTTATTAAAATTCGTAAGATAATAATTAGTCGTAAGGATATCAAAATTCAAGACGGACTTGGATTGAATGAAACTGTTACAAGTGAAACTGAAATAAGAGATCTGTGAACAACCATATTATTTGATATACAGTATATATATATATATATATATATATATATACTGGTTTTCATAAATTAAGGAACAAAGAGAAAAATCGCGATAACCCTGGGTGGAAAAGGAAATAAAAAAAAAAAAACATATGAAAGTCAGGAAAGCCATGAAAGAAGTCGGCCTTTTAGAGTGGTTTTCCATTTCATTTCTGGAGTGAGAACAAGACATTTCGTGATACCAAAATTCTTAAATATTGCTTCGAGACATCATTTAACTGATAAATTCAGATGGTGAGCCATCGTAAGACCTGATGGTTGCTGGCATGAGACGTTCTGTGATTCACAGACTATGGAACTAATTCCAGCAGTCAGAAAGAGCATCCCGTAGATACAGCAAAAGAAGGCCACAGGCTATAACTCAGTGTGTGTGTGTGTGTGTGCGCGACGATATCTCCGATTATATGCTCGCCGAAAGAGGAGTGCTACCCAATCAGCTATGATATGATCTCGCTTCAGCTACAGGAACATTTGTATCTGCTTCCAATGTGTGCAGAAGGCTTCATTAAGGTAAGGCTGTATGCTAGGCAACCTGTAGTCTGCCTGCCCCTATTCCCATGCCACAGAAATTGGAAATGTGGGTTGGTATTCTTACAGGCAAGTCCCGATATTTGCTCTATAAGGCGATACCAGGCATGGTGTGATCTGGAGAGAACAAGAGACACGTTATCATCCCTTTAATATCCTTGAACAGGACGCTAATGGCAGAGGTTTGGGGAGGCATCTCGTTTGGAAAACGAGACTTATATGTGCTTCCTAGCGGAACCATGAATGCTACAACTTATAGAGACAAGTTCCTGGACTCCTATGGTCGTCCGTATGCTGGTGCGAAAGGGGAGACATTTATTCTACAACACGATAATGCTCGTCCTCATAGAGCGAAGCTCGTGGACCAGTATCTTCAAAAAGAGACTATCGTACGTATGGACTTAGCCAGCCAGGTCTCCTAACCTTAATCCTATTGAGCATCTCTGGGATGATCTAGTAGACAGATTGCTGCTCCTCCCCCCCCCCCCCCCGAAAAAAAAGGAAAAAAAAAACCTTGAGAGACTTAGGAGAGCTTTGCAGGACACCGGTCGTTATCACCAACCCTGCTTCTGGACACCATTATAAACAGTATGAAATATCGTTGCGAGCGATGACTGTGAGAGATGATCACAATCCTTATTCAGGCACTTTGACAATCTCATTTTGACCTTTTGTTTTTAATCAATATCTTCATGTACCTCATTATTTTTAAAACTGAAATAAACTCATTTTTGTGGGTGTTTCTTTTACATCACATATCGTATTGCTGTTCACCAAATTGCATATAAATTATTATACACTTCATGAGTTGTGATTTTTCTCTTTGTTCCTTAATTTATGGAAACCAGGGTACTAGGTGTAGATATAAAATACTGAGATCGGTTTTATATAGAGTAAGGTGTCTTGAAATCATTCCCTGTTTTTAAGATATCAGTTTACGTAAATTAAAGGCACATTGGAACCGTTCTTTCCTTGTTTGTTATTACGTATTGTCACCTACGTTATAAGAGAATTAAAATTCATTGCAGACTCCAACAGTGTACACGCATTTCAGAACACTTACAGGTTATGCTCATATTTTCTCAAGAAGTTGCATACCAACAACATCATCGATTTTGTTTACTTAATTTGATAGCTAAGCTTTGTTATTAATTTCATATTGCAGATTTTCAGTATTCGGAATAAGGATTCCAGTTCGCCAGAGATGTGTAATGAGGATATTTGCTGATATTGAAACCTTGATTCGGGTCTCTGCTTTTTCTAAACCAGTTTTCGATTTCTCCATCTGTTCTCACTAACACCGCTGCATTCTTACAGAATTTTTTAAGTAACCATGACAAATCGCCTACTCCCTCTGCTTATAACACCGCGCGAATCAATCTGCATTCCTCTGAAAGTATTATGTATAGATCATCGTTCTCAGTTGACCATAGCAATGCCCCTCCGATGTTCCTTCAAACCACATGACATGTTGCATTATCGTGTTGGGTTGTGTAAAGGCCGACAAAGGGAAAGGAACATCCCTATGACTTGCTCTTATCTTGTCTTTGTATAAACCGATATACAATCGGTTTATACAAAGTATTACACTGAACATGCAGAGACAAAATTGCCAGAATAAGACACGCTGTTCAGTGTAATACTTGGTCGTCAGACGTCAGTTCACTACAGCCAGTGGGCCTGATTGGTCAGTTGCCTTTTCATAATTGTCTCCTAATCTTTTGAAATTACAGGGTTGATTGGTTGAAATTATGGCTGAAGCAGTTAAGACTGCAAGACCAGTATACTACTGTTCTTCGGCTGGTTTTCATATCGAGCTGAACGAGCAATCCAACTTTCCAGGAGGAATGTTTTTTTTTCCGGAAACTTGGTTGAGTTAACCGGTCTCATACGGTAGTGTGCGACGGGTTAACTCATCCTTAAGTTGAAAATGTAAGTTCCTTGCCTCTTTAGACGCGACACGAACCCCAGAAATTTTCGTCTGAAGGGCAAAAGGCAAATTTTGTGACGTTCTCATGATTTTACTCCTGAGGCGCTCTTTAAATTATGAAAGCATTATAATAATTAATTTTAGTATTGGTCACTATAACTTTCTGGTTATCACTAACTATTGCACACTAATATGTTATCTGTGAGATGATGATGCGATCATTTAGGATAAATGGATTAAGCGTTGAGTATTTTGTCTTACTTTTCTATGAATTAAGCTTTGTTATTTTGAATAGCTTTATGGTAAAATATCTATCTCATTTTTTCATAATGAAAACAGTACTTTATATCTGTGGTAACAGCGAATTTTGTATCATTGATAAAAATATGCGCAATTTTCATATAAGAATTACATATAGCAATCCATTTTATCCTCTTTCCAAAGAACATTTCGTGCTTCTTTTGTTATAATTATGATCTCAAGTTTTCCTTAGCCATACCAAAGTAAAGCAAATAATCTTTGCCGGCATTTTTTTATTAACATGCTTTATAATATGTTGTCTTAATGAAAAGAAATAAAATGAACAAATTAAAGAGAAATATTAAGCTGTTTTCTAGCATTACTTTCATGTCACTGAGAAGCATTTACCCCATAGTTCTGTGAGTTTTTTTTTTTTTAATACCTTCGTTACAACGTGATCAGATGACTCAAATTGGTCACCGATCGTATACTGCTCTTCTTGTGATGCAGGCAGTTGTGGATGATATCGTTAACGGCTCCGTAGGAAATGCGAATGTCATAAGCAAGTGACCTCGATTTTCACTTGTTAGTTGCTTTGAACAGCCGCGGTGTTGTCTGGAGTGCATCTCGGCTGACCAGACCTTTCCACTTCGTTGTATGTTTGAACTACTCGCATCACTAGTTTATCGTCTGGCGTGACACACGTCTCTTCCCGTATACAGGAAAGAGATCTGCTGATAAATGTCACTTGGTGTGACATTCTGGAATCACAAAAATCGGACAACATTTCGTTGATACTATGGTGTGGACACTTATAGGAGAGATGCCATGTTTGGAATGCTGTAACAGGTAGTGCATTGTGAGGATATGAGAAACGCATTCTTGATTTTTTTTTTTTCCAGTTATATATTCTGGAATGTTCATAATAGTATAGCATCGGATTGTGTGTTGGTAATTTCACAATTTTTTCTTGAAACCGAACGTTGACAAATTTGAATAAAAGAAGAATCATATGTTGCGGAAATAATAAAAAATATAGGACACTCCATGCTTAAGTGTTCTCGACAGTCACTTAGAGAAAGTGAGTCATTTGGCTTGGAAGAGAATTTTGGATTCGAAATTTCCTTATCATGTGATTGTAATTTTCAAACAATGCAAGTCTGATAGATGAGGCACTTAACATAAGTGTACACACACACACGTCTCGTGTTCATTAACGCTTATATACATTACTGCGAAGCACGAAAATCAATCGACATAGAACTTCTTTATAGATACCTAAATGGGTATGAGACCAATAATCTCATTCCATCACAAATAAGCTTCATAAGAAAATTAACTTAGTCTTAATGAAAATGATATTGAAGAGAAATGGATTTATTTATTTATTTTTTTTTTTTTTTTATTGCTGCATTGGATTTATTTTCTTTTCGAGATAGGTCTTTGGCTGTTAATAGCGCTATATGGGAACTATACGCAACTTTTCGGGGGATGTATTTTTTATTATTTTTTTTGAAAGATTCCCACTGCTTGTATTCTTTAATACAAATCTGAAATATTAGCATTTTATTGTAACATTTATGTTGTTGCATATAAATAGGAAACGATACTAAAAAAAGCATTTTATTTAATTCGTTATATAAAATTACTTTAAATGTGAGCAAAAATAAAATTACATTTGTTATAAAGCTCACACACCGGTGAGGCATTTGTGACTTTGTATCTTTTAGATTTAACATCGTTTTAGCAGAAATATTGCTCCCGTACATCTGGTCTCAAAGTTCGAATGATGTTTTATTAGCTAAGCCTGTAAGTTTTGTAATATGAGAAATGCGTTTATTTATATTTTATAAAGCTGACTTTGGAAAAACTCTTGATTTCAGAGTCCTTGCACTTTAACATTCTCCATCTGTAAATATTTTTGCATGTCCTATATAAACATTCAATGGAAGCAGATGTTTCAACTGGCTCGTTGGGTTTAAAATCTGTGAAGCTCTTCATGAATTCTACACTAAAAGATTTCATTTCTTATTCTTATTTATGAGAAAAGAAATAATTTATTTGCCTTACAACTATAACTTATGGTATCTGTACTGTGGAACTCTCACATTTTACTCCTTTTCATATTCATGAAGGCAGATTCCTGTCCATGCCGCAATGCTGAAATTCTCTTATCTTATCTTTGAGATGATAAAAGGACACCTGTATTATTTCTTGCACTTCATATTGAAAGGCATTCTTGTATTGAGCAGCTTACAGAAATTCTGAAAAAGAATGGTAATTAATTTCGGGCTGTCCAGAAAATAGTTCTTGGCGAAATAACGTACAAGGTATTTAGAGGTATATCGCTGAGTACGTTTTAACTACACCAAACACCATTTAACTACAGGTGTTTAGAAGCACGTTTATCTCTCTCTCTCTCTTTTTTTTTTTTTTAAACGTGCCTCTGGTCCTGTTTTTTTTATTTTTTAGAATAATATGAAATTATTATTTTTATATTTGTACATCAACTCCTAACAAACACGAGATGTGAAGTCTTATACGACAGTGCTGTGTGTTGCAAGTGGTTAGAGAGATAAAAAAAAAAAAAGAAACCCGTTAATGTGTTATTGAGGAGCTCGGGATTGTATTGGAGAAAACGGGATGGGGCGAAGACTGTTCCAAATGACAGATTTGTGAAACGGAGAAAGAGGATGAGGAGATTGTTTGGTGAGTTTGGAGCACCTGTTTATAGATGTTGACTAACAACTGCTCGTGTTCGTACATGGTTAGAGAAAAATGGAAGGACGGTGGTGGCCAGTTCAGTGTTCATGGAAATATCTGTAGAAAGGATATAATACAGTAACAGCGTCTATGATAAAGCGATTGTAGGGAATCGGTGAAAGAGAAGATCATCTGCGCGCGCACGCACGCGCACACACACAGATCTCTTCTGGATACAATGAAGCATTCTGGGGAAAAATGTTTGGTGCACCATCCCAAAAGTGAAAACAGTAAGTTTGGACGGACATTCGACTTCAGTGCTGCTGAACGTTGTTTGTTACTTTGGATGTGAATTCCACCCACCAAAGTTTGTAAGCCTCTCTTACATTTCAGTATTTCACTCTTCTAAATTTTTTTAATTTTATTTTCCCTTCATTATTACAAGTGCAAATTTGAGACCGGATTGGACATTATGGAAGTATTGTTGTATATATTCCTGTACCCTTGTATGCTTATAAATGCTAAACTAATTTTTAGGATTTTCGCAACGTAAATTTTAAGAAAGAATTTTATTTTATTTTCTGAAAATTGTAATTAATTACAGATAACTGAAATATAATGAGATGTGATTAGTGAAGTGAATGCTAAAGATGCACATGGTTCAATAATACATTTCCAAGCTAAACATCATTTAGTATGTGTAGCTTCGTTTTGTTAAATTCA
Source organism: Typopeltis vanoorti (assembly GCF_054136105.1). Classification (NCBI taxonomy): domain Eukaryota; kingdom Metazoa; phylum Arthropoda; class Arachnida; order Uropygi; family Thelyphonidae; genus Typopeltis; species Typopeltis vanoorti. The sequence goes on from NC_143564.1 coordinate 99,550,354, forward strand.
AACAATGTCGATAATTTTGTCCGAAGTACGTCAGTTTGCCTTTGCTTTTCATCCCTATTCACACAAACCGCTTTCACGCACACCAGCACTAATGACCTTCTATAATGTTCATTACAACCCAGGCTCCTTTCTCGGGAAGTGAAGTAATTTCTTCCTTTCCTGTCGCAATCATTGTGTAGCTTTGCCTTCGTTTTTTTTCGCCTTTTTTTTTCTGTTAATATGTTCAATAATTACCTTTCTTTGACATAACGCATTTCTACTCGGCCGTAAAGAACGATAAAGAATGGATCCAAGCCCTATACTTCAATAAAACTGCCACGCGAGCTAGGAACTATAACTCGCGAGTCATTAACTAATAATTATGCGCCCGAATCACGACGGTAGCATGCTGCCCATCTCCAAGTTTGTTTTATCTTATCCCTTCATTCCCCACCCTAGCCCTCCTGTCATCAGCCATTGTCTGCCAACATTGTATACGGCGGCATCAGATAAGGAACGTAGCCAGATATGCCAACAGCGTTTCCATCGCAGCAGCGTCTTTCGTGTTGTAGGAGAAAGGCAGTGATAAAAGGACACGACGTGATGTAATCAGTGTCTGTCTGAATGCCGACCTGCACTATCGAATTCCAGCAGTGCCCGTGTCATTACAAATTGCTCTGCAAAATACGACTGTCTCTTCCAACACTCCTTTGCTGGCTAACGATAATCTCCGCTGTCAGGTCAGCTAGATGTTCATCTAGATATGACCGTTGTTGACACATTTTGTGGCTTAAAAAATACCTGCCAAATGGCTTTATGATTTCGGTATACAGTTGCATTCATCCGTTTCATTTCTATTATCTAAACTACAGAAGCTCTAGGAACGAATTGAAACACTTCAGAAATCATTATTTCTGTTGTTTTTTGATACCTTGTGAAGAAAAATGTGTTTGTTATGGAATTCCTAAATCCATGAGACTTTTATGATAATTATGTTCATTATTAACAATGAAATCGCGTGAGCGAGAATGAGAAATTCGTAAAAGATATTCGTTTACTTTTATCTACTTTTCAAATTAGCTATAAGTTGTTAAATATTGAGATATTTATTGTGCTTGTATTATCATTAAATATCGTAATGTTAAATAATGGAACACTATATTTGATTGAGGGGGAAAGTCAAAATTTTTAAGTCCTGTCTTATGGTGAGTCTTTCTAGTTTTCACCGAAAATAAGAGGTACTGCGAACGAATTGTATTTTTTTTTTTCTTCGTAGGAGGCAACTGATAATTGGAGCAGAGACGAAGCTGGATTAGGAATGCACTGTTTCTGCTAAGAGACTTTATAAAATACAATAAGTAAAATTGTCTCCATATTGGTGCACGGAAATGAATATTTATAAATTAACAGCTACAGTGCAATAATACTTATTTTTAATTATACGTTCCATAAATTAACTATACGTTCCAGTTATAATGTTACGTCCAGTAGAACTTGGTAGGAGATTAAGGAAACTTATTCTTTATTGAGGAAATTAGAGAAATTACCGTATATGTATGCGAAAGTTGGTGTGGTGAAGGGGATTAATTGTGTTTAATTAATATGACAACATACTGTGAAAATGAAATGGCTATATATATGTCAATATTATGACTGGGAACTTGCAATTGTGAATAGAAAGTATCGCTGAAATAATGCTTCTCCGTAGTCTAATCGTAAGGACAAAATGACATGTGCAACATATACGTGTGTTCTGATCTCTTCTAGCACACAAGGAACCTTTTTAAGGATGTTTCACTCGGAGTCAATTTAGTCGGTTTCTTAAGTAAACAGAATTGTTTCCCCCTTTTGGAAACTTGGAAACTTTTTATTTTACAAAAACATACAAACCATCCAAAAAAAAAAAAAATAATTAAAGTTGATCTTCATAATAACGACCAACTTGCTATTGCTAAAAGTAATAGTTAGTTCGGCCGTAATCCATTCAACCTCAAGCAAAAATTTCGAGACTCTTGGAAGCATGTTTCTATGAACCCTAATGAATGATTAAAAATTCTGTTTGTTCGTTCATTGCTATAACTTGAAAATCTCTGTAGAAAGAGATGCTTATCTCTTTATTGTTATTTTCCTCAATGTCCACGATAAAGAATAGGCTTCCCTAATCTCCAAAGCTTGCTTGCATTAAGTATGATTATTATTATAACAGAAGAAGTCGAACACGTATTTGCTTATTATTTTATTCGAGATATCTTTATAAGTTCGATATATTACATGCTTAGCAAATTTTGTCTTATCAATATTCTGAATTTTTTTTTCCCATAAACAGAGTATACAATCGGTGGAAATATCTTGGAAGTGATAGAGGAGATGAGAGATTTGAGAGTGATTGTAGACAAGGACTTAAAATTTCGAGGACATGTTGCTAAAATTATGAGAACAACACAGCGGATAATGGGAATGATACGGAGGGCACTGACTTGTAGAAGTAAGGATGTTATGGTTCCTTTATACGAAGCTTTGATTAGGCCACATATGAATTACTGTGCACAGATTTGGTCACTTGGTTTTCAAAAAGATGAAGATGTGTTGGAAAAAGTTCAGAGACGATTGACTAAGGTGGTTTCTGAGCTCTGAAATGTTGAGTATGAAGACAGATTGATAAGATGCAATTTGCAGAAATTGGTGGATAGGAGGAGGAGAGGGGATATGATCGAGACATATAAGCTGTTAAGAGGTTATTACCAGATTAATGTCGGGGAGGTTTTGCACTGAATGGGTGAAGATAGGAAGAGAACAAGAGGTAATCCCTGGAAGCTGTATAAGGAGGGTGTGAGCAAGGAAGTGAGGAGCAGGTTTTTTGCATGGAGAGTGGTGAGTGATTGGAATGCATTGCCCGAAAGTGTGGTGAGCGCAGAGACAGTAAATATATTTAAGGCGCGTTATGATAAACTGTGTATATAATAGTGGACCTCCAACGACGAGTCTTTGACTCCATGGAGGGTTTTTATAATAATAATAATATGATAACGCCAAAATTTGCTACCAATGTATAAAGTGATATATAAGATTTCGAGGGGGGAAAATGCTTAGAATGAAAGCTGGTGTTAAAAATCGATAAATTAATCGATTTTAGTCCTCCAGCAGAACAGCATTCGTTAGGAAATACACCGTAGCTGTCTTGAGGACGACATCGCATTTGTATTCAGTTGGTAAGATCTTGGTTCGAAACCCACCTAGGAGGGGAAGAACGTTTATAAGAACTTTTCTCCATCTGAAGGTGAGTTAGCCGGTCTCATATGAAAGCAAAAGTTTTCATCCTACAAAACAACCGGTCACATAATACATCAATTAGTTGACATAATATACTGAACTCATGGCTTTTAGCTGATGTGGCTGTAATTTCAGCCAATTTCTTAATGTTATATGTAGCATCATAGTAACTTCCGTCCTGTTATATCTGCAGAAGAAATGCTTGAAAGGATTCGATTCTAATCACTGAGTAGACTAGCTTATTCTTTTCCTTTCTTTCGATTATCATCAGAGTTAGTCAAGCTTTGGCCCAAATGAGTAAGGTTCCCATTCTGGAAGAAACCTGAGTTATTCACCACACAAATCAAACTTTCACTATAGAACACAGGAATACATTCAAATAATATGACAGTTACGAATATGAGCATTGCGTTCCTTTTCTCACGCTACTGAAATGCGACGTGATGAAAGGCGAAGACTGCCTGCTTACTAATTCCCAAAAGTAGGACTAAAATGGAATATTGCATCTCTTCCCTACAGGAAATAAGGCGCCAGATGATTTATTATTATTATTATCTGAGACCTCCAGGAAGTCAAGGACTTATCGAGGGAGGCTGTGAATTACCCAACCCCCAGCTATCATACCTTTCCTTAAATTCATTTACACTAGATGCACTCCCTACCCCTAAGGGCAAATTATTTCACTCACTCACTGCTCTCTGAGAGAAAAACCTAGCTCTTACCCCTTTCTTGACTGAGAACAACCTTAACTTTTATGGACGCCCCCGTGTTCTCTCCCCGCCTTCCATATAACGAAAAATTTCATCATTTGAAATGCTATAACACCCACTCAAAAGTTTATAGACCTCTATCATATCACTCCTCTTTCTACTGTTAACCAGAGTCTGCAGTCCACATACTTGCAATCTGTCCTCATAATTCTAAATCCCATAATCTGGATATAATCTTTGTAACTCTTCTTTTCACCCTTTCCACAGTTTCTTTATTTCCTTGGAACCCGGGAGACAAAATCTGCGTACAGTAATAGATGTGTGGTCTTATCAAAGCCTTATAAAGAGACAAAATTACTCCTTATCCTTATATGTCATTCGCTTCAACATAGCAATTATCCTCTGAGTTGTATTTGCAACTTTTGCTATGTGACCTTTGAACTTTAAATTCTTACCCACCAATACACCAAGATCCCCTGCCTCTTCAGTTTCTTGTAGCATAATCCCGCTAATATAATATGCCGCTGGAACTCTAATCATGCCAAAGTGCATAACATTAAACTGATAGCCGTTTGCCCAAATTTCCAGTTTATTCAAATCATTTTGTAATTGCTGAATATCAGTCCTTGATTGCCCTGCCTATCTTCGCATCATCAGCAAACAATTGCAAATCTGATGATAGACCCTAATTGATGTCATTAATGTATAGATTGAATAATAATGGCCCAAAGACTGAATCCTAAGGTACACCACTGGTTACCTTAAATCTGGCAGATTCACACCCACAGTATACCACTTTTTGATATCTGTCTGTCAACCATCCCCTGATCCAAGTCAATAGATTATATTCCAATCCCATATTCTCCAGTTTATGCAAAAGCCTATCGTGTGGTATCCTATCAAATGCCTTAGAAAAATCCAATATTACATAGCGTATACATTCCCTTTATCCAACTCGGCCCAAATTCAATTTCAATTTATTATATTGAATTCTTAGAAAGCGAAAAAAAAAATTACATATCCGCAAGGGTTTAAAATAAAAAAAAAAAAAAGAAAAAGAAATTCATGTCCATTTTCTATGGAATATTTCGAGAAACTGAACAATTGGACGCTGCATGTGAAGTGAAATCAGTGTTAAATTATGGTTTGAATGAAGCAGACGTTAGTGATAATCCCGAAGTGGTTTTCATCAGACAATTTTTACAAACACTGCTGGATTGTTCGTTACAAACTAATTCGAAAATAAAAAAAAAGGTACTAGAACTTTCTATCTCGTTCAGATCAGTCCGTTGATCAACTATTTACATGAGAACAGTACTGAAGTTATGTAAAAATGCGAAATTGTGGGCATGCGAAAAATCTAGTACTGTAGTTGGAAACGGATTCGGTTGAATGATTTCTTCATATATAGTTTGTTTTTTAAGCCACTTTGGCATTTGTCACTGTCAGTGATTTAACTTCCATTACTCACTTTCTGTTGGTGGTAACAAATATATAGTATAATGTAGGTAGCATTTTGTATTTCAGAGAAATGGTGCTAGGCATTTACCGCTGATTCTGCTAAATGACGTGCTTTAAACTTAAGCCAGAGTTATTTCCGATAGTTTCGCTAGCATCGCGATGTTTTTTGCTTATCGGGGATTATGGAAAGATTTGAATATTTTAGTGGAATCACGTACTGGTAAGGATTTAAGTAGCCATTAAAGAAGAAGATTATTTATTCCCTCTTACATTACTTGCTTCACTGTAGATGAATTTGACTGCACGTGTCGGTAATATAACGGTTGTAGAGGGAATAGGGAGCTAATGTTTAAGGATAATTTAGTATGTAAAAATTATAAAATTGTAATTCCTCACATTCAGGAGGGGAAAAAAATTGATAAAAGAATAAAAACAGAATATTGGACCACTAAGATTGGAACTGGTTTTAAATCTTTGTCACTCATCAAGAATTTAGTTCGTAAGTAGCTCGGTAGATTGATTTGCAAGGCATTCTCCTCACCATGACTGGCTGCATTAAGATGGATGAATATCACATCTTATTTTTTTAAATTATTTATTTTAAAACCGCTGTATCATTTGGTGATGTGAGAGAGAAAGAGATCACATGCTTAATTGTATTCATCTCATAATGTTCATGTACGTTTAAATGCAAATCACATTGTCATGGAGTAAAAAACTATGCTCACCTTATTTTGTTTTGTATTTCTCCATTTCAAAATCACTACTTTCAAGATAAGTTGCAGTTAAATAATTTAGATAAATGTGTTATTTTAATTTTTAAGAGTTTTTCTGCTGATTAGATTCTAGTTTAGGATTAATCGTGATTATCGATCCTTTGAATTCTGGATAGCTGATCGGAGTCAGCATGTTCGCTTGAAATTCTTAGCATGGAATGCGTTATTCACAAGAGTTATTCTGAATATAAATATTAGTGATTTTCATAATTCTCTATATGCAATAAAAATTTCATTTAAAATAAGACGTATGTTATGTTTCCAGGAGACAATAGTATGTCTGTTTCTAGTAATGCTTCATGTACGTCAAATGTTGTAAACTTATTGTGCATTTAGTACCGTGGGTGGACTGACGGTTAGATAATGCAGGAGACTGTATGGTGTCTTTGTAAGGAACTTCAGACCTCCAATAAGCAGGGTAGTTGTTGTCTCAATACAGGATAAGAAAAAAAATCGTCGTACACTAAAGATATTCACAAACATTCGAACTACAAACAAATATTGGTTGGAAAGCGGACACGCTATTCACCCCCCCTACACGCACACATTCTCTCCCTTCCTCCTTTCTCTTCTCACCCTCCTGCTTTGAGATACTCCTTAAATCGGGCACTTCTTTAAGAGGTGGGGTTATTTTATTCTGAACTCTGACAACTTGTTGAGCAAATTAGAAATTAGCTTGCAGCGATTCCAGAATTGCTACAATTTCAATTTGTAATGCACAATATTTTTGAATTTAACTTCTGTATACACTGGAAAATTTTTAATGTGTTTTATTTCAAAAAATATCTTGGTAACGGGGTTCGTTCCTGGTACATGAAATGTTTCATGCACATGAAGAAAAGGCATATTAGTTACTTCCATAAAGGGAAGTATGATAATACTTATATTGAAATTCATACCACCATTCAGAAGAATTTGTTCAGTTCTCCAGAAATATTTTTCCTTTCTTTTTTGTGTAAATGCTTCCATAATAACCTTGTGCCGTGGTAGCTTTTAGTCTCCCACTAGTTCTTAAATAAAGCTCTTGAAGTCATATGCCTAATATTGCACTGATCATTCCAATCATGATCGGAAGTTAAAGTGAGAACTGTAAAAATAGAAAAATATGGAGTATTGGGAGAGCAGTAGTGAGGTTTTGATCCAGACGTTTTCGAAGTGCTTGACGGTCTCCAATATCAAATAATGTATTTCCCTTGAAAATATGAACTGGCAGTATTTTGTGGAACTTATTTCTCCATATTCCGAGAAATAAGTTCCACGATGGGCACGAAAACTCTGCTTCCTCCTATCTTATCACCATATGAACATCCAGAGTTATGGTTAATTATCACAGGGTTCAAATACGGTGTTTGCGTTATGGTTTTTAGTAGATATTGGTAGATCTGGGCAGCAACTGTCCCAGAGCCAAGTGCTTCAATATGGAAGTCCGGCACATCTCCAGTCATAGCCCGTAGACTTTGAAGAAGCGCGACAGCGCAGACCATCTCTTCACCACCTGTCCATAAAGAACATTCGCCGAGAGAATAGAAGAGCCAAAATAAGCGCTCATACACTTCTGAAAGTTTCCCAGAGCTCCCCAACATGATGAAAAAAGCCACCTTTTCGCAAATCATGCCGAGGAAGATAAATACATACTTACCAACAGAGCCGTCAAACAACATCGAATCCTTTGTTTTTGACTATGCAATGAAGTTTTCTAAATTTTCTCAGTCTTTTCCCAGATATTTTCATGTGGATTTAAATGAAAAGAATTCCCAAGCACCTAAGTAGAATTGATGCTGTTTTCCCCTTGTACTTCTTGGTTTTTTTTTTTTTTTTTAATTGAAGAATGTGATAGATCCGAGTTTTTTATGTTGTGAATCAATCTTCCTCGATTGGGGCAATACTATTCTTTGTTTTTAGGCGAGGAAGAAACTTCTGTTTATTTATTTTCTTTATTTTGCTTGTTCTTTTTGTCCTAAAAAATGCCAAAAAATAAAAAATAAATAAATTCTCTTATCAAATGAGCATCCAGTTTTGCAGTAGTTGTCCCTTTTCTTTCATATCTTTTTCCGCAAAAGAAATTGAATCTGTTCACGCAAAACAGTCATCTTGACACTTTTTCCAGGATTCAAATTAGAGGTAAAAGACAGCAATTTTCTCTGAAATGAAACAACAGAATACTGAGTATTTGCACAAAAATTAATATTTTGCTTAAATAAAAAGGCAACATCACAACTTAAAAAATTGACAATGATAATTTGAAATTACTATAAACAAGTATAATTAGATAGTACATCGAAAAATGTTCACATTCATTTGCACAAGGATAAGTATCTCGTGAGATTCCTGAACTCCCGTTAATTCTATCTCGTTTTTCTTCCAAAAATGGAAATTGGCATATTCGGTAACTTGTAATTGATATCACTCACTATAATCATAGTCATAACTTATGCCTGCTCTTTCTGTGCTCACGTTCTAGTATATAACATTTAAACAGTATTCTTTAATTTTTCGATAAATTATCCATTATTTTAACTTAAATGTTTCTCTGGATATCCTTCTCAGTATTTCCACTATCACAAGTTCTTTATTCATGTTACATTTACGTTGCTCTGTGTACTTTGTATCAGCATATCGGAAAATGACACCAAGACAGTGACGGCATGCATTGACGAGCTGGTAGCTCACATTGTTAGAGTAGCGGTCGATAAAAAAGAGAAAAAAAGTGCATGAGTTGTGCTTGTCCCCGTTTAAAGACTTCGGCAAAGGAGGATCATTAAAGATGGTTTCAGAACAAGCTTCCCCACACGACATTTCATCAGTTATTGTTTACGTGGATCAGATAACGTTTGGATACAAATTGGGTGCTCTTTGTTCGTGCACAATAGCTTTGCTCACGTTGCAAGTAATTTAGATAATATATTCTCGCTTTTAATAAAAATGCTTTCTTTCTTTCTTACAGTTAATAAGGAAAGACCAAACAGTTTATGCACTTACATTAATCTAGGATACCTAACACCATTTCTTTAAAATCGTTCAGGGAAAACATTAATAACTGAAAATAAACTTTCTAGAAAAACAGTAACTGCATAAAGAAATTGATAAGCACTTGAGTTTTTTTCACATTAGAAGATATTTCCAGTTTTTGATAATTTCACACTTGTTTAACTCTAGTAGCATCTCACTGACCATCAGCTATTTCTGTTAACCTGATAGAGTAGTATTATTCTTGCTATGATTACATCCTATGACATTAACAAAATTTTGCTTTACATAAAATTGTAATAAACTAGAATTACATTGCCTAGTAATTTTCTTAATCTACTGCTGATCATCATCTGTTTAATACACAACTCTCGATTGTGATTGCAGAAGCATAATCCAGATCAACAATGACGTGATGTATATTCTTTAGAACATAAAGACTGAAATCTCAGAAGATCGCATGCAATTTCGATTCAAAGTAATATTACAGTGCATCCTTAACCATATTTTTCTGTCTTGAACAAATCTGAGGTATTTCTTGACATTTCTGAATTCTTCACAAATTATAATTTCTTCTGTATTGCTATGATTGTTTTCAGAGTCTTCCTTTTTCCTGCTTTACAAGAAACGGCTGGTGCGCCAAAGTAGTTAGCAAGCTGATGCCTTAAGTTATGACTGATTCATCCTTACTGAAGTCGGTAATTTCTATCTCATCTCATCTGTCTAATTTCATCCAACTTTGTAGTATTTGTTTTTGTAATCTTGCCACAGATATCCGTGGACACCTTTTAGACACGTAAACGTTAAATATTGGATTGTTTAACAGCAGAGATATCCAGTTTGCGTACTATTATGAAAAATGATTTAGATTGCAGTGAAATCCAATTTCAATATAGGGTATAAAAAGCGGTCACGTTTTGCTTTCTTTAATATATAACATGCCGACTATTTATTATCATTGAAACCAAATGCTTTCGTTTCAATTATTCCTTTTTGATATGCGAATATTTTCTAATAGATGATTTGTCTTCTTAGTTTTACTGTAATTAATATCAGATAATCCCCTACGATATATTTGGTAAGCGACATGCCATTGATAGACAGCACGTTAATTCCATGCCTTCACTAGATTCATTAACTCTGAACGTCTCTTGTTCTACCTAACTCTCTGGGGAGGACAATGTTTCTGAAATCCATCTGGGCCAGCAAATATTATATAGCCTAGCATACGTTTTTCAGAGCATGCTCCACTAACACTATGCGTTTTTCATCTGTGCATCATACCATTACCTATGGAATGAATTTTTATTTTTATTTTTTAATTTTCGCAAGCAAAACAAAATATAGATATCTTTAAATTACATCTGAATGCCAAGACAACATCTGCGTTCACAATCAAGTATTTTGTAAACATTATCCCTCCTCTCACCCCGTAGGTTACCTATGGTTCACCCTAATCTTCTCACGTGATGTATTATACATATGTAATTTACTATCAACAAGTTATATCTTATTTGTGTAACGTTTGGTAGCAATTTGCACACTTAATATGTGGCTATCAAGCAGTTTTAATTATAAAGTTTATTGAAATACCTGTGATTTTCTGAAAAACACTTTTATTAGAAAAATGAAAAAAATAGAAAGTAAAAGAAAACGTAACATATTTGTTACAATATAGACCAGTAGTTTCCTGTGAGCATACAATGCAGATTAATTTGTTCTTCAGTGTTCGAGGTGGCATTTCCAGTTCTTTATAATTCTGTATCTCGTTCTCTGATATATTTTGGGATCGCATTTGAACAGTAGGCTAGGTTATTCGTGGATTTGATTCGTTCAACAATTGCGAACGTGCGCGGACTTATTTTAACCGTTTTTTTTTTTTTTTTTCCCGGACATATACCCGTTCATGTTAACATTAACTAGTTAAAGTGAGAAATAATATTTGTTTTCGTACTTTAACGATGTGATTCAGTTAATGTTGACAATAACTAGGGAATGTTAACATTAACGACTTTTGAACATTAGCGTTAACCTATCTATATCATGAAATTAATAATGATCGTGATGTTTTACGATTCAACTATAAAATAAAATCCAATCTTTATATGACTGTAAATACTGAGATCAATGATTGAAGTATATATACTTATATTGGTGGAATGCATGTTATTCTAGTCATAAATAAAGTTGAGCGAGTTAAATCTGACACTGCCGTACGTGTCACTTAACCCGTGATTGCAGGGAGACATGTTAATATTTGATAAGCTGCAACGGCAGTGGCATCGTGTTTGCATAGTATGTAGATATCCTTCGTCCCTTGTTTTTCCCTTTCTCGCTTCAGCGGTTCTCCGCCATCTTATTTGGCTTTCTAGAAGTATTGTTTCATGAAGAAGCCGTGCAGATATCACGCATTGATTTAATATAGAACACTTCTCATGCAAGATGTATTCTTGAAACATCATGAAATCCCGCGGGTACAAAAGCAATCAAGCATGATAAGGGATGACAAGCAACTGAAATGAGAATGCAGCGCATCATGGATTTCCCACATCGAGTATATAATGTGACCAAAAGAAAGAACAGTAGGGATATGAATACGTTAGTTGCTCTTCCGTGTAATCAGTCTGTAGGAAGGGCGGAGAAGAAGAGAAAACATGAATATGTTTGTGTGGCTGTTGAAAATCAATTCGAGAAATTAATTATTTCGTGAAAAACTAAAGGACGCAGTATATATAAAAATTTTAAGGCGAATTTTTCTTTACATTTTTTAATTAATGATTTGTGCACGAAATGCATGTTCCAGCTATTTAGAAGTGAAGCCAATAACTGTTCAGCTTTGTTTAGACAGTTACGATGAAATGAATTTTTGGATGGTGATATCTGATTAATTCTGATATTAAAGCAAAATTATCCCATTTTTTCGTTTCTTTACTTACAATTGGTGAAGACCCTGTGTTTAATAAAATAAATCTTCTAAAAATCTTCAAAATTAATCGTTATAATAGCATCTGTATCATTTGAATGTATAAATAAATTGTACGTAATACAAACATTTCATAGAAAGAATTTTTTTTAAAATTCATCTTATTGTAATAAATCTACAGAATCACTAGAATAATAATAATAAAAAAATGATCCAGCCATTCTTACTTCCAGCCATTCACATTAAATGCCTTTTAAATTGGCTCTGTAAGAATGTTTAGTAGTTTTCTTTTCAGCACATCTAAAGCAAAATTTTATCCGGCATTCTTTGTATCTCTTTCTATAGCGATTAGTTTTGTATTTAATCCCCTTAGTTCCATTAAGAGCACTAAATTTTCATTTCAGTGCATGAGGAGGAGATGATTGATGAGGAACCATTCACAGGGTTATCATATCATATCACTACATGTGTTGAAATGCGCTCGTATAGCCTAACTCTCATTTTAGTACATTTTAATATGAAAATATAAGGATTTTCATATTAAAAGTGTACTAAAATGAGCGGGTATTTTAGAACAAAACTAGTGACAAAAGCTATCTTGTTTCTATTGAGCCCTTGGGTGAGATATATCAACACAACAACAAAAAAAAGGTCAAGACATCACAACAATCACTAACTTAGGAATGTATTATTCTTATGAGACTTCTTTCCTATTCTGAAATTGAGAACATGAAGAATGGCAAATGTATCGCTGCGAAATATGCACAATACTTTGCAACTGAAAAAGATTTATTTTCCAAAAAAGCTACCAGCTGGTGAGACTACTTGTTTCTAATGTGCAAGTGGGTGAGAGGTAGTTTCGCCAGCTGGCAGCTTTTTTTTTCTCTCTCCGCAGCGATATATTCGCCATTCTTCCTACTCTTAGTTTCAGAATAGGAAAGAATTCTCATAAGATAGTATATTGTTAAGTTAGTGTGATGTTTTGACCTTGTGTCATTGCTGTTCGTGAACTTTTTATTGTTTAAAAAAAAAAAAAAAAAACCATAAGCTAAGAATAAGCGTGACTCGAAGATCAAGGACTTCTCAACACAAGGTGACTTAGCATGTTCCACATGCTAGTGGTAGAGTTTTTCATTCTTGAAAACAGGCTTACCCATCAGAAGTTTACGAAATATTGTATACAGGGATAACTTCCTGTTGTCTTAGCCTTAATTGCTTCGGTCGTAATTCCAAACGTGTACTCAAAAAGAATTTTCTTTTAATGGCATTGAATTACCTTAAGTGGGAAAAAATTATCTCTTAAATGTTAAATCCTCTATTTTCTTAGATAATGAAGAAAAAAGTGTTTTCTGCCCATTTAGAAATGACATCAAAAATAAGAACATGGTTTATAGTTATGCCAAGAAAATATGCAAATTCAATTAAATTATGAATATAACTTACATCTATGTTTATACATGTTCATATGACAATTTATGACGCCTGCATATTTCATGGAGATCTTTTCCCTGGGACCAGGTGGACCATGATTTAATTTTTGTGTGTTATAAAAGAGCAGTGAATTGTCACTGTCATATTTTAATTTGATACAGTGATTATATAACCTCTGCTGATACTGATCGTTTCTGGAAATGTATTTAAGCGAGAAGGATTAGAAGGCACGAAGGCTATATTTAATGTTTGCATATATTTAAATGAAGCGTAAATGCTTTATGATTCCGTAATTTTTAATAAGATAATTTTGAATTTATGGTTAGCCCATCATGCGAAGGAGATTAATATATCCTATTTATGTGTCGCATACAGAAATAAAGTCGTCTTTATTTTTAATCTAGCAATTCTTGAGCTGATTTTCAGATATACACTTTTGAGTTCCTGACTACTCGTATGGATTACAGTGCTATAACACTTTATATTTTTTCCATACTGACTTCCGTTATATCCATAAAACTTCTTTGTATTCTTTTTATTAATCGTTATTCTCATTTGTCAAATGAGATTTTCGTTAAAGCAACGAAATCTTTCCGCATTTACTGCCCTTCAAAATGTAAAGCGGTAAATAACAGTTGTATGTTTATATGTGATGTATAATTTTAGTTTCGTAGTCGGTATATTTTGAATACACATTTAAAAAGACTCGCTATTTTCGAAATGCAAATATTATTCTATTTCGCGACTCTTCCATGTTTCGTCTTTGCGACACGGTATACTGGAGATAAAAAAATAGACAAAATTATGTATCGCTTCTCCGTGTGCCTTTATGTTCACGAATACACCTGTGGAATTGTATGTGTACGCTTGTCAATAAGAAGTTCGAGACCATTACCTCTAAATTGAATATTCGTGTTTCGCATAGCTGTGCATACGTCGATATTTATCGATCGTCCTATTTCTGAATAGTTTCATCTTTTTCAACTGAAGATTCCCAAGTGGAATTGAAGAGTGTGTCCATCGCTTATGTCGCTTTTACGTTAACAGTGATCACACTCGAGTGGATTCTAATGTTTTAATCTGTAATGTTGACAGCAACGTATTAAAGGACTTTGACTGTACTTGGAACTTGCATTGATCATGATGGGGAAGGTACGGCTGGGATTTCAACCTGAAGTTGCGACTGCTGAATTTAGCGGCGCGAAACCGTCTATAATATGGGCAGAGCTACTGTCTGGCTCACTTCCAGGTTTACACACACACACACACACACGCGCGCGCGCGCGCGCGAGTTTATTAATACCCATGCATGTAGATTACGTAGCCATTTTAGTTTTCCTTTCTTCCAAAATCTGCGTTTAAAGTTTCGACAAATTGTGTTTATTTGATTGAAGTTGCTGACACAATAATTCGTTTTGTTTCAAATCCGTTAAAGATATCAGAAATACTAACATAGTATTATTTTTAGCGAAAGAAATTGCTCAACAATCATTTCGCAGTGGGAAAGTTAATAAACTATATGGCATATCAATAAAATCTGGAGGTCACATACTTTTTTAATAGTTGATTAATTAATAATACGGATTTAAAACCGTTAATAATTCATTGAGAAGAGGAATTAGGGTAAAACCAGAAAATATATGATTAAGGTTGCCATTTAATTTCTTGCGGATTAAATCTTTGCTAAAAGATTTGTTCAAAAACTTTGCCCGCAGCTTCGCATAATAGATAATTAAGAATATCTTCTCATATGACGAACCTTGGCTAGGATCTTCGTATATTAGTTTTTCTTACCAACTGTCTCCATCACAATAATAATAAAAAAAGATTAATACAATAATCGATACCAATTTTCTTTAAAATTTTCAACCTCATAGTATTAAGGCTTCACAAATTGCTGTTCAGTTATGTAAGTTAACATGTATGCAAAGCATCAAAGATATTAGGCTATCTAAGTTTCAAATAGATATAAATCAGTTGTTGGTTTAATTATGGCGTATTCAATGGAAACAAGTCATTTTTTTTTCATGTGACTTTTAGAATGCAGACATGCAGATGATCACTTATCGAGGGAGAAAAATGGAATAGATAAAATATAGAAAACAACCAGAGATGATGCAATATAAAATAAACAGTATTCAGAGATGAAAAGAATGTGGGGAATAGACATAGAAGAATTGACTGAAAACAGAATTTCAATGATAATAAGGGGACAGCAAAAAACAACAGAAGTAAATAATTAAAAAAATGCAATTTTTTTAATTATTTACTTCTGTAAATAATTCAGTTCAGTTTCTCAGTGAGCCATCGAGGGAAAGCAAAATAAAAGTTATCCTTCCAAGGATTTGCTTTCGAAATTGAACATATCAGTTTGGATTGTATATTTATTATTTGTTTTATCGCCGTAAGGGGGAAAAAACTGCATAGAACCACCTGCAATCACTCTTTCGGCGTCTTCCAGATGGCAGCAAGTAAAACATATCTAATTTATTGCAAGAAAATTATTACAGATAAATTTCTGAAATCAGATTCATGTTCAAGCAGTTTAAAATTCGTTTTAATAATTTAAAATTTTAAAATAGTAATTTAACAAAATATTACAGAAGAAAAATAGTTTACTTACTAATAGTCCAAATTGTTATGTGAACTATAAAAAAAATCCTTATAACAATTGAACATAGTTTTATTTAAACTACCTCTTGGTTTGAATAAAACATTTCGATAACTGTGTAAAATTATTCCCAGTTATGCCGAAGGATAATCAAGGATTTAAAAAAAAAAAAGAAATCGAGATATATCACTGATATAATAGCATCCTTTTCCCTGAATCCTAAGGACATAATTATTGTTAGACGAGGAACTTCAAAAACCATGGTTTTCTAACAACTTTGGAAAAATAAATTGAGTTATGAAATGGATTGGATCTTAGATATAGTAAATAATCCACAATTTAGTTGTTAAACGATTTTATTATCGCTAGCCTGTTCAGTGAAATCCATGAAGCTTTATTAGAAGCTTAAAAAGTTGCCTGTTGAACTATAGATGAGCGTTTCTGGATTAGCTCACTCGTAGCCCACGTTAATTTTGTCAGTGTACTATAGGTTTATCGTGGACGGAATTCACATTTAAAAGGACAGTATTATTTTCGCAGTTGTTATTTATGCCATTGCAACTCGGAGGCTCTCTCATGACTTAGCAGATTTATGTTTATCTTTATCTTTAGTTTTATTTTATTATATTTTTTTTTCCCCAGAGTGTACGAAGCTCCGATATGTAAAATATATATACAATTATTTCATAATATATAATTTCATTTTTAAGTAAAAAAACATTACCATAAATTCTGTATTATTAACCCCTTAACAAATAAACAAAAGACGTCTGTGACACGTCTTTTGTTTATTGCACCAAAATTGATTTTGAATTTTAGTTTCACATATAAATACAACCGAATATAGACGCTAGACAATCTTGTGCCTATTTCCTTTCCGAGAAAAGTTGCCAACGGCGTGTATCGGCTATTTCGTTTGCGTTTGCACAAATTCATCATTATTTTTCAAATAATGATGAATTTCATCCAGCAAATCACCCTCGCCCAAAACTCGCCCAAAAAATTGGCAGAAAAACGACCGCTTTCTGATTTTTAATTGGTACGTTAAGGGGTTAAGAAATATAGAATCTCCACAGTCCACTCAGCAGTTATTAACTTGCGTAATGACTTTTCAATAATATTCATAATTTTTTAATAACAGCTCTTGCCCACTAAAGATTGTTAATCTCTTACACAGTTGAACCGTTTTAGGGTTAGATAATTCGGAAATATTCTGTCCTGAAGACTAAGCGATATATCTTGAGCCACTCCAAGCCTCCAATAAGCTGAATTGGAGGACCGTTATCTCATAACGGTCACGAAAATTATCTATCCCACAGCTATTTCGTAAACAGCCAAGGCACAGTGAGATTCGAACCCAGGGAGAGTAGAGATACTATTCACTCGACTAGCTGTTTAATTTCTGGTATTTTATGATTGAATGGGAAAATGTTAAAATTTTACAACGTTTTAAGTCCACTGTGTTTTCTGCATTGCTAATCAATGTGCCTCGTAAAGTTCTCTAGGTGGCTATATATTAGTAGTCAGTCATACTTTCTATCCATTTTCTTCTTTGTCTTCTTCGGAAAGGACGCGGAGAACTTTTTCTTTAATGACAACCCGATCCACTTAAAAGTTGTTGATCTTTCCTGAATCCTAAGGATTTCATACGGAGGTGAGATATGAACTATAAAAATGTCAAAAACCGAGTTTTGAGAAGAATTCACTTTTACCGCAAAACGGACAGACCAAAAAGAAGACACCCAGTTAACACATGTGCTGATTGGATAGTTAGCCATATGCTGATATAGGGTTCGAATCCTATCTAGGATGCAAGGAATCTTTATTATGACTTTTCATTTGAAGGTGAGGTAACCGGTCTCATAAGGAAATAGTGAAGACCAATTGCGGGATGGAAAACTGAGTTTCCTCCTGGAAACTCGGGTTTTCCATCCCTCACGAATGTTCGAAAAGTATTGTACATATTGTATGAGCAGTGTAGACAGTCTAAGAATCGAATACGCTGGAAATCTTAAGTTTGAAGAAGAAGCATGTATCATAGCTTGAATATGCTAGAAAATGCTCGTTGCTCATGGAGCTTTCTAATGTTTTCTAATATATTATTTCGTATATATATATATTGAGAGAGAGAGAGAGAATATTTTATCCCGGGTCTAATCCGATTTTCTTTAGAGCACTTTAGTAATATCTGCATTGCTACATTTTATCGTGAAAGTTGACATTTCTTATTAAAATCGACGAGTGTGTTATCACTGAAATGTTGTCAAATCATTAACGCACCTCTGTAGAGTAAGCATTGTGTCAATGACGTTTATATAAAGATATCACATTTCATGAAGGCGGAAGGGGGGAGTGATGTAGTTGGGTATTTGTCTGTAAACACTTCATATAGAGTCCCGCAGTTATCTCGATTGTTGCCTAGTAAGAGCGGATGAGTCATGCTGCGGCATGGCGCTCATACCGGCATGGCGCACTGCAGTGTGTTGGTGGCAGGCCACGTGTCTCGGCATCTGTCCGCGCTGGACCTGAACTCTGAGAGACATCGATTTCGATATACGCGGCACAGTGGGCAGCTAGTATCAGGGTGTTTTCGCTGCAGCCGTCTGGCTATGGCATTCTTCAACTCATATGTCCACAGGGAAAGGTAATGCAGTAATCCGAGCCGGGATGCCAGTACAGGATTGTATTGAGCGCTTGACCGCCGCCGAGAATGAGAAAACAATATATTGATTGGATCTGATATGTTTTCAATTGCGAAGCTGTTCTCTTTGGGCTGAGAGGGAGTCCGGGAGACGTGAAATGCATCAGGAATTCTTAATGCAGTTCGGGGAAAGTACGCGAAAAAACTTCTTTGTCATAAAATAATGTAAATTTAATGTACGCTGTGGCGTTAGTTTTAACACCTTTAGGAGATTATTACTTTTACATGAAAGGAAAGTTCCAGGTTTGCAATGATTGGCAGATTATTTGTTCAGCAATTGAGACAAATTACATGAAACCCTGGGAATGTCAATTTTTCTGTTGTTCCCAAAGGCAATTACGTAGTTGGTATACAGTGCATAATTTCCTGAATGCGTTGGGTTGTTCGATGAATGTGCTGTTGAAGAAGCTACAAATATTAGTATAGTTTGTATTGTCATAGAGAATTAACGGGAATGTAGCGTTAAAAATATATATATATATTTAAATAAATAAATGTGCGTTGTAACCAAAAGGTGGAGACTGTAGTTTTTGGTTTTCTGAAATGAAGGGAAATGCATTTTAGGCTATAAATGTAACAAATGTGTAACTGTTTTTGTTAATATAGTTATGGCATACATTAACGGATTTTTTTTTTTAAATCTCGAGGTTATATTTGCATCGCCTGACACTTTACATTGAAAGATCCTTTGCTCTATGCTGATCTGAAATTATTTATAAACATTATAAAGTATCCTCAGTCACTTATAATAAATAAAGCCCTCTCACAAGTTTAACACATAACATACGTAATGTGATCAGCAGAATTTGATTTTATCATCGGGAACTTGTTCTCTTTAAAAACTTGTTCAAAATAATAGCAATGATATATTATATGCTACTGAAGTGTCCATGAAAATAATCACCTTGTTTTTGTATTCAGATTTTTCATACGAGTCTGTGATTGGTTTATTAACGGTTATCTATCTTCAGTATTTCTATTCTTTTATATAATTTTGATATACATTTATCCATTAAAAGAAAACTTTTCATTTACAATATATTTCTATATTTACTCCATAGCATAATACAAATCGAGTGCTGGAAGATCGTCAGAAAGCAATGGTTTTTATTTTCTTTTATTTATTTTTTCGGTATGTGGAATCAGTACCTCTTCCTTTTAAATTTTAAAACCAAATATACTTCCAATTAGATTTCCGAAGATCTTGCATTGATATTTGTAGCTCCTATGTATTTTTGTCATTTTGCATACAAGATAAATCAGGCCATTTCAGAAACCTGATGGGGCTTATGTTAGGTTTCATATATATGGAATTCCACTACCCTTCCTTCTCATGAGGGAAAACTAACCGCTTTAATTGGTTTGAAACTTAAAAAAAAATGTTTTTTACTAGCTGCAACAGCTATTAAAGGTGGAGATAAAAGCTGAAAATTTCTGTAGATCTTTGGATATCAAAATAGAAATGTGTTTATGAGGAGCTTCTGTAGTTCATCACGGCATTTGCTTTTCGGTTGGTTGGCGTTAGTAATTAAAGGAATGCCTTTATGGGACTTCTCAACTGATAGTGTGTCATCAGATTCTGCAGGTAAAAAAAGTTTTTTTTTTCCATCCCACATGACATGCAAACCGTCAGAAAACACAAATAAGAATGAATTATAGCTAGCTTTTCTATTAAGTAGAAATGGCTTTGAATGTCTATATGGTATACTGTTGTCTTACCTACACATAAGCGTACGCTGTGATGACACTCATAACTCCAGATTGAGACTTTTCCCTAAATGAGTAAAAATATACCTTAATATACATAATATGCATCCTGTGGATAGAACTTCAAAGTTCTAATTGCTATTGAATTTTATACATTTATATAGACACCTTCATTGTTAGAAATGAAATGAAGTTGAATATGGTTTCTCATTTGAATTACTTAACTAAACTGAATATATTTTCTGAATGTAAGTAGAAATATACTTCTAAATTAGTAAATATGGTAGTAGGAAATTTAAAGTCATAAGGTTAGTGTTTCTCAGCTTTTTTTTTTAAATACCCTTATACCCCTTTTGATAGCTATAAGAATAAGTCTCTCTAGACCAGTAGCTTTCCAATAGTTGTATTTGTATTTCGAAATGAACGAATGAAAAAATAAATAAAACAACTGAGAACAGATCAAAACAGTAAACTAAAGCAATGTAAACTACAGATAAAAATGCTTAAAAAAATAGTTGTTTTACATCACTTTTAGTGTAAGTATTGATGCTGCTTTTTTGTCAGTAGAAATTGGATTTTCGCGAGTGTTGAAGAAAGTAATAATACAATTTTTTTCCCTTTTTCTAATACAAAATTACGATATTGAATATGTTTTTAAAACTGCGTATGCCCCTTACTGAAAAGACCCGCCACTATTCCAGAGTTCTCATCAGTCAAATAGTCACTCTAGGGATATCATCTCTCCCTCCCCTCCTTCGCAAGTCGTAGATTATCATGGAAAGTAGAAATCGTGTGAAAAAAAAAAAAAAAAAAAGGAAAGAAAGACAATTGATTTTTTCCCCCAATAACACAAAATGAATTATGTACAAAAGCATATCAAACTCAATTCCTCCAGATTTACTAATTGTTTTTAAGTATTTTGTAATTAAAATAAAAAGCCAAAAGGCTTTGCTTCGAATTGCCTTCGCCGATAGTTTTTCGGCATTGAAACTCATAGATCGTAGTTATCGATCTTGAGTTTCATTTACTGGCTATATAACAATATAGGATTCTTATCCATTTAATATGTTTTTAAGTATATTAAAAAGAAAATGAAAATGCTATAATCGGTTTTGCTAGCCTAGTTAGTCGAGGGGAATATCGCTTCTGCTATCCAACCAGTATGCCCTGGATTCCAAATCATTGGAAGCATTGACGCTTGCGGAAGTCAGGTGGTAGACTATTCACATAGTCCGGTGTGAGACCACTACCTTGCTAATTAGAGACCTGAAATGTTTTGAAAAACTTCAATGTCTACCGCTTGGCTTTCGGAATATATAACCTTTAGCCTATTCACAGTGCTTATAATGTACAACAGATTTTAGCCTTTCCTGGCTTTTGTTTGAATTTCAACGTATAAAGAAGCTACTGGACCAGGTTTCCTGAGGGAAAACTGGAGGCTAGTTACATTATCTCATCTAACTCAGCTACAGTTAAAAGTCTTAATGAAGATTCTTCGCGCCTTAATCATAATATTCGAACTCGGTCTTTCCTGCCAAAGGGCATCATCGATATCGACTGAACATTTCATCGGTGGATGGCTAGATGCTGGATTTAAAACGTTAACACACCTTAACTTGTTTTCATCCATTAATATTGCAAGAAACATAATTACTTAACTTACTTGAATATTAATTACTTGTAGCTAGAAAGTAAAAAAGTATCAATAATATCATTTAATTCTTGCGATGGAAACGTAGTATCGTTATCTTATATACACAAGCGAAATTTGTTAAATAACGAGACATATTTCTAACATATGTTTTATGAGAAATTAATGCAGTTAAATTTTGTATGCTTAATACTTATAGAGCTAATGTAAACTATATAGTCTTCTTTTTAAGAATCCATTCGCTTCAAATTATACTGATTGTACTTAGTTTTGAGTATGACTACATTAAAGTAATCCCTCCTCGCCACCAATAGACTGTGAGTTGCGAATCTACTGCGACAGATATTTAGGCAAGTATTTTGGTGGTATATATATGTTCATTTCAGTTTAGATTATCACTTTATTTATTGTCACCCTTACTTATGAAAAGCTGCCATCTACAGTAAGTTTGTAAATAACCCACATTTGGCATAAAATGCAAAATTATTCGTGTAAATTGCATATAAAGCCTGTATTTTCATAATATGCCCTTAAGTTGGTATGTTAACACGTTTGGTTAATGAGCAAATCGTCTCCTACAATGCTAGAAACTGAGCATCATTGTAGCAAAAATACATCAGAAGAATACCAAGTAATTGAGACACTGAAAAGTTTTTTTGATCTCGTTGCATCTCTACTTGTACTTAAACATTGTGTTCAAGACATAACATTCATCTTATATCATCTGACATATCTCAGTTCATGGAAATATGCGTATATCCAGCTTATTCCCCAAAAGAGAGAGAGAAAAAGATAAAAAATCTGTTGTCAAAGTACCATCCTATTGCCATCATCCTAGTTCTCAAAATAATGGAGGAAATCATCATTAACAGTCAATTTCTCGACTACCCAGAGGCCATACCAATTAATCAACGACCACCAGTGTGGATTCCGCCAACCTAGATCCGTTGCCGACCTCTTAGTCTTCATTACTAATGGAGAAAGCAACCTTCGTGTTCTAATTCTGTTTTTGAATTCATATCACAAATGTTCTTGCGTTTTCTTGTCTCGATTTGTGCTTGCCATTACAGTGTTGATGTTATTCTTTTCAAATCGTGTGTTTATAATCATTGCCTTATGACATGATGCATTATCGTGTTGGATGCTCTAAGGATCGGTACCACAAAATTATTTCGATATATAAGATGCGTATAGTCAGTTACAGAGGCCATTAGTGTAGGATAACACTCACAGTTCATGAACCACAACTGGTAGACCTAATCCATACTGCGAGAGGTAACCTCATGTCATTACACAGTCACCTCCATCTTTGAACTACAACTCAAATAAAAAGACTTTCTCCTGACATGTCTGCCAGACTAAAAAATGCATTACGTAATCCGTTACTGTCTTGCGGATGCCAGTCAGTATATTTTATATGCTGACTGGCATATAAAATATACTGACTGCAGCTATTAACAAAATTCATGGAATGCAGCCCTCCACGTGTCCTGCAAGCATTGATGGGACTGCTTATGGGTGCGTGCATCTCCAAGTACAGGCACTTAGGGCTTGACCCCGAGACCAGGTAACTGGCCTTCTCGAGAAGCATCGTCTCTTGTTGTCGTCCAGCATATTAGGTCCGATTGTATCTTGTGCTCTGTGTTGTGTAGCGTGTGCATCACAAATAATGACGGCTGTGAACAACCTCAAAGGCAGTTCTCCCGAATCACGTATACGAGCCCGGCACGACGTTACCTTTAACCAGTGCGAAAAATGCCGAAAACTTCGCAAATAACTGGAAGAAAAACGACAAAGCGGCGACGAACCATGGTACATCGACTACAAAAGAGGAAATCGAGCGGTGTTAACAGCCAATTTGAAAACCAAAGTACTGCATAGGGAATGTGTATGATCCACTCGGTCGACAACAACCCCCAAAAGATTTTCAGATAATTTCGTAATTCCTATATAAAGATTATGGATAATAATCCCCTCTTATTGTGCATTCTCATGCATTCTTTGTCTCAAATGGCTGTTCTACGATTCGCGCATGTTACGTATAGTGCGGATTTACCGTCTGCCCTCCTGATATGAATTTAGTTGATCTTATCTATGATTACGTAGGACAAACATTTTGATACTAAGAAACTAGAGCATTATATCCAATAATTGTGATTTTTGATGGTTTGTCTTTCTCGGAAACTAATAGTTTTATTTATATATTTACCGGTTATTCCCAATTTTTATTTCTACCATTACGTAGTTTATTTTGAAAGAGTAAATATATTCGTCCTTGCAATGATAATAATAATAAAAGCGCCATGTAATAAAAATTCTTTTCTAAATATACTTTTCTATACGCGTAGCGCACCAACTATTGAATATATCATCTTTAGAGTTATAAGCAAAAGTTGCTTCATTTATTCCCAAGAGAAATAAAATTAATTAATAAACAATGTAAAAGATAAAATTGTATATATGACGTCACATTTTTGTGGCATGGTGTTATTTATTCCTCTTACTTGAAAACCTTTCTAAAGATTTTGTGAGAAATGAAAACAGTCTGACTGCAGGAAAAAATTAATATTTCAGAAAGTGTTATTAAAAAAATTCAAGTGCAAGCATGGTTCACCATCGGTTTTATTGTTTTAAGGCTTTTAATAACAGCAAATATTTGTAAGATATATCTTTTAAATTCTTTGATGGTTTTATTATAATCAGTTAAAAAATTGCAGTAAAATCCTACACGAGATGCAAGGCATTATTATAACGCAGAGTGTCATTCCAGATTAATCTCAAAAATAAAATAATAATAATATATTATTATTATTAAGAGAGACCTCCAGGGAATCAGAGACTCATCGATGGAGGTCACATACTACACACACCAGCTATCATACTTATTCTTGAATTCATTCACACTGCTTGCACTCACAACATCCAATGGCAATCCATTCCAATCACGCACCACCCTCTGAGAGAAAAATCTAGTCCTCACCCTTTTCTTAGCGGCCTTCATTCTCAGCTTCCAAGGATGCCTTTCCCCACCTTCCATAAATTGAAAAATTTCATCAATTGAAATCCTGTATGATTTCAATTGATGAAATTTTCACTTTCAGAAGTTTGTAAGTCTCAATCATATCTCCCCTCTTTTTCCTGTCTGCAGTCAACAAATTCTCAATCTGTCTTCATACTCATTATTCCACAATCCTGATATCATTTTTAATACTCGCCTTTGTACTCTCTCCAATATATCAGAATCGCAACGGAAACCAGGAGATTAGACCTGTCCACAATAGTCCAAGTGAGGTCTTATCAAGGCCTTGTAAAGAGGCAAAATGCCATCCTTATCTTTACATGCGAACGTTCTTTTCAGCATTGCAATTATCTTTTGAGTTGTATTTGCAATCTTTGCTACATAGCCCTGGACTTCAACTTCCTATCTATTAACACTCCAAGATCCTTAGCCTCATCAGTTTCTTCTAGCCTAATCCCACCAATATAATACGACATTGGATATCTTATCACGCCGAAGTGAATGACTTTACATTTACTCATTGAACTGACACCCATTTTCCCATTCCCACAATTCCAGCCTATTCAAATCATTCTGCAAGTACTGCATATCAGCAGCATTCCTGATTACTCTACCTATCTTTGCACCATCAGCAAATAGCTGTATGTCGCTTGTCAGATCCTTCCCAATATCATTAAGGTACAGATTGAGTAACAGTGGACCAAGCACTGATCCTTGTGGTACACCACTAACCTTAAATCTTGCAGACTCACATCTCCCGTATACCACTTTTTGATATCTGTCAGTCAGCTATCCTCTTATCCATGCTATTGGATATTCTATAACCCAAGCCCATTTTTTTCAGTTTATGCAAGAGTCTATCATGCTGTATTCTGTCAAAAGCCTTAGCAAAATCGAAAAATATCATAGTGTATCCATTCCCCTTGTCTAGTTCAATGGTAACATTGTTATAGATTTATATATACGAGTATATAGAACGTATTGTTCAAATTCATCTTCTGTTGTGACTAATAAAGTTATCTGATTACCTTCATGATCATTTGATGAAAAAACTGAATTGAACTGAATTACTGTTCTCGTCATTTTTATTATCGATTCTGGAATTCCCAAGCACTTCTTTCATATTATCTTTCTCTTTTTTTTTTTTTTTTCATTTTTTCCAGTTCATCTAAAGAATATTCGTCTAAAACTGATGCATTTTTTGCATATGCCTTCATTTACATTCAAATACTAATATAATACTAATGCAGTTTTCGCATAATATGTGAAAGCTTATCAGTGCATCGCTTTCGCTCTGTATCCTAATGGTTTCAAGAAAGTAGACTCATCTACTTTCGAATAAGCGAAGCATCGTACTTCTTTTTCTTAACAAGCAAAAATTACTATGAAAATTTTTTCTGCGACGGAAACTTGTAATTTTGCAAGAGTAGTTTTTGAAATCTGAGTTCCATTTCGCTGCGAAAGAAAGCTTTTTCAATATAAACACTCTTCATTACTATATGATTTATAAATAATGAAGCTGAAATGCACTCTTCATGATTGAATATATAAAAATATATAAAATTGTTTCTTACTGATTCTAAAGCATTCCGATCAATAATGCTTGTTTTGACGATTAACAAAGGCGAAATAAAATCGAGTGATATGGAACGTTATTGAAAATTATATAAAAAGAGAGGAAAAAAAACTTGCGTATGAGGGATTTAAAAATCAGACTGTCGATAGAATTATCAGGATGGCTCATTATTGACCATCCATAGTAGATCCACTTACACCTGTCCTTGTGGATATTTTGTTCTGGAATAATTCCTTGGGTTTCTGGTTAAATCGGTCTTGCACCTTCAACTGGAAATGCCGGCCTTTTTGGAAACTCCCTCAAAAAGGAAACTTCAAATAATAATAATATGGAAAATGCACGGAAAGAGAGAGAAAGATTCGGAATGTGGACGATTTTTGAACATCTCACAGTCCATTTGACTGTGTTTCCATTTCTAGCATTTGCCACTTCCTACTCAAAATACGTTAATCATTTAGTAGAACAAATAGGTAACATAAAGAATTAAACATTTCTCATGTCATATGAATTATCGTAATTGGTAACGTCCTCCTGAACTAGTTTGTGCTAGGACAAATTCAAGACTAAATATCCATCAATAACGTCATGCTTTGTGTTTCAATCACCAAATTTCCCTGTTGTATTTCAAGATGCCTACTGTTGCTACCAATGTTTTGCGATGCAGTGGAACTCTAACAAACGTACGACCCTCAAGAATATGCTCTCTGGAAAACATGGGAATGCGACAACGTACTGCTCTCTCTGGCACAAATCTCTCAGTAAAACATTCGCCAAGTTTGTTGAGAGATATTAGAACATTCTCAATACTGTCCAGGTCCTACCTCGCACTGATCCCCATTTTTGGTCTTTTGAAGCGGGGACTCAACGACATTTATAGTGAGTTCGCGACTGGTTTAACCATCAATCCACAGAATTCTTCCAGCAAAGCATTTACAGCATAATAAATCATTGAGATATATCTCAATGTTTATGGTGAATTTATATGCTTAAGCCTTTTGATTATTACAAGGGATGATACTCCTTGTAATCATCCTTGTGCTGACTGTTTTTTTTTTTTTTTTTAAAAAAACTACCCTTTAATAAGAGATTTTCAATTCGTGTCATTATAATTTTTCATTCGTTCTCTTCATACAGTGAAGCAGCGAGTATCAGTGGTTCCTGTTTTGTGTTTCATACCAAACATTTTAATTCAAGTATTCTGATTTGTTTCGAATTCTTTGACGAGGTTGGTGAGGGGTGGAATTTCTGCTCAGACTCTGAAATTTCATTAATTTCATTTAAGTGAAATTAATGAAATCAGTCTTTTCTTCGGCAGAAACTAGGACTCCACGCGTGAAATTGTCGTACGTTGTGCACATTCATGTATTCCAACACAGATGTACAAATTGACTGAATTAACCAGTAATAGAAGCAGATTATTTAGTACTTTACATATTCCAACTGACGACAAGCAGTTTCCAGTACTATCATTGCAGCTTTTGATAGTCTCCATATCCGCTTTGGTATTCTACTGTAACAAATAGCTCAGGTCGGTGCTGCGTGCCACTGATAAGCTTCCCTATGCAGGTAACCGTGTGGAGAACTGTTATTGCCAACTCAGTCGTATATCGGCTTCTTGTCACTCGCTGTCGTAATTAACACATAGCTGTACGCTATGATAAACATGTCGCCTACACCTAGATTTTCCGGTAGTTTGCAGTGTTATACGTAATCATTCTAACCTTCCATGCTTGCACAGCTATTTTATTTCTCTCTCTGTGTGGAACATTGAACCTCCCTAACTCGCAGTATTAAATTTAGCGATGGTATATCTCCCTAGGCAGTGTTTCCAGTGATATATTTTCAGGATTGCTCGTTTATGAATGATGACAACTTATGCGGCATAAATAAAATTAAAAGTGAAAAATCGAGTCAGCGACTAGAAATTGTAATTTTGCAATTTTCGCTTGAGTATAAGATTTCGCTTAAATGATGTTGTATTCACGGTATTTCCCATGAATTTTCATTTCTGCAAACATTTCAAATATTGGATTATTCCTGGAATTTTTCTTTTTAGCGAAGAAGGGGGAAATAAGTTTCTTCATTGCTGAATCTGATCGTTTGTTGTCAGTGAATATGTCCAAGTTAAGGAGTTTGAAATACACACACACAGGACTCGACAAATGCTGCACACTATTATAGTTCATCTGCTTTTAAGAAAGTTAAGGTTGTGTATTATAAAATTATTGCTAATACCACTTTAAAATGAATAGACTGGAATCGCTCGCTCACTAATAACTTCTAAAGTTGAACGGAGCTAATTAATTTAATGAAATAATTAAAGAGCTCCTCAGATAAAATTGCATTCTGTGTAATGAATTTTAGTGAAATGCCTCTTATATTGAGTTCCATCAAAATCCATCAAATGGAATCCCTAATTCAGAGCTGTGCTATAGTTGAAACCTAATGGTTTCTTCATATAGTGTGTTCCTACCTGTCCTATACCAGAGTCAGTCCTCTTAACATATTTCATCACGATCTATCGAATTATTATTTTTTAATCTCTGAAGACTGTGAACACTTATCACTTATCGAACACACGAACACTTATCAGTCTTTAAAGAACGCCTAAACAATTAAAACCCTGAAAATATTTAAAACGGGAATGCATTGCTTTTCAGTTACCTCGAAAAAGGGAAATTAATATTCGAGAAACGTTAACCTAGCAGTTATATTTAAATACAGTTTCTTCGGTCATCCGCTTATATTAATTCATTAGTATCATACTGTTCAACTGGTATGGCGCACAGAAAAAATTTTCTCTCGGAAATTTTCGTCCTGAAATTGGCCAAAACAATAAACACAGTTTACAAACATAATACTCTGACTTCATGACCTTAGCCATTTTGGCTGTAATTCAAAACAACTCAGTCCAACCTATTCCAGCAGATGAAAGCATTCCAACGCGTTATTCGAACAGAATGGGTAATTGGTTTACTCAGTAGCAGCCTAAAGAATGTTTAAAAGTTGTATACGTAGTATCTCAATGAGATGTATCGGCCTCGTTACACATGAGACCGATACATCATTTTCCCAATACCTTCTGTGACCTCTTTCTCGTTACATAAGCTAATGAAAGTAGGAATCGATAGTGTGATGTTCTTCTCTCCTAATCATGGATTTCGTGTGGCAATTCTACCCTATGAAAAGATGGAATCCTATAACACTACATCAATCTCGTGGGTGAGTTTAATACTGGAACTCTGTTCTGGAGATAAAACATGATTTTCAGAAGCCACTTTAGCTTCTAAGTGACTTGCATCACTCCCTGCGAAGAAATCACGTAAAAACTTTCTCTGTCATCCATGTCGCAGTAGGATTCAAACCTACAACGTCTGGTAGCAAAGCGGAAATACTATCTACTCGGTCACTCAGGCGAGTAGATTGCGAATGGCATTCTTGAGTTGCTTGCTTACGAAGGAAAGTATTATCGACTCGCTGACCACAAGAGACTATTGCGAACTGCTGAGATTTCTTGAACAAGAGACTCACTTTTAACCTTCTTACTTGCTTTTTGGAATATTGTTCATATTATGCATTTCTTGAATGGATAGTTTTAGTGATCTTAGGGGTATATGTAACTGAAAACTATCTCTTGTTTTTAACATAATACTCGAATACTTAACGGACATGATTCGGAAATTCTAACATGATTTCTGGATCGACCGTTAAAACTACTTTTAGCTCTATTTTATCCAGAAAAACAAATATAGTTTATCACTGTTGTTGATATGGAGTTCTGCTGCATGTTTTGGAGAAAAATATTCGACAGTTATATACTTCTGGTCATGACATATTGAAGTGAAACATGGACTTTGACTTAAAAATAGACCGACAAGTAAAGATCACTGCTTGGCATTACCATTCAAGAATGGTAATGCCAAGCAGTGATCATTCAAGAAATACAGAAAGCGCAATACTTGGGTCAAAGCCCAGACCAGGGTAAAAGACATTGTAACAGCCATTAAAAGATCCAAATGACAACGGACAGGTCATAGCCACAATTAGCTACAAGGGGACTCGCGAGCAGGATCCAGCTAATGAAAGGGTGATCTAATTTCTTTCTTTCTTTTTTTTTTTTGCTTACTTTATTTATTTATTTTTTTTTTTAATTCGAAAAGTAGCTGCGTGTGTGTATGTGTTAAAAGTTTGATTTATTGTTACATGTCACAAGATTAATTTATTATGTTTTATTAGGAATTTTTCTCCTGAAAACAGAGATGTGCAGTAGAAGAGTTTAAAAAAAAAATTAATATTCCCCTCCCTCCTCTATTTCAAACGCTTTTATTAGTACATTATCATGCTGATGTATGTGAAGCCGGTTCAAATAAAATTTTTTATGTGGTTTGCGTATTTCTTCTCTCTATCTCTAGTTACAGTACAAGTATGGAACGTAGCGCTTATTGTGTGCATGTACATATTTTATTAACTCGATTAAATGGGGTTATCCTTATGAATAACCCTGTTTTCATTTGATTCCATGAAACTGCAGATTCGTTTGGATAGGAGAGCAATTTCCAGAATTTTCTCATGTTTAATATAGATTCTACACTTTTTTTTTCTTCCCCTTTAGACGAAGTCATTTGCGAAGATGATTAAGTTTGGATTAGTTTTAACATTTGTTTTAAATTTTGAAAATTTACTATCTCGTTCATCTCTCTCTCTCTCTCTCTCTCTCTCTCTCTCTCTCTCTCTCTCTCTCTCTCTCTCTCGTCGTCTTCTTCCAGTAAACACTGCTATTGATAATTTTGCACAATAAACTCGAGCATAAATTTTGTCGAATATAGCATTGCTTTTATTTCACAAATAGTAAATATCTAGAGGAGTCATAGGAAATACTTTACCTAGATCTCATGTTAGTCAAACCAATTCAGGTTAAGGGGAAAAAAATGTTACATTGCCTTGATGTTCCTTTCTTTCGTGTATTTATTGGTGTATTTAAAATATCTGTTATCTGTGGCTTGTCTTTTAATTGCAGTCATTTAACAGTGTAATGGCTGACAGAAAGATCGATATCGTTAATCGATTTAGTTTTACGTGTAGAAGACCTCAAATGTATTTTCTGCTAGAGCTTGTTCATAAATTACGTAATTTTTCGGATTATAGACTTTTTTTAATCCTCCTCTTTGTTCTTCACAGAGTTCCATATATGATATAATGAACTCTTTCGACCCGTAATCATAATAGTTCAGCCCCTTCCTTTGATATTTTAGCTATGTTCCTGGTACCTACTCAGTGTCGCAGAGAAACGTCTGAACAAAATCAGTCCAGTTTGCATTAGACCCTAGATTATCAAAACTGGTACTTAAATGCAACCAGTTGGGAAAAGAATCAGAGATAGATTTTCCCAGGAAGGTGGAAAGACCAATTCGATGAAGAGAGATAAAAATCATGATAGTTTTTTTTTGAGCCTATGTCACTTTGGACAACAAGAAGAAATAGTGTAAAAGTGCTCAGTGCTAGATGTTGTGTTTCCTGCTTGTCAGAGTCTAACACTGTAGCAATATTAAAATATCAGGTACTGTAATGCTGTTTATCTTCCTGTTTTCATACGTGATGAAGTTAACCAGAATATAGTATTCAAATGAATAAAATTTATTAGTATACTACATTCAGGAGTAAATGTTGAGGAAAGAAAATGACTGATCAAACTAAAACACATGATAATAAAAAATTACATGAGCAAAGGCAACATAAAGATTATGTGAAACACTTAACGACAGATTTCTTTTTCACATGTGAATTATCTGGGAAAGTTAGACGGATTCAAATCCCATTTGTGACACTCCCTTCTTTGGAGAAGAGGCCCGTTGTTTTATACAGAAATGTTAGTCTCGTGGCCATGCCCATCTATGTGATTATTTCAATATTCAAATACTAATAACATCTACGATGTGGATTTAGGAAGTCTGATATTAAAGTTGCAACTACTTATTTTGGATTCGGCTTAACTGATTCTCTTAAGAGAACGAAAATCTAGTCGATACTGTAGCAATAATACAGTGTTGTGTTTGTAAGCAGACATTTCATTTGTTATCTTAGGCACTTGAACCAAGTGTGAAATGAATGAAATCTTGATAATCATTGGAAATGTATATTTTAATATAATTAATAAAGCCACAGAAAATTAAACACCAATATAACATAAATTTGTTTGCTTTGAAAGAGAATAAAAATGTGAATATACATTCGAAACAAGTGAAAACACGCGGATATCTTTGCAGCAGTTGGAAGGAAACTGTCCAACAAACAGCAATCATTGCCGAACTAATAATCATCACGAATTCCATCCACTGATTATTATAACTCAAAGAGTGGACAGTACAGTACAGTAGTCCTCTAATAACAGCGAAGGATGCTAATCTGTCAAGCAACACGCTACAGCCATTTGATGAAAGTGCGTGATATGATATGGACGCTAGCATAATTGCTGAGGGACTCATTCACTTGATTTTGTCTGGGTTTATTAGTTATGGTGGATAGAACCTGAATGACAAGGTGTGAATTCGTGCCTCATATCAGCGTTCCTTATTCTGTCGACCTTTGGAAGAATGCTTTGAGCACAATGATATAAAGGACCTAATTTGCCAAAATCCTTGATACCATGTACGCTGATTTTCATTTCTCGTTGCAGAATGATAGCAATGTTTACAATGGCTTTTCAGCTAAAGATAGGGTAGTCAGACTGATACTAAAATAGTGGGGATTTCCACCGGAATTTCTGGTTTTCCATTCCGCAAAGCATTCCGAGCGCCCATGGAACACACACTTTGCCAGAATAATATTCCTCATAGCCTAATTTCTTTGCGATAATCTAAAACAACAAGCCAGGGTTGGCCGAATTTAACGTACCCATTCTCCAGTCAACAGGTTGGTTTGAATCCTGCTGTGGGCGTAGACGTTTCTAATACTCTTTAAGGGAGATGAATTTCATCGTCAGGTGTGAGACTACTGCCCCACTTATTGGAGGCCTGAAAAAAGTTCCTCATTTGGTCTCTAAAGTAAGATTTGCGGACTATGTTTAAAATAAATTTTAAAAATACAAAAAAAAAAAAATAGATAAAATAATAAAAATGATAAAAATATCACTGTATATACTGATGTACTTATAGCTACATCAGTGCCTTCGAACAGTACCCTTTTTTTTTCTTCTAATATCTATCACCGACCTAACGAGGTTGGGTGGGAAACAGGTATAAAAAAAAAAAAACAACAGCTTATCGCATTCTGGAGTTGTATTCGAAACCAGACCAAGAAGGACCGTATTTTGCGAATGAATTAGTGGTGTAAGTCTAAACATACTATTATACCTATGTGTACATGTTTTAAAGTTTATATACTGAAAGCTGCCATATGAGGAAGATCACTGGGCCTCACATCTGATATTGCGAGTAAAGTTTAATTTTAATGACGCTGTCATTGATTCTCGCATACAGCAAACAAAATGATGTATTATTATTGAAAGTAGGCCACTGTCAAAATGCGTTATACCTTCATGGGCCACTTATCAGTCTGAACTCTTCAGGAAATAGACTATGTACAAATTGTTGGTTGGCTGATAATCTTGAGGATTCTTTGTTCTAGCACCTCTCCCAAATCTAGTTTCCAGTAGTTTACACTACACACTTAGTCTTCTCCAATCAGGCCACTTTCTAAAACGAGTTCGTTGTGTTATTAATATTTAGGCTTTTCTCTGAATTTGAGTACTTAGGCGAATTGTTGTTTTTGAAATGAAAACCCAGGTTTCGGAGAGTTAAAAATTAATTAATCAATTAATATACCTGCCAATCTTCTGTGAACTTTCCCTGTAGTCTTGGTTGCCTCGGTATGATCTAAAACATCCACCATTCAACTCTGAGACAGAAATTTATTTGAAAGAGCCCTTTATTTGATGATAATATCTTTCGCATCATTGATTAAAATTCAAAACCAGCAAGGGCTCATGCCGCGTCGTTTTTCTGATTGCTTCACGGACTAATGTTTGCTAACAACATGGTTGCAAGTTTTATTTTTCGTGAAGAATTATAGCCTTAATAGTTGCAGTGCTTTCTTGCTTCTTCTTCATACGAATTTTTTTTCCCTCTAAACTCTTGGGTGGCTCTTATTAAATTACTGTACAATTCTTCCTATCACATTTAACAGTAAATTCAGAATCAGACGCTGTACCCCGGCATGTAATATTCATTGTACACGTACTGCTGTCTCATGACCTTGATCGTTACACTGACAAATTTTGGAAACCGTGGTTTTTATCCCGCAAAATAGTCACTTGCGCAGTTTACAAACCTACCTTGATTAATTTAAAAAAAAAAACAAAAAAACGTGACGATCTTGAAGCGGACGGACATGTTGACCTGTATAACGGTGATTTCCTTGTTATCTATATAATACAGCCGCAAGCATGTCATGTGTTTGATATTCTGTCATGATATGCTTATTTGGATATCTGATAGTACATTGAAATGAAGAGAAACTCATTTAGTGAAGGTTTAAATACACATACTATCTCGAAGTCATCATCATTTTCTAATATGTAATTTTCAAGGCGTGTACAAGATAATATGATAGCACTACATAATTATGCTTACATTCTGTATATATCATAATTTATTCGTTGTTCTTTGCAACTATCATATGCTTTTTACATTTCATATGTGTTAAATTCCATTGATAAGGAATGGAACAACTAGTGCATTCTTTTGGATGTCACCGAGTGCGGGTGGATATCAAAATCGTCACACTTTTCATTCCTTAGCATAATAGTTTTTGATGTTGTATTACCTCGGTTTCCAATATTTTTGATTTATAATTGATAATTATATTTTATTTATTGTTATGAAAATGTTTATAGTCATAAATTCGAATAGAAAAATGGTCGCAATTGCATATAGGACAGACGACAGACCTGATCCCTACTATCAGGTAGAACGATTGTAAGGGAGGTCGGCAGAGGAGCTCCTGCTGTAATGTTCCCATTTATTTTGGTTCGGTAATCCTTCGCCGTCGTCTCGCTTTCCTCGTGACAGCGTACACGGTCGGTCTCCCTTGACCTCCGCTGACAAGAGTCGAAAGCCCCCCCGAGCTTGATAGCGTGCGGCGGGATAGAGTGGATGGTGGAGCTTAGGACGGATCATTGCCAAGACATTGCTGCTTCTCTGGTGGCACATACACCAGCTGACTCTCTCCGTCTGCGGATTCCGATGTACTTTGGTCTGCGCTGCCCTATGCATACCGTAGTGAGACCGATGGTGATTCGTTGTGAGGTAATGACAGAGAAATAAGTAGTCAGATGATAGCGTGCCGCCCGAGTAACTGGACAGCTTGCAGGAAGCATGATACATGGAATCAAGTAGTGTAGAGAGTATTACGTCTTTAAAGTCCTCTTGTGGGGACTTTGCCGGTCAACGGCAGCTCTGCGTGATGTATAGTGATCACGTTATTGCATTCCCCATCTACCGCTACGTGATTGGCTGTGGATGACATATGATGTATATAAAGAACAACAGGCAGTTTCGGAATAGTTCGGGCTTTTTTGCTTCTCATGGGAGCCAGCATAAAAGTTATATAAAAATCTTCCCTGCTCCTAAAGGGAGATTTTTCTCAAATGGTGATATGCCTACAGTACTGTACTTATCTCTTTATTCCCCCCCCTCCCCAGAATGTGCCGCTTTTTTTTTTTTTTTTTTTTTTTTTTTGTCATCTAAATAGTATTCCCCTAACGACCGTAAATATTTCTTTACAGAACTAAGCGGCAGTGTCTAGGAATTTCACGGTATGAGAGAGAGAGAGATTTCGAAGTATGGTTTGATGTTATTTTATTATCGCTGTTTGTGGAATGTCCAGATAACGAGTAGATATATATGAATTCACTATGTCAGAGAAGAGCTATCTCACTGTTCTCGTTGTAGACATTATCCACGAGCGAAACGCTTTACGCATATCGGCACTGATGTGTATTTTTCTCCTGAACCGTTTTCCGAGATCTTCGCTTAAATCTGGAATGAGACCGCCTAATTCAAGTTATTTAACTGTGATATGAGTTCGAACTCCGGTCAATCAATTACAACGTAATCTTAAGGGCTTACTTTCCCACAAGTGATGTAACTTGGAAGAGACACCATGAGGTGTGAGTAAAAAAAAAGTGTATATATGCTGAAGAATTATCGAATGGCAGTGTACCTATTTGCTGTCTATTCTTTAACCGAACCTATCTCAAAGATTTTAAAATAACCACAGAAAATATAGTTTGGTGACTTCAAATAATGGAGACAAGCTTGGAATAATGCATCTGAGTAATACATCTGTGCAGTGCCATTTTCTTGCATTCCTATGCTATATTACAATTTCTATTATTAGTTGATAAAATGTAAAATACAGGGTTTTTCAATTAATATTTTTTATTTCATTCTATTTAATTTTGTCGTTTGTTTTTGAGTAGGTCACCTGTTCATGAAGAACCGTCCAATGTGACATATATGGCTACTGAAAATCATTTTCCACTTATACAAACATGCATACCACCTTCTTGCATGTAACTAAAGAACCTATTCAGTTACTGAGGCTTATATCTGTGTCCGTGCTGAGTTAGTGAATAGCAAGCGGAAAATAGTTGTGAGATGATTACACCAAATAACATCACTTAAAGCTTTAAAAAAAAAAGAAAAGAAAAAAATTGGCTGGTACCGAGTTCTTTTTTTATCCATTTTCAAAGATCCTTCTCTGCTTATTTTTTTAATAATGACGATAGCATACTTCTTGCAGAGAAATCGCCATAGTGTCATCTTCAAAACACCTTTTTTCATACCTTGTACTTGAATTGTTCTTGGCATCCAACTGCTCATTGTCATGGAGTTGGTAGAAGACTTCTCAGGCTTTTTATGAACTATTCTATTTGAATAGGCTCCTTTCATTGGTGGTCATTGGTTGCGTAACTAACTGATTTCTCGAAACTCTCTGCTTAAATAGTAGTCATGCGATTTTATGTCAATGCATTTCATTTGCCTCTAAGTGCCATTAGTAGTGGCATGTTAGGATTTTAGAGCAATGATCACTGTCATAATTCTTCCAGTGGTTGATTTGTGATGTCTTACCTGCACTGTAGTCTTACGGGTAGAAGCAAGTCTTGTGATATGTACTTTTCATCTATTTCGATGTATCCTTTTGTTTCATCGGCTCATTTCATTTCGAATTGTCTGATTCTATAATGATTCATTTATATAGACCAGTGCTGCCATCTCTATGTGTGCCAGGCGATTTCTTTATTTTTGCACTTGGATTGGGGGAGGGTGAGTTGAGGTATTCTAGTAGATATTGGAGAATAGTGTACTTGCGGTAGGAATAAAGTAGCATATATATTTTAGCGCTTTCTCATGCACTATTCATATATGATTTTGGCATTATGCCAAGTGTAATCTATCGTCAGGAAGCGCTGTAAGCTAAGTCGTCCTCTACGCCCGTATATCTATCTTTCGTTACTCTCCACCACCGCGCACGTGCTGTAAACAGTAAAAAAAAAGAAGCGAATGAAACTACCTCTGTGATGATAAATTTTGAACAGCTGGTTCTCCTTTGTATAACGGAAAGTTATATTAGACACTAGTTTCACTTCAGCAAGGTCACCATTCTTTTCTCTTAAAAGGGGGTGAGGGAGCTGAACTCATGGTCGTTGCTTGAATAAACAAGAGTATATAAGGTTACTGAATTTTTTTTTTTTTTTTAATTTTAGCATATTCTGCGCGTAGTATTCATCTATATGAATGTATGTATGTAACAAAACCAGTAAGACAACTGATATACTGGATATGTAATATTTTTATTATCAAGAAAACTATATATGGATTTTCAGCTTTTAATTTATGTCTTTCTGTCATTTTCATTTTGCGGTGATTCCTTTTAAAATGGAGGATTAAATTAGGAGAAAAAGTTACTTTAGCTAATTTTAACTGGTCACATTTTGCAAGTTGGAGAAAGCTGATTCAATGTTTCGGAAGCAAAAAATAAATAGTTAAATAATCAGGACTGTTTGCAACGCAACATTTTATATCGCTCAGAAAATGTGATTTAGCAGGCTGTTAATATATACTTTAAGTATGAACTAAACGTACATACAAATAAAATTCCCCATCTTAAATATGATGAATATTCTTTTATGGCAATCATGTTTAGGAAAGGCTAAGAACCAATAGCACATATTAATAATGCGAATTCCCACTAAGATACCAGTATGTTCTGTAGGGTTAGATTAATTAGGAACTCTACTCTGGAGACCAGACATCGCCTTCTTCGTTTTCCACAAGCAAGATGGTAGTCTCAAAACAGTTGGTTGCCACACTAAGTATGGTCTGTAGCTCAGTCCTGGTATCGTTCAACTCTCTGATATTTTACGTTCCCTAAATCCTTGTTCTAGATATTTTCTCAACTTGGTAATCCAGGTCTACCTAGAGATATTCCTGGATTAAGGATAAGATCCATTAGATTTCCCTTGAACAGTATCTTTTACCGAAGCGCCTCTGACAACTTATTTTCTATTCCCTAAATATTATTGGTTGAATTTCGTTGTATTTTGTTCAGTTTGCAAACTGAAAAAAAATATTGCAGATTCTTGGGTTTTTCACCCTACTAAACAGACAAAATCAGCCCGGGTTTATTTGTCTGTTGGCAGGCTGAAGACAACGCGCAATTAAGACATAATAAACTAGCCTCCATAGCCTTATTTCGATTTTAGCCATAATTCAAAATAATTTTCATGTCCTTCCAGTCACTGGCAGACAGAAGCTTTATCAGAGTGAAATTTTGATGTTTGTATATATATATATTTATATAACACACGCACACACACACACACACACACACACACACACACACACACACACACACACACACACACACACACACACACACACACACACACACACGCACACACACACACAGAATTGAACATTTTGTCATCCCGTCGTACATATTAATAGTGTGGCCCATACTTTTATCCTGTTTTGTTCACTGGAAGTGAGAAACAGTTCATGTTTATGCAGTTGTCTCCCCATTTCAGAGGTGTAAAAATCTGGATTCATCAAGTAAACTACATTTTTGAAGAGAACCTTTCTTTGCAAAATCTGTAATGCCTATAAGAGCAAATTTTCCGTTCATCCATACGTAAAAAAATTATTCTGCTCTCTCGCTGGACGTATTTTATTCATATTTGATATCCTTACGAAAATTTCCTACCATTTTAATTTTCTTTTATTCAGAATGTTTTGGAAAGACAGAAATGGTCAAAAGTGTCGAAATTATATTTTCTTTGACTCCTACCCATGAGAGGTTGCAAACTTATAGTACGTTAATACTGTGAGTGGATTAAGGATTGTTTTTATTAATATTCATATAATATTTTTCTTAACCCAGAAACCCTACTCTAGAGACCAAACATGAAACGTTTTCAAAGCCGCTCAAGCCTCCAATAAGTGAACTGGTTGCTCATACTGGGCGATGAAATTCATCTTCCATCTGAAGCCAGTCACAAACATCCATGACCACCGTGCCATTCCAAACCGCTGCCAATTGGTTGCAGAGCGGATACATTAACCACTCAGCCTGGCTGGAGAGATTTTTGTTTAGTTGAATTTTATCGAAATCTATATTAAAATACGCGATTAATTACGAAACTAAATTATTACATAGAAATATTTTATGCGTAATTAACATTCATTTGCAATATACTCACAGTGAAACAAAATGCTATATATATATAACATTCATTTGCAATATACTCACAGTGAAACAAAATGCTATATATATATATGGAAGTAAATGGAATGATTACATTATTTATAAATTTTTGTACGTAAGTGATAGATAATCCATCTGAAGACTGAAACCTTATTTGCGGTATTAAAGAAGGATTAAATTTCACGGTTCTATCAGAAATCTTGAAATGCGAACTCCGAATAATTATTGACAGACCGAACAGTAACAAAACTGTAGATGACACAGATTTTTAATAAATATTATTCAAAATTTCATCTTTATATCAGAAACCTTATCATTCAACTAAAAGATTTATCTCATCTTCTTTATACCCTCTCTTACCTTGTGTTATTAATCATCGGACCTCAAACCGTTCACAGTATAAGGTGGTCAGCCCTATGCTCCGGTG
Organism: Typopeltis vanoorti; assembly: GCF_054136105.1. Classification (NCBI taxonomy): domain Eukaryota; kingdom Metazoa; phylum Arthropoda; class Arachnida; order Uropygi; family Thelyphonidae; genus Typopeltis; species Typopeltis vanoorti. Next base: position 99,591,327 of record NC_143564.1, read on the forward strand.
TATCCTATGTCCTGTAGTCTTGAGAACTCAACACTACAGGACATAGTGTTGAGTTCTCAAGGCCAGTTTTGCTTGCTCTCAAGGCCTGCTTTGCGGGATGAAAAACCCCACGAAAAATTGAGGAAAAAAACCTACTCTCCACGACCAAAACCGGCTAACTTGGCTACGGCTGAGGAAGATCCTTCAGCTCCTCACGTAACCCTGTTGTACTACCTTTCAAAGAGATCTTTTTTGAAAGAAGTATAACATCAACATTTACTAGGGACCAATTTCTTCTTTATAGTTTTAAGTTTCAGTATTGAACCTGAATGGACAGATTTAATATAAATTTAATTTCGTTAACTTACGAGTATAACGTTAATAACGGAATCTTGAGGGCGAAATGACCCATCCTAAGATTCTGTCAACTTTATACTCGTGACTTCACGAAAGACCCAGTCCATTCAGATTACCATACTTTTTATTGTGTTTTTTTACATTGTTATAGAATTTGCGAAGGGATTTCTCACACTAGCTGATGAAAATTATTTAGTACCTGAACACATTTACAAACATCATCCATGCCCAAAGTTGCATTCAAATCTACGGCCTGTTTGGTTGGACAGTACGCTATCTCCCTCCACTCAGCTAAGTCGGCAAAAATTTACAACCACGATACTACTTAATGAACTGAACTACTTTCTTCCATTTTTATTTTATATATCTTTCTACGTTCATCATTTTTGCTAATTAATGGTCAGAAGTATTACAACTGAATGTTTCTTGAATGAAACTTAAGAGAAACTTTACAGGTGAAACCTTTTTGGTTTGGCGCCGGTCTCATTAGCCAAGTGGATAGGCTACCTGCTCACTACACAACTGGCCGCAGGTTAGAAGTCCGCTTTTAACATGGATATTTGTGAATGTCTTTAAGTAGAGGACGAATTTCATCGTCCGGTGTGATACCACCTCCCCTTATATAACTTTATTTATTCACAGTACTAATCGTTTACAACTTTCCGTGGAGTCATATAAAAACGTATTTTAGAACAAAGCATTGGAAAAAATTCCTGCCAAATTCGAAGAAAAATGGAGCATATGTTGATATTCCCTTTATTGGCGGTTTTACATATTTTCCCTTAAACTATTATATATATATATATATATATATATATATATATATATATATATATATATATATATATATGGCAGGCGTATTGCTCCATGACTTATTTATTTGGTACCGTTTTTTCTTTTCATAAATCTTGAAGAACTGTTCTGTGATCGCTGCTACCTTAGTACGTGTCTATATCATAGGATAAACTATGGAGACAAACGGGTCATAAACGAATCCCTGTAATTCTTATGAAAGTATGTTTCCAGAAGTGTCGCTTGCTGATGTAAGAACGATTTCGCTTCTGAAGATGGTATCGCATTCTCACACGTAATTGTAGTTCTGTGAGATTCCATGTTTCTCTCACTTCAAAAATATATTAGAATTATATATACGCTAACCACTTGGACAGCCAGGCTGTCGAGTGGTTAGTGTATCCGCTCTCCTGCCAAAAGGCTGCGGGTTCGAATACCGCCGTGGACATGGATGTTTGTGATTGTTTATGGAAACACTAGTGGCGGTAGATGGCGTTGGTGTAGTTGCGGTCAGTTGGTGGATTGAGTGATGGAGACAGAGTTGTAGAGCAGGTGCCCTCCCTCGATGAGTCTTTGGACTCCCTGGAGGTGTCAAATAATAATAATATATCCATTAGCAATAATAATGCTTCGGAACATATATGAATTTCGTGCAAAAATAGATTTTTTGTTGTTAGATTTTACGATAGAGACAAGGCATTTCCTTTATTATTTAATGGCTTTGTCTTTAGTTTTTTTCCTCCATTTTTTATATTTACTGCAATCACTTTGGTTTAATTTAAAATATAAATCGGTGATCGTAATTGGATAATGGCCGAGTTAAAATATATTAAAACCGTTTTTTATGCTAATTCATACTTTATTAAAACTAGAGTAGTAGTTACTGATTAGTTTTCTTCGCAGTCATAAATAAGGAGATAAAAAAATAAACTTTGCGAGTCCGAGATTATTTCTTTTTTAGTGCAGCCAAATTTGTGTTTATTATGTAGTAAAGTCTGAACGCTAATCGGTTAACCGGGATTGAAACATTTTCTTTGAAGTTCATTTTCACAAATGTTGAATTATTGTGTGCAACTAAGGTTGGTTATTGTTATTTCTGAGAACACGTTGGTAGCATGCACAGCTTTTATTTCATCAGGGACGCGAAGAAAGCTGGGTTCACGGATTAGCTTATTTATTAACTATTGTACATCAAAATTAAGAGAAGATTACTGCGTGGATTAAAATCATCGGAGTTCTTAAACTCCTTTGGTGAGTCACTATTCTGGGAGATATTAAGCGGTACTGCTACTGACCTTTTAAAAATAAAATTTCCTTGATATGATATTAACTGTCTCAAGCAATAATCGCAGAATATCAAAACTTCGTGGTCAGCAGTGTATCTATTAGCACCACAAAATAATGTTAGGATCACATAATTATACTAATACAGATGAATTATTAGTTCGAGGTCATGGTTGACTATGATTGATGTCTACATCTGCCGAAAGCGTATCATTTACTACTGACCAACCATGGTGTGCGCTTGAAGAGGCGGACCATACTTAAAATTTAGGTTTAATGCGAACATAGATAGCTATTGGGAGTGTTTTGATGCATGGGTGTCTGGGCGTCTGCGAGTGGAAGAATGATTAATGCTTGGCGGAAGATTTTAACCCTTTATGTGGATAATTGTATTCCCTGATGCCTTTTGCGTGAGTTAAAGTACCAACTATCATTTGTTATTTCATAAACTGCTATTGCTGTCGCTGTAATCGCATACCCCTGTCATAAATATGCCATATGCATTTGTTTCCATTATATACTTGTTACTTTAAAAGATGTGCAAACACCTTTGGCCAAAAGAAACTTAGCCCGTTTGCAGTGAATTGTTTTTCAGGAAACCTGTGTAATTAGTTAATTGACATGATCATTTACTACTATCTTTGAAATGTTAATACAATTTGCAAGAACTAATACTTCACTCGAAAAAAAAAAAAAATGCGAATATAACTTTTAAAAATACCTCATTGTTGATGTTTGACAATGTGGCAGCCATAACAAAATTCTGGAAATCACTGGATTGCCAAAGATTGACATTATAGAAATGCATAAAAAAATAATTAGAAGACGTCCACTTCTGGTAGGAATAACTGTGGTAAAAAAAAAAAAAAAAAAAAAAAAAAAAAATTCTTAACAAGGTTGAATCCGAACTGATCTGCAGCAGTTAACTATTAAATAAAGACATCATACTTCTCTTGTTTTCGTTATTTATCCATATGAAACAGATATGCTATAAAAAATATTTATTCTACTAATTCCTTACGCATCTATTTCACAAGGTGAGTTTACCTTTAAGACCTTGAACATTAACTTCGATTCATTGAAATGTATTACTTTATTACGGACATAGGGTTTATTTACACTCACTGGCAGAATCAGAACAGAAGTTCCAAAAACTATTGGACTATGAGCACCTCATCAAGCATGCTCAGTTTGAATTGTTAAAATCAACCTTTATATGGTTTACTAAATGCTTTTATCGATAAAAAAAAGTAGAATACAATATCAGGTAAATATTGCCATAAAGGAAGAAATTGAGTAAAAAAATATAATTTTTTAATTCATATTTATGTACATTTAGTCCACCCATGTTACTATACGTTTACAATCTTTCATGAGTGGGACTGACATAAAAAATAATGTAAAAAAAGGTTATGTCACTACACCGTCCAATATTAATAATATATGATCACTTAAAAGATATAGAATGCGGATACTTTCGTGTGAGTAGTAAATAGTCAAGGAAACAAAGACCAACATATACATCACCCACCCACTTAAGGTGAGTTCGTGCCGCGCCGTGATTGGCTGACGCGTTTGTCGAAATTTCGTAGTCCGAAGTGTTCGTTGAGCGGGGATTCACTGTGTATATAGACGTCACCTACCCACACACAAAGACTAAAGCCATCATCGACAGCTGATTTTTTTTTAATAGCTTTTGAGTAATACTTCACACTGTTTTTGATAATTATTTATTATTATTATTATTTCGGACCTGCTATCATCTTAGTCACTCGCCTCTGGATCCTCTCCACCTCCTCCCCATCAAGAAGGAACCGAGGTGACCAAATCTGGGCACAGTAGTCGAGATCAGGGCTCGGTACAGAGGTACAATAACTTGCTTGTCTCTGCTCGTCAAGGTATTTTTCAACAACCAAGTGAGCTGATGAGCTGATTTAGCTACTTTTGCAATGTGCCCCCTAAACTTCATCTCCCTATCCACCAACACTCCCAAGTCCCTGGCCTCATTAATCTCTTGGAGTACAGTTCCACCAATGTGGTGTACTGCTGCCAATCTTTTCACCCCAAAATGCATAACCTTAGATTTTGTCACATTAAATTGACATCCATTCTCCTTAGCCCAGAACTCCAATCTATCTAAGTCATCCTGCAAGACTTTGACATCTTCTGCATTCGCTATCGCCCTACCTTTGCATAATCAGCAAACAAATGAACTGTTCCACTTAGATCCTTCCCTATATCGTTAATGAACAGATTAAACAGCAGTGGTCCAAGAACAGAACCCTGCGGCACACCACTAGTCACAGGCCGTCCTTTGGACTCTACTCCTGAATAAACTACTCTTTGATATCTCTCCATCAACCACCCACCTATCCATCTCACCAACCCTATATCCATTCCCATATGTTGTAGTTTACGGATTAGAATTCCATGTGGTATCCTGTCAAACGCCTTTGCCAGGTCCAGCAGTATCACTGTAAGCCCATTTCCCTTATCCAGTTCTACCATCACCTTGTTATAAAACTTGAGCAAGTTACTGAGGCATGATCTACCCTTCACAAAGACATGCTGTCCCCTGTACAGTATCTCATTTTCATCAATCCATTCCTGTATTTTTCCCTTGACTACTTTCTACAAGACCTTGACAACGACTCCTGATATGCTGATCGGTCGGTAATTTGCCACCATAGTCTTGGATCCTCCTTTATGCAGTGAAACTATTTTCCCCTCTTTCCACGCCTTCGGGACTAAACCAGACCCGAGACTCAGATTAAACAACATGGTCAAGGGCACTGATAATTCCTTAGCCGCTTCACGCAAGACCCGTGCCGGTATACCATCCAATCCCACAGATGTATTCACATTAAGGTTCTGTAATAGACTATTCACCTCCACTTCATTCATCACAATTCCCGTATAAACTAATGGTTCCTTCATTTTTTCAACGTCACCACCTGGATGATATACTTTTGCAAAGTGCGCGCTCAGTAACTCCACCATATCGACTGGTTCAGTGACCTCCTTACCGTCGTCATTCCTTAAAATCATTTTGCCATGTACAGTTTTTTTCTTGCTTGCAGCATATTGATTTGGGATTCTCTTTTGTTTGCATAGCTAGTTTCCTTTCATAATCGGCTTTTGCTGTTTTTACCACACTCGTTACCCTTCTGGCCTGCACTTTATACCGTTCGTGTGCCTGCAGGTCACCCCTTTCTTTAAATTCCCTCCACAGTTGTTTCTTTTTTTGCAGCTCAAGCTTAATGGTGTTATTCATCCATTTAACCCCTACTTGTTTTACTATTCGGACCCTAGGTATACAATCAGCCATAACCTCCTGTAAATGCTCTTGACCACCTCCCATGCTCTATCGACGTCCAGCCCTTGCCGTTGTACATGCCATGGCACTGATCCAAGCAATCTCCTAAGCTTGTCAAGCTTGCCAGCACGGTAATTCCACATATACCCTGTCTTAATCAAAAATTCCACACCTTTAGCTACCTCCCAGGTCAAGACCTTATGATCACTCTCACCAATAGGTGGCAACATGGTCATATTCATTACAGTCAAATTGTGAGATGCTATTACCAGGTCAAGCACTCTCACACCCCTAGTATTTTCAATTACATGTTGTCTCAGATAGTTATCCCTTAATAATTGAATAAAATCCATTTCCTTCCTCACATGCGTCCTCTCTTCCTTCCAATCAATGTTACCATAATTAAAATCCCCCATAATAATTACCCTTCTTCCACTCATTTCATCAATTTGTTTATGCATACTATCTCCATCTATTCCATCACCTGGTCTATAGCAGCACCCAACTGTATATTTTATTTTGCCAGTCTCAATCTCACACCAAATAGCCTCAAATGAGCTCCTTTCACTATCCTGCAATACAACTTCAGTTCTCCTTGGCTGCAGTTCATCAGCTGTGATCAATAACACCCCTCCCCCCATTTTATTCTCTCTGTCCCTCCTAAACACACTATAACCTACACATTCTATCCCACTAACTATATCATCTTTCGTCAGCCATGTTTCACTAATGCTAATAACCTGTGGCCAGGAAGAGCCAATCAAGGCCAAAAATTCTTCCTTCTTGTTCCTAATACTCCTGGCATTAGTATATATGAAATGCAGTGATCCCTTTGTCCCACCCCTATCTTGATGCGTTATTCTAAATGTCCCATTCCCATTTTTTGTCCTTAGTGCTGGCTCAGGTACATTATATACATTTTTACACTCCACTGTCTCACTGAAGTTTGCATTTTAATACTGATTGTTATTTTCAACGCTATGAAGTATTATGATGTCGGAATAGAGATTATGCAGAAATATTTGTTTCTCTTAGTTATAACTTGCAGGCCATAAATTTACTTATCTCACACTAATCTGAGCCGGAGGTGGATTATTAATCCGGTTTAATCCGTTCGAAACCGCCCGACTCAACTGCATCATGTAAATTAGAATATAAATCTGAAGAGTCGCATGTTTGCAGCAATGAAACAAACGGATCAAAATGAAGAAAATACGATAAATCATTTTAATTGCTTGTTTTCACAAGGTTAGAGTCGATGATTTCGAATGCTCTATGTGTGATATCATATTGATTTTATTAGTGTTACTGATGAAACTTAACATGCTAAAACTGACCTTGATATTAAATATTTTGAAATTAAAGACAAACCTCGTGATTTTTTTATTTTATTTTATTTTATTTATTTTTTTTTTTTTTTTCGAGAGAGAAAGCTCAAGTCCTACCCAGCAGGAAGTGACTAAGAGATTCAGCTGGGAGCAACATTCGAGATCCACTTCGATTCACGCTAAAGTTCCCCACATTGAATATTTCTCTGTAGGCACAGCGGTTTAATTCCCCCTCCCCTACTTGTAATATACTGCCTTTTGTAACTCAATTTTATATTGATAGGTAATTATTTTATCGGATTAGTTTTCTTAAAAAGGAAGAGACACCTCATGATAATAAATTTAAAAAAAACCAGTGTTATGTCGTATAATTTCAGTTAATGGAATGGATCGCAAATGCATTACAGTGAAACTGAAACAATGGTTTACAGTTAAGAAAAATGGATTAATTAATTATTATGAGTGGGAAGTTTTTTCTCTCTATCTTGCAAACATGCTTCACATCCATGTTGAAGTTTTCTAGTCGTTCTTTAGAAGTGCGGGAATGTTCGAAGAGTACTGCCATCATTTTCATCTCTTGAACCTTAGAGGCTCCTAAACTGTATATTATTAACATTTATAATTCCAGTTTAATTTATTACATTTCAAATAATTATTCTATTCCAGTTGACTTAATAGTTAATATATATATAGCCAGAATTTGAGTGTTTTAGTGTTTCTAATAAACAGTTAATTTTGAAACTGGACCATATTACTAATTGCATTACAGAATGTAGCAAAATAATAAGAAGAATGAATTCAAATAAGCCAAAATACGGATAAAGGGAAAAAAAAGTTTCTCGTGTTAATCGCTGCGTGAGCAGGCGCATTTTGTTATACAACACGCCCCAGAGTGTTCCAAATCTGGAACGACTCGCTTGATGCTTATCTGCAAACGTTTCGGTATCTCTAAATGTTAACAGCTAGTAACGTGGCTTTTTTGGAACAAATTCGGTATGGATTCCCTTTGTGAGCGAAAAACGCTATCAGCATGGCATGAAACGTGATTTCTGAAAGGAATATTTTGCACCTTGTGTTTTGGTTTTAAGATCATACCGAAATTTCCAGCTGTCTTTATCGGTAATAATGCTGTTTGAACGAAATATTTTCATGCAACAATCATCTTTTCCCTTATATTGTAAACAAATTCTTCTCAGATTTAACTTTTATCCAAGTCTGGTAATTACAGATCTCATCGATTCCTTATTCACATTTAACTCGCTTTCTAGCAGATGCTGGACTGGTTGTCCGAGTGGATGGCGTACTCTCTCTCTCTCCAAACAACAGGCTTTTGGTTCGAATCCATCACCTAAAGGCATCGCAAAGAACTATGTTCACTGTTGTTTGTAATTTCTGTAGGTGGTGGATGAATTTTATCTCCCGGCATGAAACCACCATCCTGTTTAATGAAGTTTCATGAGTGGTCTCTAGAGCAGAGTTTCCGGATTGCCTGGCCCTTTTCCCATCCTCGGTAATCTGTACTGTAGGTTTGTAACCTTTCGTGATTGAGATAAACATTAAAAAGTGATGGGTAAGCCTCAAGTTTTAATCGGCGGTCAGTTCAATTCGAAGATCGTCTGCTGTCTCTCCCTCCATTTGACTTCTTTTTAAAGTTCTTACATACATACATAGTTTATTCACAAGATGATACAATGTGAAAAGGGAAAAGAGATTTATATTAAAAATTAAATATTGGAAATTATAGTCTTCCAAGTCTCTCAATCTTGAGCTAACTGGTAGATGTCAGATGGAGTTTTGCAGTTCAGCCTACTGATGGTTTCGCATATGTATTGCAAAATTGTTTGCATGGTCTTCCTCTACTTCGTTTGCCATCTTCTGGTTTTTACAGGATGAGGGATTCCAAAAAGGACAAGACTTTAGGATGTTTGAGTTGATGCCCAAGCCATTTGAGTTGTAGTTTTTGATTTTTTTTTATTTGTCATTGTAGTTTACAATGACAAATAGTCTTGGTTAGTCAGATTTAGCACAGCAGAGTTAGTGACGTGTATCCAAGAGGTGTATCCAAGGATCAGTCTGAGACATGTAGTTACGAAGGCGTTAATTAGATCTGTTTTTTTTTTTTTTTTTTTTGTGCTTATTGTCCAGGTTTGAGAACCATACAAGAGGATGGATCTACTGGTTACATGGTATAGTCTTAAATTTGTCTTTAATGATACTAATGATGATTTCCAGATGGGGCGGAGTTTGCTATGGAAGACTAGAGCCAGCCGTTAACGTTTTCTGATATAATTTTGTGTATTGCTGATGTACAATCCAAGGTATTGAAAGTCCTTTACTCTTTCTAAGGGTGTTTATTGTTGATATGAAATATAAAGTTTTCACAACCTATTGAGAATACTTTGGACTCTTGGATGTTGATCTGCAGACCAATAAGTTTAGCCTGTGCCTCTAGTAGACTGATATGTTTTTGTGAATTTGTTGGTTCTGTATCAATAAGTACAACATCGTACTTATTGATACATCTAGATTCTATGTCAGCAAAGCTAAGATCAGTTATTTGCATGGTGTGGGTAGATGTTTTAATGTTAAAACCAAGATCTTCTTTGTTGTTGTTGATGATCCTGGAAGATATAGTCCAAGCATATTAAAAACAAATAAGGTGCTAGTACATCACCTTGCAGGACTCTTGTTGTCACTGGAAATGATTCAGATGTTTCTGTTTTAAAGATTACTGTAGCATTGTAATCTTTATAAAGCGTTGAGATTGCATGTATGAGTTTTAAGGGTAGACCATAGAAGCTAAGTATTTTAAACATTGCTTCTCTATTAATGGTGTCAAAGGCTTTTTTGAAGTCTCTAAAGGTTAAAATGAGTGGTAAGTTTTTATCACGTGAACCTTCTATGATTCTTCTGATGCAATGTATCTGTTCTATTGTACATCGTTTTTTTTTTTTTTTTTTTAGAAATCCAGCTTGGTTTTTTCTTAAAAGTAATGTTAAGTAAGGTTCTATTCTATTGAGTATCATCCTATTGTAGATTTTAACTGTGGTTGATAGCAAAGTAATCAACCACATGTAATAATAATAAACGATTTTCTTCCTGATTCACACACCGAGTCTGACACCTGTTGTTCCATTATTTGCTTTCTGATAGTGACGTTAGAAAACACGTTGCCCAAAGTTCGTCTATAAGACCAACTAGTGCAAGTTTGCAGGAGAGCCAATCTCTTTTCTGCTTCTCTAGCGCCCTGTCCGGAGTGATACTCACGTTAGTTATCTTTTTCTTTCGTTCTTTTTTTTTTTTTAATTCAGTATCTTAGTACTTTTTTGTCTTAATGCATATATTCATTTTTTTTACCTGGTCGAAATCCGGCTCTAAGAGACCAAAAAGAACTTTTTCAGGCCTCCAATGAGACCCGGTGGTCTCACACCGGGGCGATGAAATTTATATCCCACCTTAAGAAACATCACATACATTCATGCCCACGGCGGAATTCGAACCCACAGCCTGTTGATTGGAGAGCGAATACGCTAACCTCTTGGCCAACCAATTTTCCAGCAATTTTTTTTCCACTTCTCTAAAATTATTTTAGAGAAGTGGTAGCAGATATGTTGAGATCCCTACATCCTAAATAAGAATTGTCAGTGGGATCAGTTAAAAAAAAAAAAAAAAAAAAAAACTGGTGGGGAAAGGCTAGTCGCCTGAAAATAGAAAGCTGTTCACAACTGTCCCCTCTGTCATATACGCCATTAAATGTCACTTGACATAAAATGAGAAAAATAGAGGGTCATTTCCCGAGAGATCCTACAATTACAGAAGTGATTTCTGATATCACAAAGTGTGCGCGCGCGCGTGCATTCACACCACTGGAACTTTTGGCTTTTCGCATGATAATTACTGAAATGCCGCAGTACTTGAGATCTTCGAAAACCTCAATGGAAATTGCTCTCTATATTACTGTGGAGTGATAGTTGTATTTTGTTGTCACTCTTCAGTAAATTATGTTCGTTAAAATACTAATAACATTTTCATCTTGGCTATGAGGTATTCTGCCGTGTGGAAAGATTGTAGTTGAAGCTTTTTGTTAAACGAATAGAAAGAAGCGTGATTCGCACTTCTTTCTCTTTATTCTTATGGCTACATGAAACTGGTAAATGAAAAATACAATCACAATTTCCAGAAACAAATGATAAAAATCTTAACATATAAAAGTTCGTTACATAAAAGGCACAACCTGCTTACTAAGTCTTTCTTTCTTTTTTTTCTTTTTTTTTTTAAATATAAAGCAAAAGTAACCTGTCATAATTAAGCCAGGGACAATTATCGTCCTGCTGCACCAAGTATGACAAGACTGCATGTTCTCACAACACTTCACAACATAAAAGTGGCTGTATCCGAGGTTTAAGTAGAGAGCAGTTGTGTCTTGTGTGAAAAACTTGATCCATTTCACACTGTATTATCATCTTCTAACATGAGGAGTTCTGCTGATACTATGAAGAGGACTATGAGAGCGACTATTAGAATAACGTCTTCGTGGTGAGACGGGACCGTGATCTTCTGTTTCCTCCATAACCACCGCCACCACCATACCAACTACGGGTCAAGGTCCGTCCAGGCTGGAAAACCAATTCAAGGCCTCATCCGTCACCTTGTGGATGTCCTGTAGGCCACCACCGTAAAATTGGCGCCTTGGGCAGTCGTACACAATAAGTAATCGTCTGAGCCACGGGAGAACAATCACAATAAGGGTGATCTGACAGTCCCCATTTATGTAGAAGATAGCCACATCTGCCCTGACTAGTTCTGATCCTGTTTATGGATGACCAAAACCAGGCTGCAGAGCACAGGGATCTTCTACCTGGAAGCCGTTTGTTGGGAGATTGTTGGACCAGTATTCTCTCCATATGTCAGATATTGATGGCAGCGCAGCTGAAGAGAGTTCGTCCATGGACCAGAGAGGCTTTCTAGATTTGAGGCGAAGACTAGGTGGATTTATGAGAGTCTGGTGTAGGGGTAGGAGTGGGTTGCTCATTGCTTTATTTAATTCCTTAATCGAGGCTTGTCTTCTCCGTATGTGTGGTGGAGCAATGTTAGATAGAACAGGCATCCAGGAGAGAGGGGTGCATCTCACTGTCCAACTAATTGTGTGCATGGTAGAGTTCAGCTGGGTGTTGATAATGTTAGTGTGTGTACTTCTTTCCCAGACAGGGGCACAATATTCTGCTGCAGAGAATGCGAGGGCTATTGCAGACGACCTTAGGACTTCTGCACCACAACCCCAAGTTGTTCCAGCAAGCCTTGAAATGATGTTATTTCTGGTTTTAATTTTATTGGAGAAGTTGATGATGTGCCTTTTATAGGTTAGGCTTCTGTCCAGGCTCACTCCAAGGTATTTTGGGTGAGGCTCGTGTTCTACCATTTTTCCACAGAAAGAAAGGTTGAGTTGTCGATTCGCCTCTGCATTGTCAGGTGAAATACTGAGGACACTGTTTTCGTTGGATTTGGCTTCAAGTACCACTGCCTGAAGTACTCTTCCAGAGTCAGGACTATATTCAAGGTTGATTCTAAGTTGGTAAAAGAGGTGGATTGATGTAAGATCGCTAGGTCATCGGTGTACATAAACTTGCTTGATCTGGTATGAGGTAGATCATACACATCAAAAAAAAAAAAAAATCAGCTAACGCCTTTTTATTCCCGTATATATAGGGAGTAAGCGAGGCCGTTTTTAGCCCTATCTAACTTTTTTGGAGACTGAGTGGGCAGTTCAATCTCCACTGGTACCCAATCAGAGATAAATGGCCCAAGGCTATCACTAAATTAAGCGGCATGCAGTGAAGAGAGATGGCTCAACAAGTGCCGTTATCTTGTGGTTCCTAACCCTAACACTCATATTTGATTTCTGAAATAATGTGGGTTCCACGTCGATTTTCTTGAGTTTACGAGACGAAAAACCCGCTTGCCCGTGCCAGAGATCGACTAACTCGGGAACCGGTCGAATAAAGGCTTAGAAAAATTTCCTCTAGTCGCCGACTAGACTCTAAATCAAGTCTTCCTTCGTGCCGCCGTGGTGTGCAAACGCCACATCCACTGAGCTACACAGGTTCTGATCATACACATAGAAGTTAAAAAGTATAGGGGATAACACAGAGCCGTGAGGAAGACCGTTGTGAAGGAATCTGGGCCTGCTCTTTTTTCCGCCAATATGGACCCGGATCTTTCTGTTGGAGAGAATAGATTCAAATAAATTCAATTGTTGTACTTGTTATTTCTTTCCAATATCTTATCCAGATTCTATGGCTGTGTGTCCGAATTATAACACTTTTTCCTCTTTCATTTGCAGTCTGGTCTTTATTGGCGGGATTATGTGTGCAGGAGATATTCATCGTATACATTAGTAAATATTACTTGCGAGGAAACTCTAAGGCATACATAAGCTTCCCATCTGTTATGCACTTTAATTCCTCTGAAATTTATATAAAAGTGCATGTGGTTCAATTTTATTGGCAAATAATTAAATAAAATAAATATTTATTTAAAATAGTTATCTTAATTCGGGCCATACTTACGTCTGTGTTCAAATTTATATACAAATGTATATACCAATTTACCTGTGCAATAAAATTTAGTTTTCAATCAATAATTTTGTACGTCTTTCGTTGCCAAAGGTTACATTAGGTCAATAATTGATTATATATTAGATTCTTTTTATATATCCTGCGCTTTGCAAGCAATTTAAATAAGTTTAAATTTCTGAATAGTATTGCCTGTGATATTGCAGCTGTGAAAGGACCCGTCTAGCGACTCTTTATGTTCCGTAAATGAGTTAAAAGAAACTGGGAAAGGCTCATAAAAAAGTAATTACCCAAGTAACAATAGGGAAGCCATTATGCAAGGTTCATGCAAAGTTCGTCTAAACTTTTTAATGGTCTCGGGACAACGGTTTGGAAAATTCACGCTTATTCCAAGTTGGAGGCAGACCTAGAAGTTCCTCTGCTTCTGCCGCTGTAATAAGTCTTTTGAGAAACATTTTTCTTTGTCTCTTAATTTAATTTTCTGCAGGCGTATACATTCTCCCCTTACAAGGAAGCACCGGTCGGATGATGTAATTAAAGCCCGCGACACGTCACACAGTTGCTTCTCCCACCCTCCTTAGAGAGAAACTCGTGCATAATTACCTTAATTTTAAGAACGACCGTCCGAAAGGTGGGAATGTGCAAATCGATGTTTTCCTGTTGTGGAAATATTAGCAGACAGTAATGTGGCTTCAGGGAATTGTCCTTATGAAGTCTCGAAGATGGTAATGTGAGAGGTTGTCATATGCTGGGTGTTGCATCGTATATTACGTCATGGTAAAAGAGCAGTACGTTCTGCTAACATAACTAATGATCCCTCTTTTAGCGTATCGTTCTGTGAGCACACCAGCTCGACATGTCAACCAACGTAGAGCAGCTCAGTTTAACAGTGCGCAGGCATTTGCTGAATATTTGTGAATTAAATAGACATTTTTGCAATACACCATGAATAGTTAATGGACTCGAAATGTTGTAGATGACTGATAAATCTTTAAGGTCCATGTTATTCTTAAATCTGAAAAAGATAATTAGTTGTTTCATGTTCGATGGCTCATGTTATTAAAAAAAAAAAAAAGGTAGCCATGTACTCATTCTTTTACGGAAACACTGCCGTTGTAAATGTTTTTTTGAAGGTGTGGGGAGACATCTGAAATGCCTTCAATTTTATGAGAGTAACATCTAAGCGATCACAGATAAGGGCAATTTGCTGCGATAAATAATTTCTGATGTGTTTTTATAGAACATTTATTTTTCTTCAGATGTTTATTTAAATATCTGAATGAGATATTTAAGAGGCCTGCAACTTATGTTAATAAAAATTCATATACACGAAAATTTTGAGAGGAAAATTCCTTGCTAAACTTGGAGAACCGCTTATTATTATCGATTAGTACTTAGCTCAAATATACCATGGAATGCACATCCACAGAGTCTTTTGTTGTTTTCGAATTAATTTCTTCCGGCAACGTGAGAGCCAGTTTCATCAACTGAAACTTAGTTAACTGGTCTGTGATAGCGCCATAGTTTTTTTTTTTTTTTTTCAACTCTCTTGCAAAACATACAAATTGACTAGTGAACAAGTGCATTTGACAGACATGATGCATTTGCCCGATGGTCTTTGCTGCTTTATCCAAGTGAAAGAAGTGTGCTTACTTAATTAAATTTGTTTCAATAGGTCTTAACACGAAAGGCTTAACGTCCTGTAATGTATTTTAAAAGATTTTAGAATTATAGAATTATTCTTCCGAAATTTTTTTTTTTTTTTTTTAATGTTCGCACTGTTTGGACGAATCTTCCCAGGAAAGAAATTCTTGTGTTGAGTGGCGCAGTGCTTATTGGTCACTGTGCATCAAGTATTTTTTTTTTTTTAAGTTGTAAACTTTTGCCCAAAAATTGCAATTTGTAGTTTAAGCAACATTCCTTTGATTGCTTAAAATGCAAATAAAATGACGAAAAAGAAATTGCACATATGATACAACTTGTGTTGTATTATATGTACAAAAATTATGAATTTTGATCTCAGTTACCCTGTACGCCCTTGGCGTCAACGATTGTTTCTTAATAGACAAAAGGAAATAAGATTAGTGCGAATTTACGTTCACTGAGGAAGAGATTAAAATAATCGGTGTGGGAAAAAGTAATTCCACAACCTGCTTCACTTCAGGAAGTTAGGTACAGAGAAAAATGTATTTTGATTTTACAATTATATTTACAAAATGTAAATTGCCCGAGAATTTTTTTTTTTCAAAGTCTTAAATGTCGAGTGTAATAAAAATTGGTTGATCTGCTTTCAAGTTATTTTAGACCGACGGACAAAACGACAGATATGGCGAGGCTAAGAACGCTGTTCACTTTTTGAATGCACTTAATGGATGGTAAGATGTTTTCGGGGTTTTTTAAAGTTGAGTTCAAAACTGTGACTTCAGAATTTCTCTGTATACCCGTGATTAAATAATTGCGACGGTATGAGAGACTTCCGAAAAATGCTTCTAAACACCTGGTTAATACCTCTATTTATAAAACGTGGAATAATTTACTACTATTTACTGTCCAAAACTGGAACAGTGAATGTAGCCGAATGTTATATGAATGTATTCCTATACTTGAATGGTTTATAATTGTATGATTTGTATACATATTGATAAATATCACATTCGAATGCTGTATGTATTACATTTACGGAGTACGCTTCAGTTGTCTTTTTAAGGTAAATTTTCATACCAGATGAGTTAATTAATACCAGTTAATTCGTTTCAAGCGAGAAAATTCATTTTTTATGTAAACTAAAAAGACTCCCTAAAGCTGTTTTTGAATACGATGGCATAACTCACTTAGTTTGTTTTATTAATAGTCTACTTATAGAAATTCTTTAAAATAATAAAAAATGAAATTAGTCTCAGAACAAAAACGCGAATAAAAAATGGAAACAGCCATTTCTTTTTAGTATTTTCAAGTATCTTTTTAATGAGAAAATTAAGTAGTTTTTTTTTTTTTTCAGAAAAGCAACATTTTTTTCCCCTTTTAGTTTCTGCCACTTTTAATCTGAAATTCTTTCTCAGAGTATTTTGTGATAAAAATTGTCGAAATAATGTTTACAATTGGGAAGAAAACTCGAATTTTTTTTTTTTTTTTTTTAGTTTATAAAATTGGTGGGCGCATTGTTTTACTTATAAAATTTTTTTCTAGAGAATATATTTGCATACCTTACTTTTTTTAAAAAGGAACAAGTGACTAATCATCCCGCCTAGTGAATACACTCTGAATCACTCTAAATAATATGGAATACACTTCTTAGCAGGTGGTTTTGTTTTCTCAGACGCAGTAGCTCTCTGTGCAAAATTATTGTAATTGGTTTATTATATTTATTTAATACTAATAGTATGAGACCATCCGGAACATTTTTTTCTGAAGGATTCCGTTTATATCCTGACGTTGATGCTATGTAAATAAGCTTTGCTCCCTTGTACTTGGATTTATACTAATACTGCTCCTAATGGATGATATCATTGTTTTATGCAACCTAACCGAGATATTATATTCTTAGGAAATTTATGTTCATTACTGTAAATGACTCTCCGTTTCTGACTTCGTAGATTAAAGTCCAGTCATTTGTTATCAGTCATCATCTAACACAAATTTTTAACCTCCCAATCAGGATACCATATAATCCTCATCATTCTTCCAACACTAAAGTTCCAACACCTAACCATCTTTCCATTCATATACACTGTCGATGCTTGCTTTTCTCTTGACAACCACAACGATATCATTGTTCAGGTTTCCTTTTTTACAAACCGATTTCTTCGCATCTTTTCCGTGGTCTGATTACTGTTTGCTCAGATTCCAACGCCTGCTCCGACCAGATAACCGAGATAATACTTACTGGAATGCGAGTATTCATTCCATACTTCGCTTCTGTAAAAAATATGACATTGTACTGCAAAATTCAGCATACATATAGAGGAACTTCGGATAATATGGAATACTATTTTAGCCCCCCCCCCAAAAAAACTTCTCTTTCATCCTACACTGTAGTTCGAAACAAGTGTAAAAGACAATCATCCAAATGCAATAAGCTTGCCTTTTGCTTAAATAACAACCTTATTACATTCTTATTGAGCCTTCTGGTTCCTCGCTAAGGTTGTTGAATCACGTAGGGCAGAACCCTTCGTTGTTTCCACTTATCTCACATTTCTGATTGTACATGGTTTCGTCTTGGTCCGGTAGCATCGTCTAAATAGAGGGTTGCAGCAGATGAGCAGCTCTTCTCCATTTCTCTCGGTCTGTTGCCTTCTTCATTCTTAAACCAGTCCATTCCACGATGTCATTAAACCACTCTTTGGTTGGCCTCCACGTCTTCTCTTCCCTTCAGCTTTCTCTTGCAATATAGTTCTTGTCAGATGTCCTGAGGAATCTCTCAGAAGATGTCCTGCAAATCTGGTTTTTCTTTGCATAATGTTTTTAAGCAGTGTTCTTTCCATCCCAACTCTTCTTAAAACTTCTTGATTTGATATTCTCTCTGTATAGCTAATCTTTTCCATACTTCTTTACACCACATTTCCAATGCATTAATTCTTTCCATATCTCTCTTTCTGAGTGTCCATGACTCACTTCCATAACTTGCAATACTCCAGACTGTTGCTTTAACTATTCCAATTCTCACATTTTAATATTCTTATTTATTAAAATTCTCTTCATTTCCATAAATGTCGTTTTAGCTTTACCTATTCTATTTCTAACGTCCAACTCTGAAGCTCCTTTCTCTGAGATCCAACTACCTAAATATTGAAATCTTTCCACTTCTAAAATCTTTCCTCCACATCTTATCTTTGCATTATCTCCTATTTTTCTGCCCATTATCATTATCTTGGTCTTCTTTGTGTTAATCCTTAGTCCGTACTCTTTACAGAAGTTTTCAATTCTTTGAACAATTTGTTCTAATCCATTTTCGCTTTCTGCCATCGCCACTACATCATCCACATACCTTAAGTTATTGATGATTCTTCTATTTATTTTTATACCTTCTTCTACATCCTCTCAAGTGCTTCTCTAAGCATCTGTTCACTATAAAGGTTAAATAATAATGGTCATAACTTACATCCTTGTCTAACTCCTCTCTCTCTCCACCGGGAATTCTCCCATTTCCTCTCCATTTACACATACTGACGATGTTTGTGTCCAATATATTCTCTTTAAGATTTCCAAATCATACGAGCCAATATCGATATTTTCTAGAATATCAAAAAGCCTTTTATGTTTCACTGTATCAAATGCCTTTTCAAAATCTAGAAACCCCCAAAACATCTTTCGACCATGGTTTAGTGTTTTCTCTCCAGTAATTCTTAAACAAGTTATAGTTCCTCTCTTGGTTCGGAAACCAAACTGTTCTTCATTCATTCATTTCTTTTTCTATTTTATTCTTAATTCTCTCCAAAATTATTTGTGGCAAAATTTTTGCTGTGTGAGTTATAAGACTTAATCATTCTAAAATTATTTATTACAGTTTAAAACTTCCATCTTTTTTGGAATGGGAATAACAATTGATCTTCTAAACTTCTCTGGTAATTCTTGTCCCTCGTAAATTCCGTTAATAATTTGCCATAACTCTTCCATACCTTTTTTACCTATATTTCTTATAAGTTCTATCTGTATACCATCTATTCTGGGGGATGATTTTCCTTCTTTCATCTTTTGAATTGCTAGATTAAGTTCCTCCCTCATGATGTATAACCTCTGCCCACTATACTTTTTCGTTTGATTTTCTCCTCTTTCTCTGTCTTCATACAGTTTACCTACATATTCTTCCCATCTCTGTAATATCTTCTCTTTTTCTATCAAAATTTCACCTCTTTCATTCTTGACTGCTCGAAGCTTTTCTACCTTTCTCCTTCCTGTCATCATATTAAGGTTTTTATAAACCCTTTTTATGTCATGTCTTTCTGCCTTGTGTCTTTACTCATTTCATCTAACCA
Organism: Typopeltis vanoorti; assembly: GCF_054136105.1. NCBI lineage: Eukaryota > Metazoa > Arthropoda > Arachnida > Uropygi > Thelyphonidae > Typopeltis > Typopeltis vanoorti. The sequence goes on from NC_143564.1 coordinate 99,610,927, forward strand.
CTCTTCCTTTTCCTTCTTATCTCTTTTTGTAACTCCCTATTCAATTCTTTATACTGCTTTTTTTCCTCCTCTGTTTTACTATTAAGTAGCTTTCTTCTTTTTGTTATTTTTTTCTCAAAATACTTTCCGTTATCCATGGTTTCTTCTTTTCTCCTCTTTTTTAGCTAAATGTAATTCTGTAGCAGTAATTATGCTTTCCTTCAGAATCTTCCATTTTTCACTTACATTATCACTTACTTGTATATTTCTCTCCTTCCTTTAATTTTCATCTTAATTGATAACAATATATGATCTGCATTACAATCTGCTCCTGGATATGTTGTCACATCTTTTATATTATTTCTGTATCTTTTGTTTATCAAAACATAATGTATTTGATTTTTTCTACTATTTATATCCTCCCCTGGGACTTTCCACGTATACAGTCTTCTTGGATGTTTTTTAAACCAAGTGTTCAGAATTGTCAAATCATGTTTTCTACAGAAATCCAACAACATATCTCCTCTTTCATTTCTCACTTCCAATCCATATAGCCCAACAATATCTTCCTCCCTTCCTCCTCCGATTTTTGCATTCATATCGCCCTGTATTATAATTATATCCTTTGTGTTTACATTTCAAACCCTTTTCTATTTCTTTTTTTTACTCTCTCTACCTCATCATCCTCATAATCACAAGTAGGTAAAAATATCTGAATAAGTAAAATATTTTCTGTTTTTTTTTGCTTTCATCTTTACCACCAAAACTCCTTTGGTGGTAAAGATGAAAAACTCGGAGTGATGTTCATGGATTCTTCATCACTCAAAGATGAAGAAAACCTCTTGTATAGACAACGAGGCAAACGAACTGCTCACATCGTGCTTCTTTTATCTTTTGCTAGAAAGATTGCTTAAAAAAAAAAAAAAAAAAAAAAAAACCTCAGTAGTTTTAATACTCATAAAAGTCTCATAGGTCAAATGTATCCTTCTGTGTTAAAGAAAAAAGGCGGGGGGGGGGAGGCTCCAGAGTTAACACCCATCCAGTATCGCCTGTATAAACTGTTATTCTCATCTGGCGTCTACCAACACCTCAGCTACCAAAAGTGGATAGATATAGACCAAAGAGAGAGAGAGAGAGTGGGGGGAAGACCAGCTACAAGGTGGAAAGACCAGTGAAGCCGGAACAGGTAAATGCTTATTTTTGAAGAGAAGAAGATAGTGAAACATGGCCTCTGAGCAAGAACTCAAAAAGTATTGAATAAATAGTGTACAAATTTTAACATATTTTTTTCTTCTCCCTTCTACGTATTAGGCCTACTGGCCTGTTACAGAACTAACTTAAGCCCTTCTAGTCGTACCCGTCCAGAGGATAAGGTGACTAGCCCTATGCCTCCCGGTATATTCTATGACTGTAGCTGCGTGGTGTGTTCATGGGGCCGGTTTGCCTGCTTGCGGGAGGAAAAATCCCAGATAAACTGGGTCGAAAAACCCTGCTATCCACGTCCAAGATCGGCTAATTTGGCTATGTCTGAGAAAGATCCTTAAGCTCGGCGATGGGAATCGAACCCAGGACACTCCTTTCCCAGGCATATGGTTGCGAAACACATAGCCACTAGGCTAATCGCGCAAACGGTAAAACTGAAAAATTCCTCCTTGCGTTTTTCTTGCAATAATTAATAAATATTTAGTTCCATTTTACCAAATTGGTATCAACCCGTGAAGGTTCAATAACAAAAATATTGCTCTTTACACAGATTAAATATTCGTATCATCTTATTTCATATAACCTCCAGAAATAGAATATACTATGTAATTTTGCCGCGTTATTCAAAGTAATAAATGATGCTAAACTCAGTTTTGTTATGCAAAACGTACAATTGGTACAAGAGAAATGTAAAACTTGATACATGCTGAGTTGGCGTTTCGTCCTAGTGTGTGTGTGTGTATGTGGCTGATCTTGGCAAGATATTCAAAGCGATGAATGATACTGTACGCTTAGTGATATGGAGTATCATTTAGTTAAGAGCTTGCAGTAACAAAAAGTCATGTTTTTTTTAAAGCCCCTTTTCCTCACACACGCATTGAGAGAAAATAGGCAGCTGTGTGCAATTTAGAAGGGTCTAGTTGGATAATATTGTTGTTTCATTTTCGTGTAGCCGCTTCTACGTATATTGCATACAACTTCTTAACATTTGGTTTTTAAGACGCAGTAAGCCAGTGTAGAGATCCTCTCCCCTCCCCTCCCCCTCTCCTACACCAAAGTGAGCCTGTAGACGGGTTCTCTTCCATGATGTCCCATTATGTTTTGGTTCGATTGTGCTGAAATTCTCGGAGGATCTTAAGCATCGTAAGAAGCAGCTACATTCCAAATTTCGTTTGATATTGATTAGATGACGCTACCTTTAAAAGGCTGTGGATAATTAATCTCTCATACAATCCTCTATTCTAATTTGATGGTATACTAAAATTATAAAGTGACTGTCGACCTATAAAGCTGTCTACTTGGAGGACTATTTTTTTTTTGCAAATTTTGAAATGTTTCTGGCGTTTCATTATAAATTGCGGATCAATAATTTCCATCCTGGAATCGGAGCCACGGCAGATCTGGAATTTTAGTTCAAATAATTCTTGTAAGAAAAGTAATGTCAAGGACTGCATTACTCGGCTTTAGTCACTGCCACTACTCTTGGTTATACATAGGAAATTATATTTTGCTTGTTTCTGTGTTCTTTACGTTCTGATGCTGTTCTGGGGATCATAAAGGGAGTTGGTTTATTAGTAGTTTATTAATTGGTTTATTATTAGATGGGGTTATTAGTAGTTGATTGAATGCGCAAATAAAGAAACAGTGCTTTTATGACTTTAGTTTTTGTCCTTTATCGGTTTAGGGGGAGAGAGAGCATCTGTTAAGGTGCTTGCCAGCCGAGTGTGACACCCGTGACAAGAACTCCAAGTCACTGTATTAATCCAGTTCCCAACTCATATAAACTATTCTATGATGATTGTGTATATTAATCTTTCAGAGATATTCTCTTTTATTATGTCTAGCATCTTTATTTCTTAAGCGCTGATAAAGATTCCGTAATTTTTCGTGTCAACCGCTTTGGTATTTTTAATAATTCTTCGTTCATTTCTGCTGTTATTATATTGTCATCGCCATACCTCAAATTATTAATGGTATAGCCATTAATTTTAAATTCTTTGGAGACGCCTGCTTAAGCTGCTGTAATCAATAATTCAATATTGATGTTAAAAGAATTCTGCAATAATCTTCTGTGTATCTTTGTCCTTACTGTAAAGATCTTAATTTCTTTAACTTAGTTAAGTCTGTTAAGTTTATTCTAAAAGATATATCAGTTAGTCACATTACACGATTACTGTGAACAGAAGTTTAATATCTTAAGGGGGGAAAATCTTTGCTATATTATAGTAGATGCAAAAGTGATTTCTTTGCTGCTTGAGTAAATAAGCACTTTGGCAACATAACATCGGTTTTTCTTGTGGTTCTGATGTTAGTTCTGACTTCTTTGTAGAATTCAGCAGATGCCAGAATTTAATCATAGATGATTAAATATAGTGGTCACTCAGTACATAGTGATCTGGTACTTGTACTAAACTCAGAGTGGAGAGTGTTTTAAGTTGAGCCCTCGTTAAATGCTACTTAACTTGCAAATGGTTTACTAATGGTGATGTGGTTACAGATGGTCAGTGGGAGCCGATAATCGTCTGTCACGACCAGGTGCGTTTTATTTATTATTGCTAAGGTGTAAAAGTAAAACTCCATCACTTTACATTACGAAGGTTGTAATTAATTTCCTAATCCAAATGTTTCACATAGATGAACCGAATTGAATTCTAATGTCAATCAATACTACGCTTTACCATCAATTTAAGTCTTGGATTATTATAAAGGAAAACAAGACACAACTTTGGTAGCAGTTTGTGAACTTTTTCCCTCTATTGACATGAAAATTTATTACCCAAGTTCTGCGATAAATTTTACCGTAATTTCAATTGCCCCCACCTCCACACAGAGAAAGAGCGAAGCTTTATTTATATATGTAGCCAGGGCGACATATAACATTCGTTTTTCACTCAAAACCAAATTTTAGCATTTAAGTAAATATTAAAATTGTTTAAATTCTCTTTACGATGTTTTTTTTTTTTTTAATATAGTTGTTTATAAATGCAATTCTGCATGAAAATCAGCAGTGTCGGATATTTTATTTGTGAAATTTATTATTCCAAATCGTACAAGCGTTTTTGCAGGTATGGAAAAAGAAATTATTGAAGTTCCCAAATGATATTCCAGCAATTAAGGAAATAATGGAGGACTATCATAAAAAATAAAATAAAATAAAAAGTACATTTTCGTTTTAGTATTCTCGTAAGACGTTCAATGAATTATCGCAGTAGTTGAACCTGTAGTTGCTTTTGGCTTATATATAGACAATTTTTGTAAAGATTCATTCTGTATACCAAAAGTGTATCCAAACAGAGTGGAGTTGTTGCTTAATATAATGTAGAAACGTTTTGTCTCTTCAGATTGTCCGAAGGGAAACTGAGATAGTTCTACAACTTTCTGTGAGTATTCCAAATACTGAGTTTCAGTAAAATCTGTTCAGAGACAACTTTTATTTGAAATTCGTGCGGGCAGACAAAATAAATCTAATAGATGCTTATGCATGAAATCAGTAAAAACTGTAACGACGTTTGAATTAATATGTTATATTTCCCATATCTTGGACACAATTTAAATTTTAAGTGATGTTTGACTAGCATTTTTCTTGAGTAAGGCGTTATTCAGTGATATCGCATTCTTTGGATGCGATATTTTTCCTGTGGTTGGGTAAAATTGAATTAATTTCCCATCCAGGGCGTGACAGTTGGGGAAAAAAGTCCTTGTAAGAACTTTTCAACTGAAGCTAAATTAGCCGGTTTCGTAGAGATGTGACAATTTTCTTTTCCGAAACCTGGTTTTTCATCTTAAAAACAGCAAACCGGATAAAGAAGCAGTTACTACTATACTGGTCTCATAACTTTAGTTGCTTCAGCCATCATTTCAATCACACCAAACCACTATCTATTGCAAACCACATTTCTCGAAAAAGAGTATCTTATGTTTTCACTATTTATACGGCTTTCGGATTATCCAATCCCTATCTCACTCTCAATGCTAATGTGCCATAGATTTTTAATTTGTCGGGTTGGACTATCATAATAATCTCGAGCACTAAACAATTTCTTCCTAGCCAGTCATCATCTCACCAGGAAAAGGTTGTCTCCTGTCCTCGCTTTTGCAAAGTAACAGTTTGTCTCATGGTATTACTTGCCTTAATCAGGTTAAAATAAACGGATTAGACCTAGTCTGAGGAGTTTCTGTAAAACTATTTTATTACGTATTCTGTTATTTATTATGTGTTTCTGTTTTATTATGTATCATTATCTAAATTACATTTAGGAAAGAAATATTGAAAAGGCAGAAAAGAAGCATCACTTCATGACCTTGTAAGTTATTTGTGAAAGCATATCACCGCTATGAAAAAGAGGATTAAAACTTCAGAAGAGTATTCCAAAAGGAGTGTTTTGGCCTTTCTTCAGTTTGAATCCTTTCTCGTGCATTATTATACTAATCTCTTGGATGTCAATGTAACGCAAATCCCAAGTGCAAGCTGTTGTTGCGAATGATTGTATTAAATCACCTCCATCGGTTTTGCTTCAGACTTCATTATCCCATCTTAGAATAGTGCAAACAATGAAATATTCACATTGTTCAGCGTGTCATTGAATTTTATAGCACAGTACCAGGAATCTTTTACCTCTTTGTTCCTTTATTCTGTATTATTTCTTTATCAATCCTTATAAAGTGTAGCAAGTTAGAACTCCTTTCAAAATCAGACAGAGGGAATGTTAGAAACTTCCTTTAGTCATCGTTTGTTACGTATTCATCTGCATCGGACAAATGAATTTGTATTCATTTGTGCAATATCCCGTTTTGTATTGCAAACTATTCATGAGAATATTTTATCTTCTTTCACTGCTTTCCATCCTCCCCCCTAATATATATATATATATATATATATATATATATATATATATATATATATATATATATATATATATATATATATATATATGAGGTATTGTCTAAATGTTCAACCAGCATTCAGCTTTTTGATAAACATTATACTGTAGTCAATTTATACAGCTTAACCTCTTTAATATTAGCTTACTCTCAAACGAGGTGGAAAATTATAATTAACTCAAAGATTTGACGAATAAAACGACAATTCTCTTGAATAACATAAACCAGAACCAACTCCTCGAAGAGGATATCTGTTTGAATCAGAACATCAGTTCAGCTTACAACATGAACCAAGTTTTATTATTTATCTTTGTTATAAAGCTAAGGAAAGAGTTATAGAAAATATGAAACTGTTAAAAAATCAGATAATATGTTATCGTTATTTTGAAATAACTCGAAGTGTGTGTTTGTCAACTTGTAAATAATCTAGAAACCTACTGCGAAGCCAAGCATGGAATTTTTTCAGGCCTGCAGTAAGAGGGCCTATTTACAGACATCCTTGTCAATGATAGGATTCGAATCCACGTATATGCCATTTCATATTCGCTCATCTTATTGGAAAATTTTAAAACACAATTCATCGCTCCACATCAATGACTTCTAAGCACTAAGGACCAGGCATGATACTCTCTTTATAACAGCGTAGTTTGCGCTGATGATTGATGTTGTGTAGATGACCTTCCCTAGAAATAAAAACTACTGATCTTCGTAAGTTTCATACTAACGTAAATCCTAATAGATTCCTTGAATTCCTGGTTGATCGTTTCCAATTTGGACAGCCATGATTTCCGTTTCACTCTGAGAGGTGAGGATACAGGATATCGGAACCTTTTATCAGGACTTTTCCAGTGAAACGCCTCCCCCCCCTTTTTTTTTGTTGTCAAAATAGGATTTGAATCCGAATCCTTTTTAATTTGTCATGTGCTTTCACTAATGTCGCGATGTCCTCTTAACTGCCTTACAGGGACAAACGCTTTCTGGGAAAACAATGCTGTGTGAATTTCTAGTCCTTCGGAATTGACAAAAGAAAAATAAAATACACTTTAAATATACACGAATTCCATAATCGTAAGTTTTCCTTTTTTAAAAAAAAAGGAGGGGGTAAAAACTTTGATTTCAAATATTATTTCAACTAGAATTTGCATTGTTTTACAAGTGGTAGTTTCAGAAACCACGTGGTTATTGTAAAATAATAACGAATGCTTATTATCCTTCTTTGAAAGAGGTTCTGCAGCCAACTTTTCATTAAACAATATAACTTTTGGTTTCACTAATAACGTATATGCAAGAGTAGAAATGCTAGCCTTCCATTCAGTAACACACACGCACGCGCGCGTATACTGTATTATATAGTTTCCCTGCCTCACCCATCATATTGAGTATTGATTTAGATATCAATACGGTATCAAATGCTACAGGAACATTAACTAATGAATTATCTTAGATAATAGTCACTGTGAATGATAAATTTGAAGTTAAATTATTAAAACTCTCATCAATATTTAAATGTAACGATAAGATTTGTTAGCGAAAAGATGAATGAAATATTGAGGCATAATATATCTCCAAGAAACACAGTCTTCTCATCATTATGTGAGAAACACGACACTGGTGCATATAATAACTCCGAAGAGGATTACGTATCATATCATTTGAGTTCTAGAAGATGTTAGCAAGCTATATAGAACAAACTACCATAACAGACAGTCGGAAATTAAGTTGTGAGAATAAGCTGAAACCGTCCACATTTACTTGAAGAGGGTGCGCAATAGCTAAAGACTTTTATGCAATTAAATTAATGACGCCAACCTGAAGCTTCATTGGAACGAAATCCCTTGACAGGGCCTACTGTAAATTTCGCGTATTTCTCTTGAGAGGCTATTTTATTAAAGTAAGATGAACGCACATTCACTAAATGGCTATCATTAACGTATATGAGACAACGGGAAGTCTTGGATATTTGCATATAACAATAAAATTAATTCAAGTGTTACAGATTTACCGTTTTTTAAAGCTAAACTCTGCACTCTTCTAACGATGCCTAAGGGTGCTTTTGCCGTAACTTCGCATTTAAGCTATACTTTTAAGTCATCAAAACAACATATTAATTTGTCAAATGCTTTGTTATTGTAGTGAAACTTGAAGCCATATTCTTTGTGTTGATGATTGATATTTAGTTTTGCTGTCTTTGCGATTATAATTGTAGCATTTGTATTATCATAGGCCCTTTGTACTTTTAACATTTTTCTTTCTTAACTTAACGTGTATAGTAACCATTATAATAAACGATGTTTATTTAAAACGTATTCTGTGATAAAAAAACAGGTTTATAGAATTTTTCTTAACAGATAGACAAATTAACGTTTGCTTTGGAAAACCAGAAAAATGATCGTAGTGTCATATTTATAAGTAACGAACTTGTAACCAGGGATAACAACTATCAACAGGAAATAAGTAGAAAGACCAAACTACTTCACTTCAAATGCGTTGCTATTGATATAATCTGACCATAAGTTTAATGCGAGTATATTCGCAGGCGGGTTATTAAATTTTATTTTTTTCTGAATTACTTAGTAGTTTTATGCAGTTGTATATGAGTGAAATGCTGTCATTATTCTTGAATACGTTCCCTAAATATAATTATTCTAGGAAAGATATGAAACTTCTTACTTGACTACCGTTAGTGTCCTAAGCAGTGTCTATCAGACTTCTTTGTTTCATCATACCAGGCCAAATTTTCCATGCAAATTCGAGAGACGCTTTGAAATTGCAAAACGACTTATTATTATCAGTGAAATATGGTAACATCACCCTTATGTTCCTGAAACCGTTCCAAGCATATTGTACCTTATCTACCACCAGGAGTAGATCTGGTCCTCTGCAATGTACAAGTAGACTATTGCAGTCAGATGTCGCTCCATTAATATCACTCGATCTGACGTGTACCCAGAAAACATTCGACATAGCACAATGGGCGACAGTAGTAAGAATTAATGAGCCATACTTTTTGTCCCTGTCGTCAGCGTAGAATAACTTTTTTCTTTTTTAATATGTTTCCTACCCAGGAAAGGTTATTAGTAAACCTATAGTACATTTATACCGTAGATGGGCTAAGAATATTTATTAATTTTTTATCAATTTATATATATATATATATGTAGACTATGTAAAAATACAAATATATATATATATATATATATATATATTTATTTGTATTTTTACATAGTCGAGTAACCCTACTCTAGAGGCCAAACACGGAACTTTTTTCAGGCGACTTCAGTCCAACACTAAACCGGGCGGCGGTCTCAAACGGGTGATGAAATTCATCTCCCTCTTAAGAACTAGAACCGGAATTCGTCTGATTAAGTCACCTTTATCCATTGTTCAAGCGTCGGTGTTCTTGTGCACACTATTTCCGTAATTGCTTGTTTTTGGCTGACAGAAATGGAGCTCGGTTAGGTCATTTCCGCAATATCCTGTCCATGATAGGATCTTCCGAATTGTCCATTCTAGTATCCTCCGTCGAAGACTTCTGCTGTATTGCACCGCTATTTGAATTATTATGGCTCGCATCTTAGCCTATGCACGTCTTCTGACCCTCAGTGGTCCTCTTGTTCAGCAAGTTATCTCCTAATGGCTTGCATCAGGATGCGTCTGATTTTCTAGTTCTTGGGTCATTGAGTATATTATAGACATCAGGAGTTTGCTTGCTTTACACTGAACGTCTGCCACACGCTTTCATATCACTCAAATTTACTAAGATCGCTCTATTAACTCATTATTCTATTAATTTCTCTCTCTCTATCACTTACACACACTTACCCACAGCAGTATTTGGTATCTGCCTACTGATTTTTTTTTTTTTTTTGGTCCTATAACAGACATAGCACTGTTTTTGGAATACGCAGTGGATTTCATTAATATTGGGGAAAGGATCTATTAAACTGCCCCGTTCATTGTATTGTTAATTAACTGGATGCAATATCGTCGATTCCTGGGAAACCTGGAACCAATCACAGTACCAGAAAACCACAGAGACTAATAAAGGATGTTAGTAGTTCATCTGAAGATGTAAATGATTGACCATTTAAGTAAAATGCTATCATATTTGCGTAGCGCAGTCAGTATAGACGAAGCCCTTTGGTCGGAAAGACCTGGGTTCGATTCACGTCCATCACGTGAAGAACTTATCTGGTCTCTTTCGACTAAAGGTGAGTTATCCAGTCTCATACGGATGTGGAGAGTTATTTCTCCCGGAAACTCGGGTTTTTCGACCCACAGAGCAGGCAGACCGGCCCCGTGAACACACTTCTACAGACAAAATACTTTCCCTCTCCCCATTTTCAATTTCAGGCTCTGCGACAAGTCTGTTAGGATCGCGCGCGTAAAGTCGCATCATGTAAAAAGGCCGACCCCCAAATAGATGCGATAAGGCATAACAAAAACAAGAAGCTTTCATATTTGCTTTCGGCCTGTTGCAGCATTGGCATATCAACTTTACGGCTTCTTATTTTAAATTGGCGTAAAAGATATTTCAGATGATTCATGAAGCTAGAGTAGAGTATTTTATACAGCTGCAAAGTCCACCTATCAGTACTAAATATTCTTGGTTTCGATTTACTAACAGTTCCGAATTAAGATTTATTAGTGTTTTAAAGTCGGTTATAGTTGGAAGTGAACTTCGCACTTCTTCGGCGTGCAAAATTATCTTCATCCTCTACAGCTGTTAATATAGATTATGTTGCCGCGACCACTGTAATTCTAATGTATAATTTTGTACTTTGCATTTTAGCCCCCATGACAAGCTGACAAACAGCGAATGCTATAATCTGACACTGTCCAATAATCATAGCTCGACATCAATTGTGCACATAAAGTAATGATGCTAAACCTATTCCCCGTCTCTTGTTGTAATTAGTAAAGATGTCTGGTGTTAAGATCCACAGCGCCAATTGTAATTATAGAAGATATTTCCTGTAAGTATTTTAAAACTGAACTAATTAGGAGATTTCGTAATTGCATTGCCTGCGTATTTTAATTATCCCGGTCTTCAAGCAGAGCGACAATCCAACAACTGTCAGGTACACTCGGTAATACAGTATTAGTTTGTTCATAACATTTCATTTTTATTTTACTTCGTTTTACACACATTCCTGCTAGCATCCCATGTATATAGTAGATTTAATAAAATAACTGTTGCAATATTACACACACACACACACACACACACACACACACACACACACACACACACACACACACACACACACACACACACACACACACACATTTATTTATTTTTATTTTATTTATTTTTTATTTTATTTTATTTATTTATTTTTTCATTAAATAACTGTTGGGGAAATACACTTAAGTTTGAATCTGTCATTTGATTAAGAAAGCAAACCCATTTCTGATGTGTCAGTTCGCTTGGTTCTGTTGTTGCATCTTATTGCGCCTTTATTTTTTGATTTAGATACTGTCCCTAGGCACGGTAGAGGCTTAATTTAGCCATCTAAATTTATTTTTAATCTTGTCCGTATAACCAATGAATTAGTAAAAATTACGATATTTCGTTAATGAGAATACTGAACCATACCCATCCAGTTATTTCGGTTTAAATCTTTGCTTTGAATGTTTACTGGAACTGCTAATGGTAACGTTATTGGGATATATCCTCAGAATATCTGAGGAAATGTCCCAAGGACTTCCTCTAGGCACAACCTGGCGAGGTAAGCAGCAACAGATTTATTCGCCAGTTCATCGGGAAACCTGCTGAAGAGTTACCATCGGGTTTGGTCACGTATACAGCCTGGCGACCGGCTGAAGAAATCGTTTTACAGCTGTACCCTCGAATGGAAGAGGTACTGGTTCCCTTATTAAAGATTTGAAAGAAGGGAGAGCGGGGAGGCCTTCGCCCACACTACATGCAAGAAAAAAAAAGGCGGGGAGAGGCAGAAACCGGAATCCCAACTCTAGAGACTAATCATGCTAAACACCTTTTCTCACCTCCAAAAAGTGTGGCGATGAAAGACATCTACCACCTAGTTTTCAAACATCGAATAAGAGTCATAATTCATCCATTGTATCTGTAGACAAGTTAGTTTCGCTGGAGCACTTTGATTAGAAACACCTGGTTTCGAATCCCGTCTGTGATACGAGGAACCTTTATCAGGGCTTTTCAATCGAAGGGGAGAGTTAGTTGATCTCATACAGAGGTCGTGGGTTCCTCCTCCCGGAAACTCGAGTTTTTCGTCCGTCGACAAACAGGCAAACCGGCCCCTTGAACATAGAATACTACTGGAAAAGGGAGACAACGGAAAACCACCTTATTCTATAATACACCTTAGTAACGTGATATTGCTATCTCACCAACCATTCATTAGGTTGAGGAGAAAGCACACACAATTCATCCTTTATTCCGTCTAAAACTATTAAATTTTATTTATGAAATATGAAGGTGTGCATCATTTTCTGAAGAAAATGTGAATACTGTTTTCAGTGATTACGTTTGATTACAGCAAACTGCCATAATTAAATATATTTTGATAGGGGTAGGGTAAATTGTTTTCAAGAAAAGCATTTCTTTCCGGGAATCACGTCATTTTTTAAACAGTATTATATTCACTTTTCAACTATGCCATTTCCTTGGATCTCTTAGGATCTGAATTAAGAACCAATAATACTGAGATATATAAATGGACGGTCTCGGTATATTAATATTTACACCATACTCAGTCTTTTAGTTTTGTTTTATGTGTATGAATAAACTGATTGCTACGGCTAACTGCTGTCTATGTACATTCATGAAGCTGACTTTCATTGGGGAAATCATTTCTCCGTAAAAGATACCTACTGCTCTGTGAGCATTGCCTTAGCATTAAATAATCATTAGTGTTCGGACTTCTCCTTAATCAGAAAAAAGGGGGTAATCCGTCACAGCAGCTGGATGTAATCACTATTAAGTGAGTATCCGTTGATCGATGCCGATTCGCCTAGTAAGACATCTAGGGTTTCTTCTATTCTCCAATGAGCCAGGCTCACATTTGGCAGGAATAGGCGCACTAAGCCAATGACCTGCATTAACTTTTTTTTTTTTTTTTTAAATACTCTCTCTTAACGAGTCTTGCATTTAAAAACGAACTGAATACTTTACTTCGAATAATACTCATCTGCAAACAAGTTAGATATAGCAAAAATATTTTCAGAAATAAATCAAAGCCAGAACGAAACTACATTATTGCCTTTAGATTGCATTGCTTATCTTGGAATTTTGATCATTTGGAAAAGGAATCAACAGCATATTAAACTGGGAACGTTAATAGACCCAAGGAATATCACATAGCGGCTTAATTAACATAATTCAGGTATTTTGAAGAAAATGCATATAATATGCCCATACAATGACATTAATTACTATAGTCATAGCCTCTGCGACTTTTCAATATGGGAGTGAATAAATAATAATGATAGTAATCATGAAAGATACTAATTTATTTTTTGACAAACGATGGTTTTTTAAACTCAAATAAATCGTTTTTTTCTTTAAATTCTTTCTGTTGATTGCTTTAGACGTAATATTAAAAATTGTTCTGCAAGATAAAACTGCACATATCTCACTACCTAAAGGAACTTTTAAAGATATTTGATCCATCGATTCATGGGCATGAGTATCTCATTCGTTGCTCTTTTCTTTGGATTTGCACAAACACGTAAAGAGAAGAAGAAGAAAAATAAACGAAAAAATAAAAACTTGTTATTAGAAACTACTGTTAACAGCATGTTTGCTTATGCGTATAACTATAATTCTCACATCATTTACCAAAGATAAAAGTTTGTTTAGTTTTTATAATCTGGGTTTGGGGAAGCTTAAGGTTAATTGTTCACAAGTTGCGAGTATGGAGATTTCTATTGATTGTCTCTTTCCTCTCTGTTCCACCAATTCTGAAAGCAGTGTAGTCGTCTTTACTGCCATCCGAATGCAGGCATCCGCACATACAGTTGCTGGCCTGATTAGCCGATTGTATATCGAACTGCTTTCCGGTCAGCAGTCGTGGATTCGAACTCCACCGTGAATATAATTATTTGTTGAATGTCTTTAGGTGGTAGATCACTTTCATTGCGATGTTGAGACCTTTCCTACTTATGGACGCTTAACGTGACCAGAATTTATATATATATATATCTACCCTATTTATATAAAATGGTAAACCTTTTTATGTCACGTTTGTATGTGACGTTTTTTTAAACGTTTTGAAACTCGGGGGCTATCCTGAGTGTCGAGTCTTCAGAACTCAAGGAGAACCGGCCTACCAGTCCGGAACACAGGGGGTTGGGCGCCGTAGGTGCCGGGGGGGGCATAGCCCCCTATTGTGTACACACACACACACACTAGGGGGATACGCCCCCCCTGGCGCCTACGGCGCCCAGCCCCCCGATTTCCAGGCTGGTAGGTCATGACTGATTATATACGGTTGCACTACCTTTAAGAGAGAGCTACCTACCCAATGGTAGTGCAACACAAGGGCAACTTGTAGCAAAGGTGGAGGAAGCATCACACATTTCGTCGCCTTCCAAAAGTCATGACCTACCAAGCTGACGTCACATCCGTGAGATAAAAACGTTTCAAATTTCGGCTTATCTTAAATTCCTGGAAACCTCTAATTAAAGGAACTTTAATGAGAAAGATAAATAAAGTAAGAAAAAATAATTTCATTAATGTATAGAGTAGATATTTATAATTCTACATAATCATAAATAAACTAAATAAATCTTCTAACAGCTTTTTATTTTATATAGAGTTAGATATCAAATAACGTCACATAAAAACTTGACATCCCATACACGAGAGATAGAGAAACCTATAGCACGTGGGTAGGATGAATTGAAGTGCCCTGGGTAAGTATCATGCTCGCGACCTTCGTATAGTAAGACTGGATGTGCCATGTTTGACCTCAAGAACAAGATTTGTAGATTATTTTACTCTTAGCTCATCCACTGTGTGTCTACTAATCTACTCTATAATATAAAATGATAAGGCTTTTTTTTGTAACGTTTTTGTGACACAAAAACGTTTCGAGAGTGTCGAGTGATCAGAATTCAAGGAGAACAGGCCTACCAGTCCGGAACTCGGGGGGGGGGGGGGCGTAGACCCTGGGGGAACCCCCTGTCGCGTCTTCAGAATTCGAGTCATCTGAATTCAAGGAGAACCGGCTTACCAGTCCGGAACTCGGGGGGTTGGGCGCCTTATGCACCGGGGGGGGGGGAGGAATCCCCTTTCGAGTCATCAGAAATCAAGGAGAACCAGCCTACCATTCCGGAACTGGGGGGGGGGGGAGCCCAGGGGTGGTGGAACACCACTTTCTAGTCATCAGAATTCAAGGAGAACCGGTCTACCAGTCTGGAACTCGTAGGGGGTTGGGCGCCGTAGGCACCAGGTGTGTGTGGGGGGGAGGAAACCCCTTTCGAGTCTTCAGAATTCAAGGAGAACCGGCCTACCAGTCCGGAACTCGGGGGGGGGGGGGGGAGAGTAGGCGTCGCGGAGGAGGATCCGCCCCTAGTGTACTATAAACTTATAAACCTTTCGTAAGTAGGAGTCACAATATGAAAAAAAAAAAATTAAAAAAACTGAATACACACTTATTATTTGGAAAAAGTTGAACAGGAACAGTCATCGTTTTTTGGTTAACTTCCAACTCGCCTTATGTCATAACTCAGTCATCCAATCTACATGTATAAAGTTCTCCTCGTGCACCCAACAGCCGCGGTGTAGACCCTTTGATTCATATAACTTCCAAATAAACTTTGTATTCTGACAGACCACTTTCTAAAATAGTCTTGCCACCGGTATAATTAATTCAGATTACACTGACCATACTAATCTACATCTATGAAATGAACATTGATTCCCCCCTCCCATTTAATTAGTCTTGAGTGTTTTTAGTTATATTATACAGTCTTTCCTTCGCTTAGTCTCCTTCCTCTCCTTCCTCATATACAAAATGACTAGAAACATAAAGTTCGAAGACAATATGGACGCATTGTCGTTGACATATTAAAAAAAAAAATGGACTAGTATAGATTATATTATATGCATCACTTTTCCAAGCGGACAGTACGCTGCATCTTATATGCAGACATTTTCAGTTCTTTTGTATCAGAATAAATTCACCAAAAAGAGAGACATCTCTGTGGAATACTTCTGGATCTCAAATGATAAATATTATATGTAAGACGTAGAAATAATTTCCTTCTAAATGCTCCAATTCAAAATATGACAGTTCAAGCTGTATTAGTATGCATTTCTGCTTAATTTATTTTGCTTTGTCGTACTGTGCCAACTTTAAAAACTAGGTCACTTTAAATGTAGAGTTATGAAGAGCAAGATGTAAGCGTTACATCACTTACATCTTGTTCTTCGAGAGAGAAGTAAGCACTCATTTTTTTCCACTATCTCATGAAGAATGAAAGAACTTTGAAGCATTTTGGAATCTGCATTTAAGGCGGGGGGGGGGGGTTCCCATTTCCCCAATAACATATGAAACTTAATGACAGTTAAGTTGTTTCCGATTTTTTAATTCACTAAATTTTCTTGGTCAATTCAAACATCTTCTTCATTTTATATCACTTGAATACATTGTACAATATCGAACAAATTAATCTGAACACTCACATTTTAAAGAAAAGTTTTAATTTTGCAAAAAAATAAAATAATTAAACTCCAACTTTATCTAATAATTTATATGTGCAGGGACTCGATTAACGTAGAACACTTTTGATTATTTCTGCATCTCGAAACCATACTTTTATAATGGATTGTATTAAGTTATCTTTTGTATCACAATTTAATTTTCCAAGTCTCTTTTTCATTATGATCCACACGTTTTCTTTTGAATTAATGTCAGGAGAGTTACCTGGCCACTGAAGCAATTGGATGTTCTGATTTTTGAGCAACGTTTTTGAAGAAGTGTGGCATTGAGGCGAGATCCTGTTGAAATATAAGTTCTTTGTCTTTCTGGAGGCCTAGTTGGCCGAGTGGTTAGCGTGTCCGCTCTCCAGCTAAGAGGCTGCTGGTTCGAATCCCGCCGTGGGCATGGATGTTTGTGATTGTCCTTCCTACAAACTTTGTGTGGAAAGGGAATCTGCGACCTTACCACTTATTTTAGCAGAAGACGTCATTACCAAAACCATATGAGGTACGGTAGTGACCATAAGGCGTCTACGGATGTCAAAAAAAATTGTCTTTCTGGATCTGCGAGACCCACTCTTTTCTCCAATATGTTTATATACTGGACTGTCATGTGAAAAACAACTCCATAACTCTTTTTAGTTGCGTGTTTAGAAGTTTGTTGAAGGTAGGTGGGTGAACTTCTCAGTACCTGATTTGCGAACATAGGGGATTCGCTCTCCTTGTACAAAGAAATGGCTCTCACCTGAGAATATGACCTCATTCCAAATCTCAAGAGGCCAATCTTTGTAAACTTTTGCCCACTGGAGCCTCGTTTTCTGCATAGCCTTCGTCAATAGCTGTTTCTTTTTTGGTCTGCGCGCAGTCCTTCCTGCTTCCAATAATCTTCGACTGACTGTCATGTCAGAAACATTAATCCCACTAGCTCTCAAGTCTTTATTTAAGTCTGCAGCAGACAATCTTGTATTCATTTGCTTTTCTTAATTAGTAAATGATCATGAGTAAGTGTAGAAGTGTAAATTTTCCTTTTTCGCCCATATTATCCTTTTCTGTTAGAGAATGGTACTTGTCTCCCTAAACCTCTTTAAAATCGCATTATACCCAAACCAACACCACACTCATTAGCAATTTGTCTTTGAGTCATGGATGCGTGCTGAGAAAGAGTACATATTTTGAACGCTTCTTGGAGATGTATCCATTTTTAAGCTACACAAAATGAATAAAACACTATGAATGTCAACTTGTTTACACTATTAAAAACGCACAACACTATTAACCTTTCTGACCTGATTTTTTTTTTCCAAGTGAAAGAAATTTTTTTTCTATTTATTTTGTCTTTAGGTCTAAAAAAGCAAGGGTATCAAGTATTTTTCTGAAAAGTAAATTTTCATTTTTCAGAAAATGAATATGTATTTTTTTCAATGATTCATGGAAATTTCATTTTCAATGAATCATGTCAGAATTGGAATCATTCGCCACGTAATATGAGCTATGAAGGCCAAGAAAGTTAGTGATTCCAATTGGAATCACTAGGGCAGAAAGGATTAATAAACATCGTAGAGACTGTTAAAGCACGCAGCACTCAACCAAAATAGTGAACTCAAACCAAAAACTTGACGAAAATTCGGTTTGTTCGGATTAATTTGTTCGCTACTGTAAGTCCAGTAGTATAGCCAGTTTTACCAATAGAGCCCGGCCATTCATGATAAAATTTTGAGACTATCCGAAATTGACCATTAGAAAATTCTGAGTAACAAATGCATATTCGACCATATTTCAGGGGGGGGGGGGAAGGAGTGACAGGTTAAAACAGACGTGATGTTTATTTATCGTGAAACGAAACCTACGATATCTTTATTTTTAGCAGGTTCTTTATTTTTACCTTGAATTTGAAGAAATCTTTACTCGGTTTAGCGAAAACTTCTGTAAAAAAAATAGTAACAATAAATGAATAAACAAATAAATAACAATGTGTGTGTGTGTGTGTGTAGCTGTTTTATGCCGTGGTTCGGTTTCATTTATCTCTTCTTCCATCGTTCTGCTGGCCGCTACGCGTGCAATGACTGAAAATGGTGATTGGCTCCTCAGTGCATGGATTGTATTGATTAGCAGGCGGGACTGATTGTTGACTCGCCATTAGTAGTGCAGCCATGAGCAGGAAGTCTTGTCGGACGTGGTCAATCAGAGTTTTTCTGCAGTCAGACAGCTGGGCAAAACGGCTGATCAATAAGAAGACCTTATAGGAATGTAGGACAGACAGTTTACCCCTGATTAGCCTCGTGTCGGATTGACTGATTCTAGAGAAAACACCTGTGTCGGCTTACGCGTTGCGTCTGCATCGTTTGACATTCTGTTTCTCAACAGATTATTCTAGGAGTTTAATAAAACCAGTACCTTGTGTATGTGGGTTCTTTACCTTAGTATAAATGGTATTGTGGAATATAATCTCAAATATTAACTTGATAATCATTTTGGGATTATAAAAAAATTCTTGGTATAAATATGTTTCAGGCCTTACGCATTATTGTACTGATGTAATTATCTGAAAATGGCAGAAATTACATAAATTGACATTAGATAATGACTTACAAAAAGTTCGTAGGCTGATTTTTTGCACCAGTAATTATTGTTCTTACCAGTTTATTTCTGATGGCTGATTTGAGTTAGACTTATTGGGAATTAATGTCAAGGCAGCTAAAGGCATTCGGCTGGAAAAACGCGTAGACTCCATAGGAAAACAGACCACTTGTTCTAAGTTTGAAGCTTCAGTTTGAAAAATCTGCAGGAAATGTTCGTTGTATCTTGACTGCATTTATAATGTGGTATTTACCATTAAAAAAAGTGTTCCGATTCTATCGTTAATGAATTCTACTGATCCGGCAACAATCAAGAAAAAATCACGTGATCATTTTGTACTTTTCCATTCAGTGTCATCGCATTGGCTGATGTCGAAGATGCATGACTTTGTTTTATATTGGAACTCATCAAGAAATAACTACGGAATGTTAAAAAAGGGCATCTGGGATGTCACTTCAGCCACTGCCTGTAAGGCCTAAATAGTCTTAAAAATTGTATGAAAATAGGACAAAACAAAGCGACGAAATTTTGTTTGTGTTTCGTGAATTGATTATTATTGCAGCACCCTCTGTACTCACAGGATCATTTTTCAGCTTCCTATGAATGAGGTCATGTCTCAGTTATCGATTATTTTCATCAGTGGATGAGGTCAAGGCAATTGCGACGGATACTACTAGAGAGGTTGCAGGAAAGCGGCCTCTAAAATCGTTTTGAGATCTTCCATTTTCTTAGGGGTAAAATGCATGATTACCGAAGGGAAGTGTTTTGAAGCCGACCACAATGATCGAAGACTCATCTGCACTGTGGATTTGGGACTTTTCTGTCAGAAGTAATGCTACCTCTGATTTCATAAAAAAAAAAAAAAAACACGCGGTATGCAA
This sequence comes from Typopeltis vanoorti, assembly GCF_054136105.1. Classification (NCBI taxonomy): domain Eukaryota; kingdom Metazoa; phylum Arthropoda; class Arachnida; order Uropygi; family Thelyphonidae; genus Typopeltis; species Typopeltis vanoorti. The sequence goes on from NC_143564.1 coordinate 99,631,135, forward strand.
ATCTTCGGCCTATAAAAATGATTAGCTGTTCGATCTGAAGTCACTTCGATCTTGTATGACGAATGATAAGTGCACCAAGAGTTAATGGAGTTTTAGAAGAGAATGATAATTTGTTGTTTAGGGAAAATGTTCATGCTATTGTACAACTGATCATTGTTAAGTCTATAGCTGGCAATGTACCTGATGAAATGAAAGTTCATATGTACCAACCCTAAGCTCAAGATACGACTAGACAGGCTTACAGTCATGAATGAATTTTTTTCACGACACAGAGAGATTGATGCCTTGAATTTTCGCGGAAGAGCTCTAGTCCACACATACATCAAATCGAGTGACAGGGCCGAGAACAGAACCTGGACCTTAGACGAATGAAAATTGGACTGTGTTCCACTAATGTAGATGGTCATGCTATTTGTGCCCTAATTCTGCGTATTAGTTCATTTCGTTTTAGAATTCTGCCACCAGATGCTCTGTCAGAATTCTGCACTGACCGCTGCAATGTTCCAATATCTCTTTGTAACGTTAAATGTTATCATGGCGGAAGAGCTGAGTCCATAAAACGGTCTTAACATAAGGTACAAACGTTTTATGGAACTGCCCCTACCATGATAACGTTCCATGTTACAAATTTGAAGACATTGGAACATTACAGCGGCTATTGCAGAATTTCGACGTGAAGACAGAACATCTGGTTCATTCCGAAACAAAATGGACTCAAACGCAGAATTAGGGCACAGATAACACGCTGTGTTCATTGGTGGAATTTACCCATAGTTAAGGATGAGAGAATACAGCATCATCAACTTTCTATCAGAAATTTCAAAAAAAAAAAAAAAAAGTCTTGTATTACATTGAAACAGTTATTACAACCAGAAGTTGACCAACATTATTAATTTCTTTCAATAAAGATGTTTATATATGCGCGTATATGGTGCTGTGTAGTCCTGTGAAATGGCGTTTGGTTCTATTGTGCTAGGCTACACTAAGAACGACGTTCAGGATGCACAAAAAAGAAATCTTTGTGCATCATGAAGAAATTGTATTCGTTGGGTAACTATGGTTAATCGAGTCATAACTAACAATCAATTAACTATGGTTAATTGATAGTAGAATAAGATCATATTTATAGCACACAATACAACAACATGATCGCTATTAAGAAACCGTATTAAAATTGCATCTGTTCAGTGTAGGTGAATAAATTTCTCTGATTACTTGCTCAACAAAGAATCCTGATATAGTATGATATTTATCGAAAATAACTAACTATATTATAATAATTATTATATATGCGCGCGCATACACAGTGAAACGAGTTATTTTTTGTAAGGGTGAACGAAATGCGAGAACAGTACTTAATTTTTGCGTAGATGCCGTGCAAAAAATGAAGAGCTTGCAAATGAATTTGTTTACTTGTTCAACCAAGAAGTCTAGCATAACATAATGATATTTATATTAAAAATAACACACACACACACCAAAAAAAAAATTCTTTGTGAGAATTGAAAAATGAAACGTGGGAACAGAACTTCATGTTTGTACGGATACCCTAAACGTATCCTTACCGGAGAAAGTCATTACTATTCATACAATTTGTCGTACAGAGGCGGACTTACGTGTCATTATAATCCAACATTAGCATATGTAATTATTCTGAAATTATATTCGAGAAGCTCCTAATTTTGTTATTATTGAATTTAATAGCATGCCTATTGTATAGGAGCCCCCTATTAATTAACCGCTTTAGCTGAAATACTGTAATGGTAGGATAGGATTAAGGAATTGAAACTATGGAATATTTGTTCTAATATAAATGAAATTGAAGTAAAAAATGACCGTTCTTGTATTTTTAAATTAACAGTAAAATTTACTTGAACTATAATGAATGTTAAAGGATGTTTTACTGTTCATTCTATTGTTTGCTGTCTATTAGCTGGGTTAATGCTACAGACTGTAGATTGGATAATGACAGAGATAGTAGCCAAATTTAACATAATGAACATATAATATTTAACAACCAGCATAAAAGGAGAATTACCGAAATGTGCTACTCGGACTTTCTTCTACATATTCTTCCTACATTGTTCTTCCGCACGCAGAATTAGTATTATTTATTTGCATTCAGTTTTTCTTGATGTCTTATTTTATTGGAAGATTAACCAGTTGTTGCACTGAAACAGTTTTAAAAAGTTGCTGGATAATTTAAATGACTTTATTTTTCAAAAAGTATATGAAAAATAAATCCGTTTTAGTGATTTAATTCATTGCTCCAAGAATTTGTTAGAATTTACAGCAGCTTATTTTACTCTATTATAAAATACATATTTCACTTTCGGCGTAGTCTAACGTCCAGTGCAGTCCATTAATATATACAAGTTCTCTTGTGATATTTGGAAGACTCATCCTGTGTTTTATTAATCGCATATTGAGAATTTCATAATCTTAAATTCAAATGATTAATCTATTTACGTGGATGAAATTCGTAGTATGTGCATCTTCTGTTTTCCTGACACAACCTAGATCTTTTTTTTTGTGCTACGTTAAATTATGATAAAAGAAGCTGTATTGAATTCGATAGTCCTACGACTTACCGAACAAACTAAAATACACACGTACACTTATTAATACATTAAACCTAGTGACAAGAGTAGGCATTTTCTGAACTGCATTAACTTTGCTACTTAGATTAAAAACCATTGCTGTCTTTCTTTGTTACTTTGTACTGATTGGTGGCACATATAAAATTCGCTGTTTCACTTGAAAGTACAAACGACGTGATGGTCAGCTTGTCTTGAAGGTTTTCTTTCGCAGAGATCTCAGATTGCTTTATCGAAGCTGGAGACACTGAATAGTACGGTAATGTGCAGTCGTTTACCTCTTCGTGCTTATTCTTTGCTGTTTGCTCAGTAGGCTCTGTTGTAAGAGTAATCGCAGAAGGTGGGTTCGGCTAAATAGAAAGACGAGACAGAGAAAATCAGACACCGTGTTACAGAACCAAACAGCAAATAGCGTTCGCTTTTTTCCGAAGAGCA